>NC_137056.1:34199972-34472472 GCF_032717465.1 Coenobita brevimanus | reverse complement strand
GGGGAGAATGCACTCTCCTCCTCCTCCCCGGAGGTGGTTACTATACCGACAAAGCCTTTGTATCGCCTTTCCCCGAGGAGAAAATTAAGAGGTAATAGGGAAATGTCGAGGATGTCTAGACAGAGCTCTATATTTCTTTAACTAAAGGTCATTGGCTGAATGAATGTGGAAAAAGCTTAAGTAGGTAATTGGCCACAGATGTAACTCCTCCGCACCCCTAAAGCTTACATCACAGCATATTTACATTAGGCTAGTAGAGGCCATCTGGCGGGAGTCACATGAACCTTGCGCTACGGTCACTCAGGTTGGCGGGAAAACATTAATACACACAGTTAACCCCCATCAACACCAGACTTTATTCGCAGTTAATTTAACTGTCTGCGGTTTCGCTATCTATCTATCTATCTATATACCTAGGCTGCTTCCCCCAAGGAAAGAGAGGTAGCCGAGACAGGACGACACACTCCCAATTTACTCATCCATGAGGGGACTAGGGACCCCCCTCCTCTGTTTTTTTAGTTCCTTAAAAGAGACAGGCGGTTTCACACGAAGAATAAATTATTAACTCTCATCATTCCTAAGAGGCCGTTTCTAAGCTGATCACACTGCCTGACGACCACAAGAAGGAACGAAATGAAGCACTCAGAAAGGGGAACACCAGCTCCGTATGGTCAGTCTAAAGGCCCTTCAGAACGATCAGTGGGCATCTGTAGTTCTGAAGTGTGGTAATGAAAAACTGCTAGATTATAGTCGTATATACGCAATGAAACCAAACGCCTTTCCCACTTCTGATCCATTGTTTATAGCATTATTCATCACCCTGTTTCGAAACTGATGAACAATGTATTCGGACACAACAGTTACCCACTGATCTTGTGGAAGGATCTTAAGACCTTGTCTTGTGCCCTAAACCTTTGACTGATTGCTCTATAAATACCGTAAATTCATCCTTAAGTGATCCTAAATCTAAACACGAAGTTTAGTTCAAAAATGGATCACAGGTATTAAAACTGGCCTTACCCTGTGACCTTAACTTTTTACATACTTTTCTGGATTGAAAATTTTAATCTTCACTTACCTTAAACTTTCCGTCAAGTTTGATCCAAATCGAATCAAACCTTTTTGAGTTAATAGGTCGGACATCTGACCTTGCTCTGTGGACTTTACATTCTGGCGATTGTTCTCATAAGTGAATTACTGCAGTCGGTATTTTTCGGCCAAAAATTACTCACCTTTTCCTCCAGTGATCTGTAATCACTTCGTCAAATTTGACGCAGTTTCATCCACTAGTTATATATATATATATATATATATATATATATATATATATATATATATATATATATATATATATATATATATATACATACTGTATACATGTATGTTTGTATGTATATATCTCAAGAGACAAACGGAAAGGTAGTCAAACCCGACCAAACACATAAGCCCTCCAGTGCTGCGAGCGCAGGTGTAATAAAAGACGCCATCGTGCTGGAAGAACTAAATACACTGTAGCCTGCTGGTACGATACAGTACGCAGAGGAGTTAAAGTTCTCAGACTCCTTTACAATCCTACCTGAATTCAATTGTGGTTTTTGCTGGAGTAGAATAATTTGAATTTTTTTCAAACACGAGACGGTTAACGGTATATCGGTTATAACACTCAGGTTCTTTTCCTCATTCTTAGGTGAACAGAATCGTCTAGTGTTGTCCGGAATAGACTAGAACAAGAGCTTCGCAGCTCTATTGGGCTACTCGGCACATACTCAAATGCTCAAATGGGATCAGTTTCCGAATCATGCATCACTTTGCTCGAAGCCAATGATTTATGCATCTGCCTAGGAGAAAGTGCTTCGCTGCCCTATAGTTTACCCTTGTAAACAATAGGAAAAATTAGGGATCAAAATACTTCTTTAGAAAATTTCAATCGACATGAAACTGAAACGAGCCATCTGCGACCCAGTAGTAATCATCCAGCATCACACACACACACACACACACACACACACACACACACACACACACACACACACACACAGAGTAGAGGATACTAAAACTGTCCCAGTCATGAACGGACACGCACTAGTACAGTTAAGACTTTGGATAATTATGTTTGGATAGCTTTAAATAATCTTTGACAAACCCGGGAAGAAGCTGATTCCTTGACTGAGCAGTTGCGATCAATAATCCTTTTACAATTCTGGGTTTTTGAACTAATGAAGCGAAATTCCTCTATCCTCCCCATATGGTTTTTATTAACTACTTCATCAAAATCATTAAGTTTGGACAAAGTTTCGAGACTGTAAAAGAACTACTGACCGCAAGTGTCCCGCGTGGCTAATATAACTAACTGAAAATAATGATGAAAACCAAAATAAGAGGGAAATCTGACAAGACACAGCCTTGACCCAGTAGCTCAATGTAACGGGCAATATTTTTGTTGACTTAGAATTTGTGACACCTCTTCTGCAGCACATTATTTTGCACATTTCAGTCATTTCCTCTTTTATGTTACTAACACACAAAATGTAATCTTTTAAATTTAGTTCAAAGTAACGGCAAATTGTTTTTATGCAACTTGCAGTAGGAGACCCTCGTAGTGAAAGGTCTATTGAAGGCTTTATCTAACCCCTCAGTCTGGATTAATCTTCCCAGTTCCGAGTAAAATCATGTGGAGATAACAAGAATAAAATCAGACAGACGTCATAAGGATGGGGTTGTTAAAAATATATACAGTAAAAAAAGTACAGCACAATCACTGAAGGTAAATTTTGCAGAATGAATCGCTAAGGGAGAGATGCTACAAATTTTCCAATATTCTTTTGTATGTTACCACACTCTTTTTCACTTAACTTGGCCCAAAATTGCCATCTCTCCATCATGAATTCTGAGCTGTAGTAATCGATTAACACTAGAATATGATGGCAGTCACAAAGAAGTGTTTTGTAAATAATTAGAGCTATAGTACTGTCTTTTTCTATCACTAAGCTACGTGAAAATAGCCACATATAACAGGACAAAAATCTGGACATGTTAAGGTGAAAGAACTATGATGCTAACAACGTTGATATGAATTAGATCATATATAAAGGAGAATACTCACTCTTTCACTACAGTTACCTTTTTATTTATTTACTTATTCATTTATTAAAAAAGGCTCCTAACAAACGTCTATATTCCAACCAGAGGAAGACCCTTAGTACTATAGAAGTTAATGGTGGCCGTATTATAACTCCTAAAGCAGTATAGAATAGTCTGGTTGTATCGAGAAAAAAAAACATTACATCAGACATCCCCGGACTCAGGAGGTTATAACGTAATATGCAAAATAAATCGCGAAGGGAAAGGAGCTACGAAGCCTCCTAAGCCAACAAGAATACACCATAATATTGTCTTGCATGTTACTTTAGCATGTGTTTGCGATAGTGAAATATATTAATAACTTGGAATCTTGGTGTCCATTTGAAACTAAATCGCTAAGTGAGGAACACTGCGAAATTTCATAACATGCAACAGAATTTTTAAAACTTCTAACACGCAAACTTTTTCTTTGAAGAAGAGTTGCTGCGAAGGCACTTTGAACTCGCCCTTGCATTTGGTCTTTACTACTGTATTTCTACATTAATCGAATAATTATCATCCTGTGTTGTACTAATGCATTCATTTCCGGTATTCAAAAAAGCATAAACAATAGACCACCATAGGGTGTAATAAAATAAATCGCTAAAGGACAGTGCTACGAAATTTTCCAAGTGAACGGATTTATAGCGCAGAGTTATAACCTTACTGAGTGAAAGATTTGTTGACAGGAAAGACAGGATGAGAGAGAGAGAGAGAGAGAGAGAGAGAGAGAGAGAGAGAGAGAGAGAGAATGGCGTAAAGATGTGGGTGCGGTAGGTATGCTAAAGGCGGACCCGACGCGGTAATGATGTGTAATGTGTGCCATCTCTCGGCGGAATTGCCTCATGGCCCGCGGTGGTTAGCGCTCACGTAGGTTATGGTGGTGGCCGCGGAAAGAGAGAGAGAGAGAGAGAGAGAGAGAGAGAGAGAGAGAGAGAGAGAGGAAGGAATGAAAAGATTGCATGAGACTGATAGAAAGCTAAATACAGAATACGACTGAAAGGGAGAAGAAATTAATGCATGAGAGAGAGAGAGAGAGAGAGAAGGGAGGGATGAGTGCAGGAAATAAGAGAGGGAGAGACTGGCAGGAAGGCTAGCGTTAATAACTACGCAGCCTGACACCTCCATAACAACATAGTGAAGGCGAGAGCAGTGTTATACTTGCGAAACACTCACACGTCAGCATAGATATTAAGTACAGTTAAGAATTACTGAAAGATGAATACAATTACTGTACAATATCTATAATTTACGAACTTTACACCTACATATACGCGTTTAGCCATTACTATGGTCTTATTACCTTAGCTTGGCCAAGATTTTCGTCCTTTGGCAGCTTATTTCACATAGCTCAGAGTAGGAAAAAACAATACCGTACTACTGATATAGTTTCTTTCTACAGCATTTCTTCTTGACTAACATCACATTCTAATGTTGATTTACTAATGCAACTCAGAATTCGAAGTGGAGATATGGCAATTTTAGGCCAAGTTAGAGTAAAAAGGGCAGTCTGTTTTTATTAAGCTGAAACAAATTTATGCTTATCGACTTCTCAAAGGTTATAAGTGTAGACATTCCTATGGGTGCAAGACCTAAAAAGGAGAGGCTCGACAATCTCCATCTTCCTTGTCCTTAGTGGTAAAAGACACGAAATCCCACCCAATAAATTTCACTAAGGAAACTATGAACAACTCTGTAACTGCTCTATCCTCTTGATGTTCTTTTATACTGGCCTGGCGTTTCTAAAATGTATTACTAAATATGGCAAAATATAGTATGAAGAAGGCTTACGATTAACGCCAGTTAACTGCACGACGGTCAGTAAGGCAGAAAATCAGATTATATCGTCATAACTTTCCCTTAGAATACGACGTGCAACAATGGTATTTACATTCACATCCTCAAATGGATCTATAAGTGTATTAAGCATGACGCTTATTAAATCCCGTGTACCGAACAAGGCTAAATAACTCGCTCTTCCAATGTTTGTGTGAAGTCTGTGCTGTACCAAGTCATCTGCACTGTGTCGGTGACTGCAGTGAAGTAAAGTACTTCCCTTTTTTTTTTTTTTCCTGCGGTGTTACTACAGGCATGATAATGTTCGCAGGGTTCGTTATTCTATCGGCATTCCTCAGGTTAGAGAGGAGGCCTCGTAGCGCCTCTTCCTTACCGATGTATTGTCCATATTATATATTAACATTTAATTATGTCGTTTTAAAATCAAAGAGTGTGCTTTCGCTATCCCTAGTTTCTCTATTCCTCCTGGCTTGAAGGAAGTCGAAGCCAGGGCTGAAGAAAAGCCAAGCAAGTGGAAAAAGTTAATCTAGCAGTCTGATGATGGTTCACAATGACGGAATGGCTCACATACATCCAACCCAACATTGTCACTGACGCCTATACCACAACCACAGTCACGAAATATGAAATATTTGTCATGAAATGCAATGAAATATGGAAGGCATTCACATCGCTTAACGCGCATTTTAATTATTCTGCGTTTCTTATGCAAACTGCGAACTGGTTTATGGCCGAACTGTCTTTTTTCTAGAGTTCACAGTACACTGGAGGCAGCTTCGGAGTCTGTGAGTATTGCAACAGTAAAGAGATTTTTTTTTTTTTTTTTTTAGGTAATGTGCATATATCTGTATTATAAACATCTTCTTAGGCGTTCAGTTCCTTCTCATTAGGTCTGGTCAGTCACTGCTTTGAAATTAGCATGTTGCTTCGAGTCGTTAAACACACGCCACAAAGCCAGCCAGGAGACAGGACGTGTGTGCTGGGCAATCCCCAGGTCCTGTCCTCCCCACTTTCTGTTTTTTAACCAGCCCATACCCCACTGACCGGGCTAATGTATGGCCCGGCCTGCACTATACGTGCAGGAAATCTTTGAACGAACGAACGAACGAGTCATTACGGCATCGTGAACCACCATCAAACTGCTAAATTAACCTTTCTGTTCGCCTGGCTTTTCTTCGCTTCGACTTTCCTCCAGCGAAGGGGGGGGGGGAGGTAAAGAAACTAGGAATCGCATGGTACATCAGGAATACTTTAAGATGGTACTGAGGTGTAATGTGTAGTAGTATAAATTATTAGGGAAGAGGTGTTTCGAAATCTCCAGCGCCACATAGAATACGACACTGTGGGCTTTGGAAGCACATCAAAGAAGGAAAACAAAGTAAATAAAATAAAATATAATGATCATACGCTCTCCAGAAATTTGTTCCCCCAACCCATTCACAGGATTTTGAGTGGGGCATCACATCATGGTATGGAGTACTGTGACAGTGGTGGCCGTAATAGTACCATGCAGCTGTTTTACAATACACATGACGTTCGCTATCATTACTTCCTACACTGTCTTCCCATCAATCATCTTCAGAGTATGAGCTGTAATTCCGTCGACACTGGAAACTTTGTAGCACTTCCTACTATGCTATTTTTTTTTTTTTATCATTTCCCTTAAATATTCATAGTTTTTACATATTGACAACATTTTTACGAAGTTCTTTGGGTGCTGAGGCAAAATAAATTACCGTACTGAGGAAGAATGGGCCACCGAGAATACTGCTATAGTGGCTTTTCGTAACACCTCTTCCCTAGCGACTTAGTATGCACATTACACCTCAGTATCATCTTGTATGTTACCGAGGCAAACTATGTTGATATCAGAGTGATATAAGTGCGTACAAACGAATATTACAGTGATACGCAAAATATATTGCTAAGCAAATGGCACATCGAAGCCTCCTCTTCCACCAACAACACCGGTGTATGGCCAGTACAGTTTTGTATAGGGCACGGGAGGTTTTCTTAGCATCTCTTCCTTGACGATTTACTTTGCATTTTGCACCTTAACAGTCTTTTGTATGCTATTTATATCGTTTGAGTTTGCAACAGGAACGAAGAAGAGGATAAAAAGATAAAAGGGACAAAATAAATCGCTAGGGATGAAGCGTCACGGTGTCTCCGAAATGACTACAAATGCGAGGCTAGGTCCGAAGTGACTATCACTATCCAAGAAGATAGAAAATTAATCAATACCAGTCCTGGTTATGGGTCTACCTAGCTGCTTTCTTTATTTTACCTGATCATCCGGCGCTCCTAACCATCGTCAACAGAGTGAAGTAGTATAAAGCACGGGGAATATTGCAAGAGAATATCTAATTAGTTTTTGTGGTAAAATTTGTTTCCTTGTTGATAATGAAGATAGCTTCGTGGTTTGGTGGTGGTGTGTGTGTGTGTGTGTGTGTGTGTGTGTGTGTGTGTGTGTGTGTGTGTGTGTGTGTGTGTGTGTGTGTGTGTGTGTGTGTAATGACTCCTTCACCAATACGCTCTCCCATTGCACAGAAAGTCTCTATTAACCCTTTCAGTTCGACGACAAATTCTTGACTTATATCCTCGCTACCACTACATGATATTATTTAATACTGGACCTTTCTTAGTGAATATTCAGTCGGTTATTCATTCATTCATTCTTCACTACACACACTTACTCATCTGTTCATCTATCGTTTTACTGACTCTTCAACAATCTATCCATCTCTTCACCAGTCTGTTCACCCACTTCCTTATCCACACAAGCACTTCTAACTTTCTCACCCTTTCATGGATTCACTAATATATTCAGCCATTACTTTGTCCAGTAAAGCTTCATGACAGTCATGTTCTCTCTCTCTCTCTCTCGCTGTACTTATTTACCCACCAACTTACCTACCTACCTTCTTACCTACCTACCAACCAACCAACCTACCTACCTAGCTGTCTATCTATCTATCAGTCTATCTATGGGTCTGTATCCATCCATCCATTCATCCAGTCCATCTATCTATCTATCTATGTCTATCTATCTATCTATCTCTCCCATCAGCTCATCCAGTTTACCCACCAAAATAGCCTACAACACAGGGCGTGGCTCCTTCCCCTTAAGCCACTGCGCCGAAATTAACGAAACAAACCCAGAATTATTTCGTCATGGGGACAGGGAAACACACACACACACACACACACACACACACACACACACACACACACACACACACAAATATAAGGTTCTAGTAGGTTTGTTGCGCCACTCAGAACTATTAATTGCGGGTGCTTGGCTTCGTGTACACCTGTGATTTATGTGCCTTTTGACTGGCAGGTGTAGTTCCGATGTCATTTTGCGAGGAGCGATGTTGGAGCTGTTGTTGTTGCTCTACTTCTTCTTCTTCTCCATTTCCTCCTCCTCCTCCTCCTCCCCCCCCTTCTACTTAAAGTATGATGTGTGGTGGTCATATGTGAAGGGACAGACATGTTGCACCACCCTACATATACTCAAGGCACTCGAGGCTTAAGATAATAGCCTGACCAGTAATCTGTGTTCTTTCAAAACTACGGTGATGGGAATGTACTACGCTCTTCCCGATCAGAAGATTTTCACTTGCTCTCCAGTTGATGTCCATAAATTGTATGTCACTATCCCAATCTCTTCGTACTTTAAAACAAAATTGGGGAAGGGCCAACTTTTACGAGGCTTGTATTGAGAGAATGGGTGTTTTTTTCCTCGTGTGTGTGTGTGTGTGTGTGTGTGTGTGTGTGTGTGTGTGTGTGTGTGTGTGTGTGTGTGTGTGTGTGTGTGTGTGTGTGTGTGTGTGTGTGTGTGTGTGTGTGTGTGTGTGTGTGATTATTCTGTATAAGTTGACTTTATTTATAAAGTACGAATGAAAGTCTACTACCTGCAGAAATAATTCCATTAAACAACCTGAGGCCGAAGAAAGACAATCGACTTATTTTGATACACTGCGCCATATCCGGTTATCGTCAGAATATTGTTGTAACTTTTACATTATTTTTCGTAGGACTATTATGAATTTCAGCATCCGAGCACCGCCAGTTATATTCACCACGGCTGCCAGGTGATCGCGAGCTGAAAGCTTATCGTACAGTACACGAACTCACTGCGAATCTCTGAAACAACCACTGTCTGAACTTGAGTCAGCTGATGGGTGCGGTAGAGTACAACTTGCAAAACCATGTAATCTCGCAGCGTCTCAGCATTTGAAGAACTAGTAATTTTTCTGGCCACAACGATCAAGTGGAGGCTGTTGGCGTTCCACATCTGTTTCTGGCGGGAACTGTGGTTATGTGATGACCCGGCCTACATGACGGGTCGAGTTGCGGTCACACAGCTCAGACATGGCAGTGCTCGCGTTGGCTTAGGTTACGTAACGCATCTTCCTCGGTGATTTATGAGGCATATTACATCTTTGTCTTCTCTCATATGATATTGATGCAAACTTTGTCAATATTAAAAAGGTTTAACATGCAAGAGATTATTAAGGAGTAATAAAAATATAAATAAATAAATAAATAAATAAATATATATATATATATATATATATATATATATATATATATATATATATATATACTGTATATAAATGAAAGATGCTACGAAATTTCCCCTTCCTCATTATTACCTTTATATCCGATGGAAACTGTATATTTAAAAGACTTTAATAATATGAGAGAGATTACTGAGGTGTAATATGCAAACTAAACTGCTAAAGAAAAGATGAATACAAAGGCTCTTCCTGATCAATTTACGAGTACCTTTCATATTATACCTATGTACCATCTTGTATGTTACTGACATAAACTGTGTGAATATTAAAAACATATTTACCTTGCAGAATAGAAATGTGTAATATCCAAACTAAATCGCAAAGGAAGATGCGCTACGAAGTCTCTCTCCTCAGCCAGTGCTCAACAAATAACGGTCCTGAAGAAGTCGTCTGCATCGTGACTCCTCTACTTGCCGAGCTTTTATATTCTCGTATCGCCTTTTGCCTCCCCCCCGCCATTTCTTTTCCTCCTGTCTCAGTATTAAGATCACTGTCTCCTCATTATTCTTCTCTTCTCTCACCTTTCAGCCACAAATTGAAATAACAGTCTATACTGTTCCCATGTGTCTGTTTTTATCAACTATGTTAACTTTAAAGTTGTGTTGTCAGTACTAATCTCTTCAGTACGGTGACGGTTAGTGGGAGCGTTGTGCTGTTGATGCCGACCGATAATCACTAAGGAGGCCTCGTTTAGGTTTTTCATGATCTCGGAAATCCACGGAATCGATCCACGGAACCGTTTCAGATGGAGAAAAGATAATTCTACTGAGAGATAAACAGATACTTTCATTATAACATACAGGAAGCATAAAAAACTATATTCTTGTTGAATTGGGAGACTATGTCACAAAGCAGCCATTTATTTTGTATATTACTTGTAACATCCTCTTGTAGTGAGTGTTACTAACACAGACTATTTCGATATTTAAAGGATTGTGTGGAAATATCAAGGTGTAATAAGTATAATGTTCGTAAATCGCTAAGGAAGATGTGTGATGAAGACTCCTGTCAAACAAAGTACGGCTCAGAGAACAAATCAAACTACATACGGTCCTTACTACCTTCATGCTGTGTGCCATCGTTGTATTAAATATCTTTCTACTTTGAGAGAATTACTTCTAAATTTATAGCAGAGTTTTAATGAGAATCTGTGGTTTCAACAGCGAAATTTGGGACACCTTAACTCTCAAAGCTCATTGGGAAATAGCTTTACAAACTGCTGGTGCGTTTGTAATCGTCAGAGGGTTTTGTTGAGAAGGCGGCCCATCACCTCGGAGGTCTGTGGTTTCGCTAAACACTTTGCTGACAGTTGCAGTACAAGTGGTGGAGGTGGTGGTGGTGGTTATGGATGTGGCAGTGGTGGTGAGAATGATGAGAAAGGTTGTGGCGGCTATGCTGGATAGCGTAGCGTGGCAGGGGTGGCGGTATGGTTGGTGATAGTAAGGTGATGACGGTGGTGAAGGTGATGGTGGTGGTCATGGTTATGGTGTGGTAGTAGTGGAGATGCTTCTGCTGGTGGTGGCGGCGGCAGTCATGGTTGTGGTGGTGATGATCAGGTTGTGATAATGGTGGTGGCAGTGGAGGTGATGGTGAGGTTAGTGGTGGCAGTGATAGAAGAGGAGGCTGTGGTGGAAGAGAGCTCTGGTAGCTGTGGCAGAGATGGGTGGCCATAGTAGTGGTGTGACAGGAGTGGATAAAACGTGCAACAGACACGGTGATGGTTGTGCTGTTCCACAAGGCTGGTGTGGTGGTGGTGAGACAATGATGGTGTTGTCGCTCACCCACAGTGCTGGTATACCACATAGTTAGTTGACTAAATGAGAGCACTTAACCTGTTGTCCGTCAGGGCAGGTGTGGTGGTATTAGCGGGGATGTTTTTATGAAATGTTGGCGGATCTTGGAGAAAATAATTTGTGACTGCTTTACAGAATATTGGATCCTCAAACAGTTCCCTGAGGTCGATTTAGCAACAAAGTTAGTCCAGGCGCAGAGCCGTACAGAAAAATGAGTGGAAGTTGTTTTAACCTAAGTCAAGCTCTTAACGTCTTAAATTCTTCCCTGGAACAGTCTGGTTAATGAATTCAGAACCATGTGATCAGCAGTTCACTTTTCCGTTAGACCACCACCTCCTCTTAATTTCCTCATCTATCTAAGTATTACCCACATGTAATCCGTTACGCTGCCCCATTAGGAGTGATGGAGCCTGGGACTAGTTTATTCAGTCCAGACAATTAAGGCGAGAGTCACCAGTCGCTAAACCTTGAGTGGCATTATGTGAGCAATAAACCCGAACCATCCCTTGTATCTGAACTCTTACAGGCCACATCTTGTTGAAGCATTTCAATCCACTACACTATGCTCAGTTTGTTTTATCGAGGCGAAGATGCACTTGACAGGTTGGTGATGATTGGCTGAATGCAACATTACTTCATAATCTCTTTACTCGTTAGCATTATTAACTGACAACATATATCTGAGGGAGAAATTTGGGTTAGTAAATGTTATTCGGACATGTTGCATTCAGCCAGTCATCACCAACCTGTCAAGTACATCTTCGCCTCCATTAAAAAAAAAAAAAAAAAAAAACAGTACAAGCGTTCCTCTGTTCTGTGTATGCAGTGAGTCACGTTTGGACATTATTCCGTGGTAGATACAGTGGTGTTATTCGTATGTTCTCACTTTTACTGGCACATGTGCGCACCCTGCAATTCATACCGATGATGTACAGTACCATTATATATATATATATATATATATATATATATATATATATATATATATATATATATATATATATATATATATATATATATATATATATAGTCTGACACGCACTTACACCAAGAATTCAAGCATCTCAACTTTTCTATGCACTGCTCTCACTACTTCCTGATTCGTACTCGAGTTGCATGGGAAGGGATAATTCTGGCTATTACTCTTCCTCCGAGGAAAAGGCCCATTCCTGTAGTAGACTTCATGATTGAAAAGAAGACGAACACCACAGAATACTAATCCGCCCATTAAAACACTCTATAGCATCCTCCAAGCTGTGCAGTATATTTCCCTTCGTAACGCTGTACAACTGAAGCATGTCTCATTGCAACGTAGAGCATATCTCACTACTGGATGGAAGTGTTTACCATCAGCAGCCATACCATGAACCTTCATGGAGCATTCTTCACTTTCTTCTGTCGTTTCGTCATTGCATTTGCTGGCTTCATTTAACTCTGAGGTCTGAATTTCTCACACTTTCTCTCACTATATCATATAATTTCGGCATAACTCTCCTCCCACTGTAATGACATCAACACACACACACACACACACACACACAACCCCCTCCATTCTAACCACTGCTATTCAGCCACAGTAGTTTCTTCTGTCTTGTGATTTTGCACCCTCCGACACAGCACTACTCGCAGTTAAATATCACCCGAACCTTCTCACGCACGGGACAACTCTAGTACTTTATCCCAGTTCACGCCAGACGATTTTATTCAGGTGAATATGCGTACTGAAGCCTGAGAATTTTAATATTGGAACACCATTAATGCTCAGGAAAACTATAGTATTTAATTCTAACTCCAAGCGATTTTTTTTCCAGATGAGTGAGTCATA
Source organism: Coenobita brevimanus (assembly GCF_032717465.1). Lineage (NCBI taxonomy): Eukaryota > Metazoa > Arthropoda > Malacostraca > Decapoda > Coenobitidae > Coenobita > Coenobita brevimanus. The sequence goes on along the minus strand of NC_137056.1, from coordinate 34,459,351 downwards.
GGAGCCTGGGAATATTGAGCCCTTCAAAAACTTAACGTTATTTTAAGATTATTCTTTTTGCCTCCAGATGATTTTATTCATATGAGGAAAACCCTCTGGAACTGAAGGGAATATTGAAGCCATATCGAACCTCTCCAGTTCAGGATGTCACTACCTAACAATACAAAAATGCCTGGCGGTTGCGAGAATGCAATCCATAATACGTTATCGCAGTGAATGGATTAATTCCATATATTACATCACACTTCGCTTGACTGCATAGCCGTGGTGTGATGTTCCACTTTTAACACCCTCAGCTCCTGGAAGTCATTTACATTTTCATCTTGATATTTCCTGACAAGGCTGCACTAGGTGAGTGGTTAGCATTGCTAGAGCTACGAAGCTTCCGGTCGGCTATTAGCGCTAGGGTCCGATGCCTGGTGCGGGCAGCTGGCGCCACTCGAATCAAATGTCCAACCACACATTGTGGACTGGTAGGTAAAACGAGTATATACCTATAGGGTAATGCCTGAGGATGGTAACTGTAGTAATCTGGATGATGCAATGGCCTTGTATCATAGGATAATGGGTGAATAATCCGTCACAGGCTCAGACACCTAAGTTATAGACATTAACTCCACGGCAAACCTCCTGATGGCTTCTGTCCCCCGCTTTTCGAACTGGAGCAATTACATACAACTTTCATTATCCCTTCACTACCGAGGGGCTCTCCTAAGCTAAAAATATTCGCCTGGTTGCAGCTAAAATTAAGTTTAAATTGTCATTGTACCTGACATGTGTCTGACCACCTTCGCTCATTGATATCGGAGAGAAAATCGGTGGAAACCGTGAACTTTGAGCCTATGATCGTCAGTTGAGCTACGAGGCTTCCCGGCATCTCTTCTTTACCATGTTATACCTGCATACGACATGCTGATGCTCTCTTGTATGTTATTAGGAAGTCAGTGTCGATAGAAAAGAACAATAAGGTAAGCATCTAAAACTCTCCATGGAAGAGTGAGCCTCAGACGGCGGGAATACGGTCCTTGGGGCCAGAGTCTCGTCAGCTCAGGAGGTTCTCTAGCACCTCCTCCTCAGTAGTTTATTCCTGCATGACACATTAATAGTCTTTTGCATGTTTCCTCTGCAGGCCATGCACTCGGAGATGTTGAACAAATGCAAACTTCATGCAAGATAATATCTGGGTATAAAGATCTAGATAAATAACTACATAATAGATACTACAAAAGCTCATCAGTCCATAAGAATATGATCCTTAAGACACAGACGTTACGATGGTTGATATTTACGTGGATCACAGCCATAAAAATGGCAAATTTCTAAAAAAAAAAAAAAACTCGCGAAGACAGCCACTACTCCCCCCCCCCTCTCTCAGTGTACCCGGTTTTGGATATATATTCGGCCTTTTTTTCCCTGCGGTCCTCCCACATGTTAACAGATGACAACTCACCCCCTTACATGTCATCATTTGGGTACTAACATCGAACCGTGAATACCGCGTTATGCAAAGGCCGTCTCATTTAGGACTGGTGTAATGGTGCTAGCGGGGATGATACTGTGGCACTTTGGTGTGTCTGGTGGTAGAATAGTTAAAACTTTTAATGAATATAAGATCCATCAGCTGTTCACTGTGTCACCCGGTACTCATCTTGCAGTCTCACCATCAGCAGTCCACTGTTGTAGAGTATTACTTAACCACCACCTCTGCGGTCAGCCTCCCACCCTCTTCACAACAACCGGTATTATAAACATGTTATTACTCCCACAATGCTCAGGACCAGAATTTTACCAAACAATGATTGTAGTTAAAGCACATAGGATACATAAGCAGCATGTTCTTTATGTCCATATGTATGTATGCAGTGTACCATCACGGTTAGCGTAGAGTACACTTAACATCGGCGATCAGGTCTATTAAACACAATGCAGCTATGTTAGGGACCACGGAAGGCAATTCACAAAGAAATCTAGACATGATACGAAGATGCCACGACAATACCAACTATAATGCTCGTCTCCGGTTGGGATCGAATCAGGTTTTAGGCAAAATGACAGTTAAGCACTCCAATGACCTGGTTATAATTGGAATCCGAGCATTAATCTATTCAGTCTGAGAACCCCGTTTTTTTTTTTTTTTTATTCTAGGTAACACCAAGCAATTTCATTCATCTTAGGAGAGACCTTTGAATGAAGAGGAGGCACACACACACACACACACACACACACACACACACACATTGGATTATGTCGTGTAGTGAGGCAAGATCGTTCGTTCAGATTCCCTGCTCCTATAGTGCAGGCCGGGCCATACATTAGCCCGGTCATTGGGGTATGGGCTGGTTAAAAAAAAACAGTATAGGGGTAGGACAGGACCTGGGGATTGCCCAGCACACACGTCCGGTCTCCTTGCTGGCTTTGTGGTGTGTGTGTGAGAGCCAAGATAAACACTAATACTACCATAATCTTTGTTACTGCGGCTGTGGCAGTGATGGTATTATTGTCGCTGCACACTTTTCGTTGTCGCTGCATGTTTGGGTATTCAAAGTACAGAGTGGCTTCCTTGACGCCGACTGGTCTCTTCTATGACAGATTGAAAAACTGTGGCGTTTGACTGAATCAGATACAGTACACAAGTGACAATCGGCTTCAACCATTTCATGGATATAATTTATTTTCTTGTAAACTTTGAGGACGAGAGGTGTCTGAAATTAATAAAAATCGTCTGGCGGTAAGAATGAAATTTTAAAACTTCAGCCAATCTCTGAAAAGATATTTTTGATATTGCCCTATTTTTGGCCTATCCAACTTTTCTTCAAAGCTTAAAAAAAAAAAAAAAAAAAAAGCAGTAGCAGTAGAGCGATAACGATATATACAAGAATGTGTATAGTAAGCGTCCTCTCCTGTTCTCCCACAAGCAGCCACCACACTTTGCCAGATCACTTAGATTGTTTTATTACTGAAAAGTGATGCTAGTCACGAAGAACTACCATTTGGAAAAGATGTAGGATCGCAGTATTGTGTTACCATGCTACTGAACTATAGGAAATAAACAACAAAAGGATTAAAATTCCATTCACATTAAGACTGACTAAATATAGCTAACTAGTTCTTCGACTCACGTTTTGATGCTTTTTTATTATCATTCTCGATGCTCTGGTGAGTTCTGGAATAACAACCAGGCATGTGATCAATCGTTCCTGTTTCAGAGGTGACTGAAAGGTCTTTCTCCTGGAACGATGACCATTAGAATAAACTGAGGCACTGAGTGTTTCATGACCGGGTTTTTAGACCACTCTCCCTCCAAAAATACCCCCAACTCTAATTTTCACCCTCCTACCCCCACATTATCTCTCCGCTTCAACTAAACACAACTGCTTCGTCATAACAACATAGAAGGAGGCTTAGTTTTATGCCTATCGCCTGCACGAGGGTCATTTATGCAAACAATAAGTTCTTGCTGAGTCCCAGTCTTCCCCTAGAACATACCCCGCAGGGGAGAAACAAACTTGGTCTAAGAGTCTGACCAGCCCGGTATGACAACGTAAATGAGCGCAGTCTCATCAGGACACGCAGGCTGACAAGACGGCTGCTTAGTGATGCTTAACCCCTAAGTATCGGTTACAGTGAGTCTTAATATGTGTCATGGTAGCCTACACTGTCCATCAACAAAACCACAAGTGTCATCATCGCGTCAGTGCAGCAACGCTCACATCCCTGCCAAGTATGCAGTTGGCGAATATTATGCTCTATGTTCGTGTAAAAAAAAAAAAAAAAAAAAAAAAAAAAAAAGAGGGGCACTTACTTGAGTGCATCTCTCCGACCAGGGCAACGTAATATCCAAACCACTCATCACAATGGGTTAGATGTTCTCGTCACTGATTAGGGTTTCGCAAAAAATTTTTTCCGGATCCAGAGTCTGTAATACGATGCGGATCGGTCCCGAAAGTTATTCGATTGTTCTTGGGGCATGGGCTATCTACCCACCAAATTTGGTCCAAATCTCACTTTTAGTTTTTCAGTAATCCTACCAACAGGCAAACAAACTAACAAACATCGGTCCCAGAAGGTAATCGATTGTTCCCTGGGACATGGGCGCTCTACCCACCATATTTGATCCAAACCTCTCTTTTAGTTTTTGAGTAATGCTGCTAACAAACCAACCAACCAACAAACAAACAAACAGGGGTGAAAACATACTCTCCTTGTCGGAGAGTAAAACAAAACAACAACAACAATAACAACGACATCATCATATGGCAGAGACCATACTGTATTTGCTCAGTTTCTTCTAAACGCTTATTATCAGGGGTGCCATTCGTTTATTCACCAATTCACATCAAACCTGATACACTTGTTCTTTGGTAATGTACAAGAATATACAATTTTAATTTCTTATATTAGGTTCGTTAGAGTGTTTTATGGGGAAGCAGCCTAGGTATATAGATAGATAGATATATATATATATATATATATATATATATATATATATATATATATATATATATATATATATATATATATATATATATACGTGAAATGTTCACGTGAAAAAACATGAACTCGCAGAGTTTTGCATTCCGAGATTATCTGAGTGCGAGAAAGCTATTTTTGCATTCCGATGGCGAAACAAGAGCGGGTGTTATGTTTTTGGAGGTGTGTGTGTGTGTGTGTGTGTGTGTGTGTGTGTGTGTGTGTGTGTGTGTGTGTGTGTGTGTGAACAAAATAATTCAAACAAATTTCACCTGATTTTAACCAAAGTGATCGAAGGGTGGAGAAACAACCTATCTAGAAACGTTGTTTAAAGATGCTTTTGATCTGCTTTAAGTAAACTTGGTAGAACGATTAAGGGTCACCAAAGAGTAAACCGATTACTCTGAGAACAATAGGTCAAAGTTCCAGGTCACAGGGCAAGGTTACCATAAACAGTTTTTATTTGACTGAGACCAAACTTCGTGGGTGAGTTGCAGATATGACAAATATAAAAGGACTCCGTTTTGAGACCTACCAGTGAAATGTAAAGGTTATAAGGAAAGGTCAGAGGCCAGGGTTACAGAACAAGGTCAACTCAAACAGTTTTGATCTGGTTGGGACCAAAGCTGGTGGACGTGTTAAAGACAAGGCTAGAACAAAGGATTTCAAATGTGAGAGCAATCAGTCAAAGGTCAAGGTGACGCAGCAAAGTCAAACCTTGACTCAGTGTCAATTGTGAACAAAATAGCCAACCAGTTTTGATCTGCTGTGGATCAAACTTGGTGGATTGGTTGAGGATCACTGGGGGGGGGCGGATCTACTGCTGTTGAGATCAGTAGGTCAAAGGTCAAGGTCACATAGCAAGGTCCACCTAAACAGGTTTTATCCGATGACTAAACTTTGTTTAAGTGTTCAGGTTTAATCAAGGATAAAGGGAGTCAGTTTCGAGAACAACCAGTTAAAGATCAAAGCCACTGGAGAAAGTCAAAGGTCAGGGTTACTGGAAAAAGCCGACTTAAACAGTTTTGATTTCATTTGAATCAAAGTTTGTGAAGGGGTTAAGGGTTAGGCAAGAGTGAAATGAGCAGATTTTGAAAGCAATCCGTCGAAGGACAGAATCAATTGACGAGGTTAAATACTTGGCCCTGAGAGTGATTGGTGGGCGCGGGTGTTGTACTGTGAGCGCCCCTTCTTGTTTATTTTTTAAAAATTATTTGTTTTACTTATCTATTTATATGATTATTATTTTTTGTGGAGCTCTTCCTGCAGTCTCTTTGGGGTTGTTAGCAATCGTTAATTAAATTAGGCAGTAACACAAACACGCCACATTACCTTGATGATAGCAATCCACTGATTTGCCTATCTGATCAGATATTGTGCTCCTTCCCCCACCAAAATTTATGAAATATTGAGAAAGAGCAGATATCATCTTAGGTATATTTTAGTTGTACAGATTACATGTAACGGCACGATACAGGATGCTATTAGGTTTCCAGACCATAGTGTTGAGACCTACTGCAAAACTTGTTCTGTCCAAATAAAGCAACAGAAAAGTAAATAATATTCATGATTCACTCATTTCGTGATGCATGGGCAGTTGGAAACGTAAAATGAGGAAGACAGTTCCAGAGTTGAATACTTGCACATATCAACCGAGAGCATCGATTTACATGCATTGGAAAGTTGGACAGAAAAAGAGGACAGTGTACTATAGATGGGTCGCGGGTGGCCGCCATATGTACGGAGGTATAAAAGCACAAAGTTCAGAAGTGACTAAGAATAATATGTGAACAGTAGCTATAGGAGAGAGAAAGAGAGAGAGAGAGAGAGAGAGAGAGAGAGAGACACACACACACACACACACACACACACACACACACACACACACACACACACTATAGAGCAAAATAAGAATGATGAACCACACCGAGAGACATGGGTGAGTTAAGTGTACCACACCGAGAGACATGGGTGAGTTAAGTGTACCACACCGAGAGATATGGGTGAGTTAAGTGGGGTGGAGAGAGAGGGAAGGCAAAAGATCTTGTGGTGGCCATGAAGAGAGAGGAGTACTCGGTATATAAGAGAGACGGGACTGAGGTTCTTCACTCAGTGTTCTTTAACTCTCGCTATCACCACCACTACCCCAACACTCAGCATGACCGCTCTCAAGGTATTCTTTGAAACACCTTACCAATCGATTTCGGTACAACCACTGACCCTTTGATACCAAATATTTTCACTATAAACATTTTTTATGAGAGTCATGACCATGTATCCGTTAGATTCTTCATTGGGAGCAGCAGCAGTCAGCAAAATCAATGCTTGAAAACCCTCCAGCAGAAATTTCGTTATCTATTTTAGGTATAACTGCAGTATTTATTATGCAGACTTAGAATGAGTCACCATAATGTTTCGCACATGAATATTATATACTGCTTCACTATCACACTGTCCAGTGATGCTAAGCTGAAGCCAATCGAGTTTTCTTCCTAAGTATTTCATCACTGCTGTGGATAAACGTTGTTCTATATATAATTAAAAGTGCTGTTGCATTTCGGATGTTTGTCTCATCTGTCCTCTTAATCATATTGAGACTCTTTGATCAGGCTGGCTCCATTCTTTTCCTGTCAGATAGGGACGAATGTAAATAACGCTGTTGTGTTGATTGTTATTATTATTATTGGTAATGATATACAGTATATTTATTTCCGTCAGATGGTGGCAATGGTGGCATTGGTGGTGGTTGGCGTAGTCACCGCCAGACCCGAGACTCCCTACGGCAAGGAACCCGTGAGTCTCATTCACACCACCAGTTGTTGCCTCATCTTCATCAAACTAACATATACTTCTGTCACTTACCGTAATATTATTTTAGTAAAAGATAATTCATAAATGAAGTTTGAATTTAAAAAGTTTGTCAACAAAACACTGCCTTAAGTTCATTAACTGTGTCATAGACTGACTGACCAGCCGTGCACTGATGTACAAGCCACTTTATCTTCTTCCCTCCTTCCTGCCTCTGCCATCTTCCATGTGTCATCTCTTACTCCCTCTCCCTTGTACCCCATGGGGTGCTCTTCCTCTACTTTGTGACCCCCCTCTAACCCTCCCTCGTGCCCGAGGGGATGGAGGCCCCTACTCTGTCCCCCACTTAACTACCTCCTACCCCAGGGGATGCCCTACGACTTCAGCTACGCTGTCAAGGACGACTACTCCGGCAACGACTTCGGCCACAGCGAGAACTCTGATGGCAACTTGGTGACGGGCGAATACTATGTCCTGCTGCCCGACGGTCGCCGCCAGATTGTGTCCTACACCGCCGACCACGACTCAGGATACGTCGCCGACGTCAAGTGAGAACCATTTATGCCTTATATAACACTTGTCTTACAGGTTATGATGTAAAAGTAATGTAACGTTTATACTGTATAATGTCACCAGGTACATCACACATATATAATGTTAACAAGTATGTGTCATGCGTGTTTGTTTGATAATAGTGATGGTGATTGTTGCATTTCAGGTACGAGGGTGAGGCTCAGTATCCCGCCCCTGCCCCTGCCAATGGTGGCTATCAGTAGGCTCCACCGTCCCTACACTCCCACACCACCACCTGCACCTCTAAATGCTACCAGATCTAAATGTCTACTTTTCTTGCCTGCCTAATCTTAGTAGCCACATTACGCCAGTTCTATGGTCACTACTTACGTGACTACATCGAACTATAGAACTCTAAAGAGTAACTCAGGACTATTCATTTCTTGTTTGTGAACATGATTCACATAGATCTCCGTCGGATTTAGAAAAGTTTGATGTTATTTCGTCCCTGAATCAGCACGATACAATTTTCATAGATAACTGTATATATATAGTCACTTTTTCTGTAGGCATAAATACTTCTAGTTTCTTTCACTAGTTATATTATCACATTGCTTGTCGCCTGGACTCCATCTTCAGTTGATAAGAACTTTATTCTTAGCTTGTTCCATTTAAGTACTTATTTCATTTTTTCCAGTGGTAACCTTTGTGGAATGTTTTACCTGATCTATCATCCATGTATCCAAATATTTAGTTCATCTTTTCATATGATTTTTTTTTTTTTTTTCCCGCCGACGTAGCATTTTTGCAGCTGTACTGTTTAGACTCAGTAACTATGATATCTGATTTGTTATACTCATTACTGTCAGTGACGATGAACAGAATGATATCTCTGCCCTTCAATTGTCTCTGTTTCACTTATTATTCTCTATAGGTTAGTCTGGCTGCTGTCTGATCTTATACTTTTTTCTTGCATTTTCTTACATTTCTGTGCAATTCTTATGAAAACATCATTGTTAGATACGATATGACTGATTACATAAATAAAAGGAAACGTGTAATGCTCTCCGTCACTGTCCTTATTTGTTTAATAGTAACTTGCCGCTTGACAGTAGTCCTTCCAACAATATTCCTAAAGCACTGTCAAGCTCTACTTCACAGTTGCTACAAGAGAGTTAATAACATGAAGCATGTTGATTGTGGCTGGTGTAATTTATGGATGGACCAAGAAACTTTAAAATTTTGAATAATGAGAGAATGGATGTGTGGCTTATTTCCCTGGGGAAATATATATATATATATATATATATATATATATATATATATATATATATATATATATATATATATATATATATATATATATATATATATATATATATATATATGCAGCATGTGATGTGGTGTGTGGGAGGAAGAGAAGACGGAGGGGGGGTGCAAGGAACAGCGTGGTGGACTGAAGAGGTGAGACAGGCTGTGGCACAAAAGAAGAAAGCATACAATGAATGGATGAGAAATAGGGGCGTGGAAGAAGTTGAGAGGCGGAAGAGAGAGTTATATGTAGAAAGAAAGACAGAGGTGAAAAGATTAGTAAGAGAGAGTAAGAAGAGAGTGGATGAGGAATTTGGAAGGAATTTGAGTGTAAAGTGGAGGGACTGTAAGAAAATGTTCTGGAAAGAGGTGAAGAGAGTAAGACAGGGTGGAAGTGAGGTTAGCAGGGGAGTGAAAGATAAAAATGGTAGATTACTAGTGAAGAAGGGAGAAAAAGTGAGCAGATGGAGAGAACACTTTAAGGAATTGTTGAACATAGAGGATGGAAGTAATGCGAGTATAAGTGGCTGGGGAATGGCTGGGAGAAGGAGGGAGGTGAGAAGACAGGAAGAAATCAGTAGGATAGAAGTTGTGGAAGCAATGAAGAAAGTTAAATTGGGGAAAGCCCCAGGAATTGATGGAGTGTGTGGTGAAATGCTGAAGCATGGGGGAGAGATAGTAGTAGAATGGATGTGGAAGATGTGCAGATTGGCCTGGGAGGAAGGTAGAGTCCCGGAGTATTGGAAGTCAGGTGTAATTATTCCCTTGTACAAAGGAAAAGGGGAAAAAGAAGTGTGTGGTAATCATAGGGGCATTTGTCTTCTTAGTATAATAGGAAAAGTGTATGGTACGATACTTATTGACAGAGTTAGAGAAAGAACAGAAGAATTAGTTGAAGAAGAACAGGGAGGCTTTAGGAAGGGAAGAGGTTGTGTAGATCAGATATTCATTCTTAGATCTTTAGTGGAAAAGTTTCTAGAGAAGGGAAAGAAGTTGTATGCGGCTTTCATGGATTTGGAGAAAGCATATGACAGGGTGGATAGACAAGGATTGTGGAAAGTATTAAGAATATATGGAGTAAATGGGAAGTTGTTGAATGCTGTGAAGAGTATGTATGATGGTGATAAGGCTGCAGTGCGTGTGGATGGTGAACTAAGTGAATTTTTCTCTTTGAAGGTTGGGTTGAAACAGGGATGTGTCATGTCTCCATGGTTGTTCAATCTGTACATGGATGGGGTATTAAAAGAGGTACAAGGTAGGGTAGTGGATGTTGGAATGGCCCTTGTGAGAGAGGATAGTGTTTGGAAACTCCCTGTACTGTTGTTTGCAGATGATACTGTGTTGTTGAGTGAAGACGAAGAGGAGCTGCAAGGCTTGGTGGATGAGTTTGGGAGAGTGTGTAAGAAACGGAATCTAAAGGTGAATGTAGGGAAGAGTAAAGTGATGGTCTTTGAGAGAGGTGAAGTCAGTGAATGTACAGCGAGGTTGGATGGTGAGGAATTGGAAAATGTGAGTACGTTTAAGTACTTGGGTAGTGTGATGAGTAAGGATGGAGGTTTGGAGGGTGAAGTGCCTGAAAGGGTACAGCAGGGAAGAAAGGTTGCTGGTTCTTTGAAAGCAGTGATAAGAAACAGAGAAGTGAGCATGGAAGTGAAAAAGTTACTACATGACAGTATTGTGATACCAACTCTAACGTATGAAAGTGAAACTTGGACGTTGTTGGAAGGACACAAGTCAAGAGTGAGAGCAGTGGAAATGAGTTATTTAAGAGGAGCCTGTGGAGTCACACTGAGAGACAGGCTGACGAATGAGGACATAAAGGAGCGTTGTGGTGTGGATGTGGATGTGATAGGAAGCGTTATGAGGAACGCACTGAGGTGGTTTGGCCATGTGGAGAGGATGGAGGGAGAGAGACTGACGAAGAGAGTGTATGTAAGTGAGGTGGAGAGGGGAAGAGGGAGGGAGAGGCCAAGGATGAGATGGAGGGATGGGGTGGAGAGGTATATGAGAGAGGGGGGTCTGAGTTGGGAGCAGGTCAGTGAAATGGCGGGGGACAGGGCGACGTGGAGGCGATTTGTTTATGGCCACCCCAAAAGGGATTGAGGCGTCTGGCAATATATATATATATATATATATATATATATATATATATATATATATATATATATATATATATATATATATATTCCCATTTGTAAAAACAGGAATTTATACGATGATGATGATGGTCATTATGCTACTGTAGCCTATTTGTTGCAGCAAGTGCGTTGGGGGGTAAGGGGGAAAGGGCAGGTAAGAGGAATCAGTAGATATCATTATAAACTATAATAAAAAAAAAACTATGTATCAAAGTACTAAAGAATATACATGTATGTTACGCACCGCCAACATTAGGAGACTAGCTTGCTAAACAGAGTAATTTTAACACTTTACTGTTGATATTCTTGACCATTATCCCACTAATAAAAGTCATTTTCCAGCATGAAAGAGTTATCATTTTACAGATCACTTGGTAAGTTGTAATGCCCTAAATTATCCTACACTACCACTTTTGATGATGTGTACTAGACTAATGAATAACAGTGGGGTATGCTATAATGCTGGTGAATCACTCAGTGGAGAAGCTTGCATTCAGGTAAAGTAGAGTATATCGTTAAGTCACTGGCATACAGTCGTGTGCATAGTATCAGTAGCTGCGAGCCAAAGAGTTTGATACCGAATCTGTCCCGGGTACAATAAAACTTTCGCTTAAAAACCCTGGCTCGTCCAAGTGAATAACATTGGTAACAAATGAGGATATGCCTCCTGGGGGTGACATTCTAGAAAACCCTTCCTTGACAGAACTGACCTTGTCTGCATCTTACCTCCACACCTACATATCAAGACCCAAGGACCTGACCTTATCTGTCTGTTTCGTCCTCATCCCCTGTGTCTCTCACCCTGCATATGGGTACCGTAGTCTATTGCCCATCGCAAGAGAACTCACACTAAGTTAATGGGACGAACCGTGACTGAAGGGAAATGGTGATTTGTCTGTGGGACACATAACGAGTTCTAGCTAACGGTGTAATGCCCTGAGCAAGCTATTGGTGATGCTATATACAGTACTTGACTGCTTGACTGATGAAGGACCACGCGCTGTGACTGAAATATCCAGTGGGAAATATACATGCTTCAAGTAAGGTAATGCTTACCATCGTTTTAAAAGGTTGACACACTCCAGTGATAAGCGTCGCTAATTAGTGTTCGGAAAGTCATCATGATTTACACTTCGAGGTTAAACTTCAACAGCAACCAAATTATTTCTAACGATGGCGACCATCATCCACTCACTTGATGGAGTGTTGCCTACTTCTTCCTTAGCCTTTATCATTTTTTTTTTTCTGTGCCTGCCCTCCCCTCTTCCTATTTCTCCCATCTTTCCTGTCACTTCTTATTGCCTTTCTTTCATTTACAGGTAACTATACATTGAGTGACAAGCCAATTGGATTCCTGTAAGCCAAGATACTATTTACAACGCTGGGTGGTAACCATATAACCAAATCCTACGTGTCAACAAGTGGGTTGGTGGAGGGTTAGTGCCTCTCCCTGTAAAACAAATAACTCAAAGTCAATGGCCACCCCTTACGGGATTATGGCGTCTGGCAATAGATAGATAGATAGATCTTAATTTTCTCTGAACGGCGTCATGGTATTTCTATCGCTGTTGGGAACCAGAACTTTCCAAATACGCATACCTGTTCACTGACACTAAACTTTATCAGATATTCACTTGTAAATTTTGTGTAACATCAGTTAGAATGATAAAAAGAAGAAAAAAATACAAAAGCTGTTGCCAAATATGAAGACTTGACCAGGCCAACCTGTAGCTTGTAACTATAACAAGATAACGGATACCTTTGATAGCCGAATTCACCCCTGGAGTAATCTCAGATGAAAAAATTACTTAACTGCTGCTTAAGTATTGAAATGATATCCTTCTGGCTCACAAGGCGCCTCAATACATATGATTTCCCAGTGTTCTGCCCTGCCCCCTCTGTCATAATTACGAATATTCTAGCATGACACAAGTAAGCAGTCAACTAGTACTCTTGCAATGTATATTTGTGTGTGTGTACAGTATAGAGCGAGCGTGTAGTCACGTGACCTTAGTTTGTTTACACCTCCATGCTGGACGGAAGAAAACGTAAATGCTACTTTCGAATACAAGTATAACTGCAAAGTACTATTAGTGAAGACGTCAGTGTCAACTATTCAGCTTTATAAGGTCGTGGGACATTTAGGAGGAGTGCGGCGTCGTTACATAGAAAAATAAAAAAAATGTATTTTGAGTTTGCAGAACCCCTACAGTTTGCCTTCCAATTTGTTCAATGAAGTAAAAATTGGATTGGTGGACATGAGGCTGGAAGATTTGTCAGACCTGGCCTCCTCTGACCTGTGTAATAACTTCATACACAGGCAGTCCTATTACACAGTCGTGGGGGGACGTGGGGGTGTTGTGGGGGGGTTGGGGTGCATTCCCCAAACGCGTCATGCAGTCGTCTTGTGTTCGTGGGCGGTCGTATCACGGTCGTGGCTGACAAAAATTCGTTAAATTTCAAATTTGAAGACTTGTAGCTCCGTCGCTTCGCTGTCGCCTTGTGATCATGTTGCGTTCATGAGGACGTCACGACAGGTCGTGCAGCAGTCCTGACGCGGTCGTTAGGCAGTCATGAGCAGAGTAGATTCGGGGCCAGTCGGGAGGCGTGGTAGCCAACTAGGACACGACCTTGAGTCTCGCCGCGGTCGGCCCTTGAGTCGCGTATGTGTGACAGGGGTTTAATGGGAGCATGTAATACATGGTTCTTGGCAATCTGGCACAGAAGCCAGTAATGAGGTGACTTACAATTACACAAAACTTGCATGTATGAGCAGGGAGTTTATCTGTTCCCATTCGCATATTTCTTTACAAACAGAACTTGATGAGGAGGTGTGTTCAATGTATGATTAAATAAGAAATGGATGAGGGCGATGAATGGATGGATATGGGAACGAGGTATGGACAGAAACTGCACAAGCAATCATTGGGAACCCACTCTTCTCATAAAAGGCTAGCTTCCTCCACTAACTTTTCCTTAGACGAAGGTTAGTTACTCCTCTAATCACTCTGTTCATACCTGCTTAGTTTTATTTTGCAGTTTTGTCGATCACTCTTAAAAATGCCACTAACCTAAAATCGTTGGGCCTTTGATAATTAAGGAAGGAATTGAGAAGGCTTAGGGCTATGTTTATCGACTACACGAAGACAATTAAGGTAGGCAATTTTCACTAAGTTTCATTCTTCACCTATAACACGACCAGAAGTTTCTTTTTTCTTTTCTTTTTTTTCAAGATTCCCAGATGTACAGGTGTGTGGACAAGGACAAAAGGGAAACAAACTCCGTCCACCAGTTTGACTGATCCCAAAGTTTTTCCTGCTACGAGATGGCTGTGTTAACCATTGCACTACCGGCTACCCAATCCTTTGTGTGTGTGTGTGTGTGTGTGTGTGTGTGTGTGTGTGTCTCATGACCTCCTGTGAACACGTCCAATACGAAACCCTCGGATCGGAGTCAGAAAGACAAATCAATCATCCACCGGTTTATGGGTTTTCATGCTGCTAGAGTGTGGCGGGGTGGTGTGCTGAACATATTTACAGATTAAAATTTCCGTCTCTCGAGTTCAATTTCAGGAAAATATTGTGAGGATGATTCGCTAAATATATAACAGATAAAGAACATAAACTTTAAATTCATTTATTACATATCATCACCCACGTTTCCAGTAGATGTTTCGGCCTCTTAATGTTTGAGGTCTTCGTGGAACCTCTCCCTTACTGATGTATTTGAATATTACATTTTAACATTCTCTTTTATGATACTGATATCATTATATTATTAATATATTTGCATTAGCAATTTACAAGGGAAGACTGAGGTGGCCGAATAAGCAGAGAGGTGGCCTGCAGTCCAAACAGACCTAGGTTCATATCCCGCTGGGGCAGGGAACAGTTTAAGGATATGAATTTCATAAAAGCAGACTTTACTGATCTACCAGAAGACCCCGCCGAGATGTCGTAAAAATACCCCCGCTAATACCACCAGTCCTGTATGTGACAAAAAAAAAAAGTAGAATTCCTCTGGGACCTGCAGCGAGGCTCGTTTCAAAAAGTGTTATAAAAAGTAGCTAGCCATGTTAAATGACCTTATATGGGACCACTTTCATGTCTCAGTGGGCTTAACCCGCCCCATCGCGACGTTTTCTGGGCAGTGGTATGCCCCAGTCCCGACATTTTTGGACTTTTTTTTTTTTTTGGCTCAAACATCCGCTTTTGGTGAGAAACATCGAAAATTCATAGAGAAATCACTCACCTGAGGTTTAAAATACTCGATTTAGGTACGAGTACTTCCTTACCTGACTGGGTTTTCTAACAGGCTGGCACCAAAGAAAACGAGTTTTATGGGAGGGTAACTATTTTATCCACTCATAAACAGTATTTATTTATTTACTTGGTACGAATTTATATGTAGTACAAGAGTATATTGGTTTTCAAACAGTAATATAGGCATTATAAGCATTGTTTCACTCACTAACTCATCACCATTCATGACCTTTTTTTTCCCACATTACCTGATCATCATTCTGACTGTTTCTTCCTCTATTGCTATGTAAACTTTGTTCTCCACATTGTCATTGATTGGGGAATCACTCTGGCCCTGAATGTCTTTATTGGCCAGGTCACTGGTAACAGGTGAATTGCCGAGACAATGGCGTGCAGGGGGAGGGGAGAGATTATGCGGTGTAAGGCATTGTCCCTGCTTGGCATCTTGTAGAGGAATAGAGGAAGGTGTCCCGTGTATACGTGCCAAAAATCACTCGCGAAATCACTCGCGAAAATTGAAAATTGTGCAAATTAGGGACCTTGCAATGTTGCCGCGTTAATTCACGTCGCCGGGACATGAGTGCACATCATGTGCGGACGTTAATTCACGTCGCCAGGACGGCGCGGGTTAAATGAAGAACTTTTACTAAAACTGCTGCTAGATGGCGCCACCACAGGTGTCAGCTGACAGCAAATTTGGATTCTCCATGTCAAATAACCTAAAATGGGACCACTTATATGTCTCATTGGGCTTAACTTAAGCACTTTTACTAAAGTTGTCGCTAGATGGCGCCACCTCAGGTGTCAGTTGATGGCAGATTTGGGTTCTCCATGTCAAAATACCTTGTATGGTGTATACCACTTTTATGTCTCCAAATGCTTCCTTTTAACAAATCCGCCAGAACAGGAAGAACGCTGGCCACTCACTGACCTGCCGGCTATCGCTGCAGATAAAAATTGGCGATCGCGCGTGACGGAACGGGGTGATATTGTCCCAAATAGCGACACGCGAAAATACAGTATGCGAAAATAACTTTTTCGATTTTTTTTTGGTCAGAATTGGTATTGTAACCTAAGTACCGGTATGGAAACAAAACTAATGGTATTTGCAAACATTCTGTGATAGAAAGGCAATTAGTTAGTCCCGTAAGTTTTTGCGAGTAAGCACTAGTAGTATAATAATCATGGTACACCGGAAGATGGGATTAGACTCTAAACATGGCAATGCTTAAGTAAATTATGAAATGTTTGCCAACACTACTTTAAATGATAACTGGTTTGATAATAGCAGAATTAATGGTAAACAGGCTTGGATTAAATAATTACAGGCTTGGTAACAATGAAATGAAATATATACCGGTACTAATACCACCTAAATATGTCAGTGGTTTGAGATTACCATATATTTAAAATAGTAAATCATTCAACACTACGGTAATTAATATTAGGTTTGATAAAACTGGAGTAAATGAGAAAAATGAAAGTTATGGTTGGTTGGTTTTCACCTGACGAAGAACCTTGTGACTCTTTTTAGTTCGATTGATGGCTAATTGTTGTAGGATCGGGCTGACTTGGCTAGTAACCAAGGAGATACACTATTAACTCATAACCAAGGCTCATCGAATTTCATGCAACTACGACTTAGTATTCAAGCTGTGGAAAGGGCCCAGTTCCAACAGATGAAAACAAATCTTGGGTGTTGTGCATCTACCGTAACAAAACATAGGTGAAACTCAACCATTAACTGTGAAACACATAGCAACTATACAGACAAAGTCAATAAAAAAAAAAAGGGGGGGAGGAGAACGTGTAAAGTCAATAAGCTATGAATGAGATTTAATGGCATTCATATACGGTGTTAATGGCGAATGAATGGATTTAAGACTGGTTAGGCCTACGAAAGCTTGATTGAACGCCGGTTTCTAGACATTTTCAGAAGAAATAATTGCTTCCAGGGTCTGTACTTACTATAAGACGAGCAGGGGATATTGGAGAGCCCTTGGATGACACTCAATTCCCCAAAAGACTCTGAAAATCGCAACGCACACAAAAATAAACACAGAATAAAAAGCACATCTCATCTGAGCGGCGGCCATCTTTTTAGGGTGAACTGTATCATACATGCGTAAATTTAAGTGGATGAGTGGCTGAGCAAGAATGAATTTAAAAGAATGAGCAAGAAATAATAAGCGTTGTAGGAGTAAGGAAATATTGGAAAAATACTAAAGAAAGTTTTCTAGCTATTTCCTAAACTGACATGCCATTCGGTTGAGCGAAGTTATACTTGCACGACTGTCGCTGTCCTGGTACAAATAACAGTGCGTCGCCGTCTATCGCAATAAGACATTGATATTAGGCTATGGGCAAATATTTAAACATGAATTCAGTGAACTAAGTGTACCATTTTTCATGAAACTCGTTATCCCCGCTTAAACGAAAAAAAAAAAAAAACAATGACTTAAGATCCCAAAGTTTTAATTTTCTTTTTATATGTTTACTGTATTTTGCTATTTGCAGTAGTTTTACTGTAAGTACTACTAGAACTTTCAAAGAACTTTCCCCTCTAATTTTTAGTTTTTATTGCGAGTTGAGAAAGGAAAATATTGCATTGACGTGAACATAGGCTACGACTTTAAAACAGTGCTGTCACTACAATTCTGGAAAATCTATAGTTTCCTGGAAAAAAAAAGTAGAAATTTGTTGAGTATTTGGTCACGAACTCAGTATAAATAAATTTAAGTATATTAGGCTGAATTATTAACAATACTCCCAAACTGGATGGTAAATTATTTCAGAGAGAGAGAGAGAGAGAGAGAGGTCCTCTAAACAATTTAAAGAAGTGCATAAAAACTGATTACTTCAGCCAGGTAGAACTGAGAGGTTTGCTGTGGGTTGGCGCGCTACCCCCGCCACACACCCTGGTTATAAGGTTGGTATTGTTACTGGACTGGGAGAGAAACACCTGGAAGTCCTTTGATCGAAGTCAACTCTCACGGGCTGCAGCGTCAAGCAATAAACAGATAGAAGTACAGACAACGAGAGGTTTCCCATAAGCTAATCGTACGACCGTGTTGAAGAGGTTAGTGGGGATTGTTTCTAACCACTTCTTAACGAGAGCCGCTCCCTAAGTTGGGTAAAAGCACATGGCGATGCAGAAAGTTATATGATGTAAAAAGAAAAATTACTGGCATGGTACTGAGGGCTTAATGTTTCACACTGCTTAACCACAACATATCTCCCCAAAAAGCTAAGCAAAATCAACCAACTAAAGCAAATGTGTCCTGAAGAAAATAATGTTGTGTTGAAAGAGTTAAGAATGATGAAGAACGAAAAAAGCAAAACAAATGGAGAGGAAAAGAAAGGAGTTTGTGCAGTGATGAGGCCATGAAGAGTGACTTCCACGTTAACTCGGCCTAGATTTTCGTCATTTGTAACTTATTTCACATATCTCAGTGGCAGATATAGAGGTGTATGATATGTAGGAGGACTACTGGGCCTTGGGAGCAGGCTGTGAAGCCTATGCTCAGAGTCGGACACATAAAAAAGAAAAAAGAAAAAAAAATAGGACGATGTTGCGACCGTACATTGTTTTCATACCACCCCTTCGTGACTAGTTTCGTGATCTAGTGTTAATCTATTGTTACAATACAGCTCTCAAGGTGAGGAGAAGGTAATTTTAGGCCAAGTTAGAGTAAGAGCAATATACTGTAGTATCATTAACCTTCTCATGGTTGGGAAAACTCTAATAGTCTATTCCAGCTGACCTCAGACTGCAGTTTTATTGATCTGAGAGTGAGTTACAGGAACCTGAGATGGTTGAACAGGAAACAAAAGAATAACACTAGGAAGGAAGATATACGACAGGAATCAGAAGGTTGATTGGAGGAGTTAGGAAGGAAGATGGGAAGGTCAGGTGGAAAAGTGAGTGAGGAGAGAGAGGGAGGAAAAGAAGGTGGATGGAAGGAAGGTGACAATAGGGAGGGAACGTGGGTAGAAAATGGGAGGAAGGGAAGGCGGAGAGAAGGAGGGAGGAATGGTAGGTGTGAGGGTGGCGGGTTACTGAGTATATAAGCGAGGCAGGGGAGAAACTCGTCACACTGCTCCACCGTGCCTTTGGCTTCACCGCTCCTCCCCTCACCACTTCTGTTTTTATTCATCATGGCTGCTCTTAAGGTTATCATTTCTCACTAAGGCTGTTTATCTCACAGGGCCGAGTTGTTTTAAATGACAGCGCGAAAAGAAGGCAACCCTTATTTTTTTTTTTTTTTTTTACGTCATTATTGAAACGCACGCTGTAAATGCTGGCTACGTTGCTTAAAGTGGAAAGTCAGCCTTAGTACCACTGCGGTAGCCAAGTAATCAAAGTATTGCTGGTTATGAAGCTGCCAGTTCGGTGGCATCGGAGTATGTAAATTGAGTACCTGGGGTAACACGTAGAGGAAGTAACTGTGGTAACCTGCATAATACACCGGCTCTGTTTCTGTGGATAGTTAATGAATAACTCCCCACAGACTCAAAGACCTTCTTCATTTGTATTTATCTTGCATGCCGAGTTAATTCTAGTTCTCACCCTCCTTCCGAGGATAATGGGTCCGATCCTGCAGTGGACTTTATAACGACTGATAAGTTTGCCTACGCCTTAGCTATCTTAGTGTTAGTAATAGAGCTGTTAGTATCTGACAATTTTACAGCTCCGCCACAAGCCATGAACTCACACTCACCATGCCCTGTGCTAGATCAACATGAGAAAGTAATAACTGACAAAAAATTGAAATGTTTATACATTTAAAGACGCTAGTCCTTTCAGTTTCATTTTCTTTACCAAATCATATGTTCACAAAATAACCGTAATGAGCCACTGAGTGTTTAAATACTGTTGTTTCTATTTAATTTCTGAGGAAAATGAAACTAAACCAGCTACTGATCATATATATATTTACTTAACCCTTTCAGCTCAGTATGATGACTTTCCATTTTACTTCATTTTGGATAACGCCAGACGGCTTTATTCAGTTTAGGAAACGAAAGCTTTGTGTTACTTATTATTATTATTATTATTATTATTATTTCCTGCTGATTCTCCCTCCCCCCCATCAAGTTTTTACTGTTTCCAAAATTACAATAACAGCTGGTGCTGGACAGGGACGCCTTCACGTGATAACACCTATGACCGGATGGATCTGCTGCCTGATCATACAAGCGTCCCCAATTTCCCTCCCTGTCCTCAAAAGGAGGAGGATGGGCTGCAGAAGGGAAACTTCAGCCTGCAGTCCACTGGGTTCACATTCAGATGAGCTAGGGGTTGCTATTACTCCTACAACTACTACGAAAGTAACAGTTTGTCTGATGCATGATGCTAAGAGATAGTTTGCGATTTTGTTGTGCTGGTTCGTTATGTTAATGTTATTGTTGTTCTAGGTGACGGTTGTGGCCTTGGTGGCTCTGGTGGTGGTTGGTGTAGTCACCGCCAGACCCGACACTCTCTACGGCAAGGAACCCGTGAGTTTCATAACATTCACACCACAAGTTATTGTCTCATCCTACGTCGCAGTCCACTACACTTCCATCACTCATCATTGCCTTGTAATACATTGAGTGAACTATGGCTGTTGTAAGTTCATTAAATATCAACGTTGTCTAATGGAATGATTGACCTGCCACACGTTGCCTGTGTTGGTACACATCTCTGTTCATTTATTAGGTTCCTTCCTCCCTCCTTCAGTCTTCTTCCATCCTCTCTCATCATTCGCCTTCCTTGCATCCGTCTCTATCCCCGTTCCTGTCCTCCACTGCTCCCCATTGTGCCCCAGGGGATGACTTTACCTTGTCTCCCGCTAACCCTCTACCCATTTGTGTCTAGGGAATGTCTTTATCATGCCCCTTCTGCCCCTCACTGACCCCCAGTCCCTCGTGCCCCAGGGAGTGCTCTTACCTTGCCTTCTCTTCCCCTCAATAACCTCTACCCTCTCGTGCCCCAGGGAATGCCCTTAACCTCTGCCCCTACTTACCCCTACTCTCTCATCCCCAGGGGATGCCCTACGACTTCAGCTATGCCGTCAAGGACGACTACTCCGGCAACGACTTCGGCCACAGCGAGAACTCTGACGGCAACTTGGTGACGGGCGAGTACTACGTCCTGCTGCCCGACGGTCGCCGCCAGATTGTGTCCTACACCGCCGACCACGACTCGGGATACGTCGCCGACGTCAAGTGAGATCCATTTATGCCGTATATAACACTTGTCTAGCACGTTGAAATATAAACAGTTATTTAGCACTTGTACAATGTAATCAGGTACATCAAACATGAATTATATGATGTCAACAAGTATGTCATGTGTGTTTGTGTGATAATAGTGGTGGTGACGTCATTGTTGTGTTGCAGGTACGAGGGTGAGGCTCAATACCCCGCCCCTGCCCCTGCCAGTGGTGGCTACCAATAGACTCCACCATCCCTACACTCCCACACCACCTCACCTGCACCTCTCGGCACCACCATCACGTCCTACCTCAGTGCCGTCCAACCGCATTCACTCTCTGGCGTTCTTCAGCTGCTTCCATCCTACCCTCCGCTTCCGTCTGTCCTCACCCTAATTTCAGCCATTCGTGATAGTTTGACTATTTCGTCACGCTCCCCTCATACTGGCGTGTTCTTGCAACTCTTCATACATCATACTAACAGTGGAGGCCTTGTTAGTTCTTACTGTTTATTTATTTATTTTTTAACCATTTCACATTAGTCTCAAGGTTATTTATTTTATTCCAGTACTCTAAGGAATGAGTTTTTCAGTTGTACATAAAGCTTCTGGCTGTGAGTGTACAGTAAACATAATTATGCTGGCTACTGATAGTTGATGATGCCATCACTTTCTCATTTCTCTAAATTATTAACTAATGAGACCTTTTTTCTATAGTTATCACCTAGTCTTCATTAGAGTTTGCAGCCTCTCAAACTCTATCCCATATTTAATTTCTACTTGCTCTTGATTTCTAGGTCATAGTCATATAGCTACGGTGGTGCTTTTCATTCTTATCATGTAAATGGAAGGGTTTGTTTCAGTAAATGCAGTTTGTATTTTTCCTCACTGTGTCATACTCGGTACGCATAGTGCTGTAAATATCCACTAACATTCCGCTTTATTCAACTAACACTTTCAAGCTCTGATACCATACACTTGTACAGCACGAACAATACACTTTTCACACGTTACCTCGTGTGATCTAATCCTTCACTGTACTTTTTATTTTGAAAGCGTCTCTACAGAGGCATGAAAGAACGAAATGACTGGGAATAAAACTAAACAGACAGTATTCCATCATTATTCTCCTTCGCTTAACTTCTGTAGTCAGTGTGAAGTGTTGTCACGCGTTAGAATTATACCCATGGTGAATGGTGGATGAAATATACACGAGGTAGAGCCGATGGTTATTTTTGACTAGTTTCGCAGTAGAGCTTCAAAATGAATAAACTTTGACTCCACCTCGTGTGTTCTTCGTTCACCATTCACCAACCTGTCACAATGTCACATGAATTATACCCATATACTCAACTGAAATGATACTTATTTTCTTAAGGATACAACACTTTCGACAAGAATTAAATCTTCAGGCATATGTAAAGGATCAATCTCTACCTGCAGCACAAGACCCACGCATAGGAACCCCCTCAGCATAAAATGTATGTTTTAAAGTCATTGAGATCGCATGGCCGTAGCAAAAGTAGAATAGGTAAGACTTCACATACTAAAAGGATTAATAATACATACAGTACACCCTTTTCACTTGTCTGATCCTATGGCACTGAAATGACGAATGGTGGAACTGCCCGGTTATACAACATACCTCAGTCCCTTCCTTACCCTCTAAGGAGAGGATGGTGGACTGCAAGAAAAGGGCAGCTTAAGTTTGCAGAACACCAGCTGTGAGTCCAGATAAGCCTGGGGTAGTTACTGCCACTACTACTACTACTACTATTTGCTTACAGAATATACAGTACTACATACAAAATATACCACTCAACAGTCCACAGATTTTCTTGGGCCTATTCATGGCGTGCCAATCTGTCACACTGAAACGTTAATGTGACTACTGACACACCCATATGCAGTCCTCTCATACTTACTGTACTCAGGCTCGTTTTTTAAGTGGCTTTGGACATATCGTAACACATTTTTCGAACGGTATTCCACAGGGAGATTAGCTATTGGAGGGAATGCCAGGTCAGTGTGGAACCCCAGGTCATAGGTCAGGCGCAGGAAACACCTGGGGATGTCCGTCAGGTGTCTGTGAGGGAGGAGGTGGTAGATAGGAATGTAGTCCAGGTGACGGAAATTAACTCAGCTACAGTACCAAGCAGACGTTCAACCAGTGAGAAGTATAACGAGTTAATAAATATAATACACGGAGGCCAAGATAGATATATTCCTTCAAAACCGTTTAGAACTAATAATTCTGAACCTAGATGGTTAAACAACAGATTAAAATCTCTCATAGGCCAAAGGAAAGGATTATATAGAAAAATAAAATGTGGAGAGGAACACTTACGTAACCGGTACACAATTTTAAATAGAGAAGTAAAGAGGGAGATAAGAAAAGCAAAGAGAAGTTATGAAATTAAGGTTGCCAGTGAATCAAAAGAAAACCCCAAGGGTTTTTATCAAATGTACCGAACGAAAAATAAAGATAGGATAGGACCACTCAGAACAGAATCAGGTGACATTACCAGTGAAGATAAAGAAATGTGCTCCATCCTAAATAATTATTTCATATCAGTATTCACTAAGGAAAATCTAAGCCTGGTCCCTCAAGCAGCAAATATTTACCATGAGAATACGGAAAATATTCTTAGTAAAATAACCATTAGTAAGGAGGACGTATTGAAAGAAATTAATAAGTTAAAACCTCAAAAATCGCCAGGTCCGGACGATATATATGCAAAAATTATAAAAGAAACCAAAGAAGAATTATGTCAGCCACTTTTAACGTTATTTAATGACTCTTTAAGTTCAGGAGAAGTTCCAGAGGCGTGGAAAACCGCAAACGTAGTACCCATCTTTAAAAAGGGTGATAAATCAGCTGCTTCGAATTATCGTCCGATAAGTCTAACGTCAATAGTAGGAAAAATGTTAGAGTCAATTTTGGCAAATAAGATTAGAGAACACTTAGAAAGATTTAATCTTATAAACGAAAGTCAGCACGGATTCAGGCAAGGACGATCCTGCCTCACAAATTTGTTGTCATTCTACTCGGAGGTCTATGAGGCAGTAGATAGTGATAAAGCTTACGATGTTATTTATCTGGACTTTAGTAAAGCTTTTGATAGGGTCCCACACGAAAGGTTAGTTAGAAAGGTTCGAGCACACGGTATAGACGGCGATATCTTAAAATGGATAGAATCCTGGCTGAAAGGACGAAAGCAGAGAGTATTAATAAATGGAACTAAGTCGGACTGGGGATTAGTAACTAGCGGTGTACCACAGGGTTCAGTACTCGGTCCCTTATTATTTATCATATATATAAATGATCTAGACTTAGGAGTCAATAGCAGCATCAGCAAATTTGCCGACGATACAAAAATAGGGCGTATCATTAACTCGACTGACGATTGCCATAACTTACAGAAAGACCTCGATACATTGTCCAGATAGTCTAAAACATGGCAAATGGAATTTAACATTGAAAAATGTAAAGTACTTAACGTAGGCAAGACCATTGGAGATACTAAATACAGCTTAGATAACAAAGAAATTAGCAAATCGGAATGCGAGAGAGATCTAGGAGTTATGATTAGTAACGACCTTAAACCAAGGCAACAGTGCATTAATGCGAGAAATAAAGCAAATAGGGTCCTAGGATTTATTTCGAGAAGCGTGAGCAATAGATCATCTAAAGTAATACTAAAACTTTATCTAGCATTAATAAGGCCACATTTAGACTACGCAGTACAATTCTGGTGTCCTTACTATAGAATGGATATTAATTCGTTAGAAAATGTACAGAGAAGAATGACTAAAATGATACATGACGTCTGGAACCTGTCATATGAAGACAGACTGAAAAGACTAAGTCTGCATTCGCTAGAGAGGCGTAGATTAAGGGGAGACTTAATTGAGGTGTTTAAGTGGATGAATTGTATAAATAAGGGAGATATTAGCAAGGTACTTAAAGTGAGCATACAGGATAGAACTAGAAATAATGGTTTCAAACTAGAAAAATTCCGTTTCAGTAAGGAAATCGGTAGAAATTGGTTTGGTAATAGAGTAGTAGACGAATGGAATAAGCTACCTAGTAAAGTAGTTGCTGCCCCTTCCATTGAGAGTTTCAAGCATAGGCTAGATAAGCATATGACAAATAAGGGGTGGATATAGAATAAAGAAAATCTTATAACCGATACTAATTCAAAAAAATTTTCTTTTCAGGTTATACTATGATAGTCTCTATTCTCCTTTCACACTTTCCTGTAAAATGTCCACGCCAGTTTTTCTATACGGCGTGGTGTTCTTTCTGACTTTTTCCTGCCGGCTTCGGCTGGAGGGTTTGGAGGGCGGGGGAGAGCCTTCTTCTTTGCTATCCTTATCTCATTCTAGTAGTTCAGTTACTCTTCTAGGAGCTGCCTAGCATGGGCCAACCGGCCTACTGCAGTTATCCTCTCTTCTTATGTTCTTATGTTCTTATCTCCTTATTCTGTACCTTACGCCTCTTTTATATTACTGATGGAAATTATGTCAATACATGCATAAATATATAGAATGTTAGAATGACATATGCAAAGAAAATCACCGGAAGACGTACAATGAAGCCTCCTATGCCACCTAGAATACGGCTATTAGTTTCCTGTTCAATGTACAAGAGCCCTGTGGAAACTTCGTAGCTACTCTTCTTCACTATTTCTTGACCCGCTCATGGCCGAGACAACTCTAGTACTCTTGCCTTTTTCTTTTTCTTCTTTTTTTAAAACCTTTTTTGAGGCACAAACATATCGAACCATATCCAAAATGATGTTCTGCGATATCAGTGGCAGATAATGATAGAAGACTAGCAGGGGTACCAGGCGTTGCCGGGCCAAAAAGGCGAACACTCTAATCCTATTTGTTCCAGGTCAATCTTCCTTTCTACTCCAGAAAGACCATGTACCTCTCATACTTTAGAAGAGGGATTATAAGAAGTCCAGGAACTTTCTCTTTCAGCCTTCGCAGACTAACGCACAGTATTTGTGCGCACTTGTTTACTGTTGCCAGTGACCTCAAATGACCTCTGACCGGTGACCTCAATTGATCTTGAAGGTCAACCTCACATAGCCTATGTCCGAACTGAGGGTCATGTGAGTCTCCATGCCAAAAATTGGGCTGCTGGGTCCAGTCGTTCTGGCATGTATTACCGGTGACCTCATATGACCTCCGGCCAGTGACCTCAAATGACCTCGGAGGTCAACCTCACATAGCCTATGTCCGAACTAGAGGTCATGTGAGTCTGCATGTCAAAAATTGGGCTGCAGGGGTACCCGCCGTTGCCCAGGTCAAATCGGCGAACACTCTGCTTGTGACCTCAAATGACCCAGATCTGAATTTTGACCTGCCTAAAATCATCCTTAGGTCACCCTGATTTGGAATATATATGGGTCTGGAGGTCTCTGGCCCTTGGTTTGGGCGTGATTGAACGGCAAACTAACAAACAACACGGCTCTTATACATACATCTCTCTCTCTCTCTCTCTCTCTCTCTCTCTCTCTCTCTCTCTCTCTCTCTCTCTCTCTCTCTCTCTCTATATATATATATATATATATATATATATATATATATATATATATATATATATATTTAAGTACTTGGGTAGTGTGATGAGTAAGGATGGAGGTTTGGAGGGTGAAGTGCTTGAAAGGATACAGCAGTGAAGAAAGGTTGCTGGTTCTTTGAAAGCAGTGATAAGAAACAGGGAAGTGTGCATGGAAGTGAAAAAGTTACTACATGACAGTATTGTGATACCAACTCTAACGTACGGAAGTGAAGCTTGGACATTGTTGGAAGGACACAAGTCAAGAGTGAGAGCAGTGGAAATGAGTTATTTAAGAGGAGCCTGTGGAGTCACATGGAGAGACAGGCTGACGAATGAGGATATAAAGAAGCGTTGTGGTGTGGATGTGGATGTGATAGGAAGCATTATGAGGAACAAACTGAGGTGGTTTGGCCATGTGGAGAGGATGGAAGGTGAAAGACTGACGAAGAGAGTGTATGTGAGTGAGGTGGAGGGGGGAAGAGGGAAGGGGAGGCCGAGGATGAGATGGAGGGATGGGGTGGAGAGGTATATGAGAGAGAGGGGTGTGAGTTGGGAGCGGGCAGTGAAATGGCGGGGGACAGGGCGACTTGGAGGCGATTTGTTTGTGGCCACCCCAAACGGGATTGAGGCGTCTGGCAATAGATTGATATATAACAAAATCACGCGAAACTTACATTTCGGCACATGCTTCCTGCTGATCCAGTTTGCTGCTGTTTTTCTATTTTTGGCAAGCATGAAATGAAACGTATCATATATGCAGTTAATAATTACGCAGTTTGTATATTATGCAATTTTAAAAATTCATTCAGTGTTGGTATGTGTAAAAAAGTACAGTGGTGCATTATTGGTCAATAAATTTATTACCTTATGTGTATTCCTACATACTGAGTTATAGGCTATATGGATTAAAAGCCGACAAAAATATTTTGCTTCTTCATAATATAGAAGAACGGACAAACTTGGTTTAATGAAGATTACAAATCCAACTCAAACTATATGTATGGGAACCGCGGGCATTTCCATGACAGAGTCTACTTGCCAAAGGCAGCAGGGGCACACCCGAACTGTTTCTTACACTGGCAATCGTACGTGTCTTGGTAGTGGCAGCGGGGACACTTCTTTTTGCGACAGCGAGGAACATGGGCAACGGTAGGGGTGATGCTGATGTTGTACGGTGACACGGGAGTGGGTCTGATGACAACTTTCCTCCCAGGGCCAGATTGTAGCCCAGTGAACTGAGGGTCCGGCCGGGCTGGGTGAGGCAGTAGCACCAGTAACACCAGGCACGTCACCAGCACCACCACAGACTTCACCTGACAGTGAACCAGGACGAGTAATTAGATGGAATAACACTGCACCTATGGCTAGGTTATGTTAGGATGTCAGGACACTAAAATATCATAACACATTACGTAATAGCTAATGACATATAGGCTGCTATTATGCAATATAGAGGTTTGAGGAAAGTCGTGCCTAAGCTCGAGGGAGGTCGGGGAAACAGCAGTGCGGATTCTAGCTAGGAAATTTCGCACACAGCACATCTGACGTCATGCAAAACCACACCATACACCTGATGGAACGTTCCTCACACACGTGCCCACACACATGACCCAACCAGTCATAGGCCTACACAGGGAGAGACAGGGGAGAAGGGGTTAGGACGCGATAAGAGAGAGAAAAGGCAAGGTGGAAAAGGCAGGAATAGAGGGCACGGAGTTAGCTAGCATAAACCCCTCTGGCCTTAGTACTGCTCTTGTCAAGATAACTTCCTCTTGATAATCTTGTCAAGACAACTTCCTATTGATAATAAAACTGCAATCAAACCCCAGTCTCATCTTTATCTTTCTTCTGCCATCCACGACAAGACCATCTTGAAAATTCTCTCCTCTTACAAACCCTACAATCTAACATTTTTGGAAACACCTCGGCGACGGCTACGATATTATTTGGTGGCAGTAATCATACGAACCACGACTACAGCTCGACAGTTGAGTCTACATTAATCAGACAGAAAACAAGAACAGCGACAAGTTCGAGCCATACGACGTCTCACAACTTTTTACTGGGGGTGGTTCGATGATCTACAGTTACAGCCAACCTCCCTATCTCTCTACGTCTATCTACGACTACGCAAATCGACATTGGGGGCAAGGCGTGAACCAATGAACCACAATACAATCTATTTACTCCTCAAGATTTTAACAACATTCAATA
Organism: Coenobita brevimanus; assembly: GCF_032717465.1. Taxonomy (NCBI): domain Eukaryota; kingdom Metazoa; phylum Arthropoda; class Malacostraca; order Decapoda; family Coenobitidae; genus Coenobita; species Coenobita brevimanus. The sequence continues at coordinate 34,429,864 of NC_137056.1, read as the reverse complement.
TTCAGCTACGAGCTTCAGTTCTACGATTCACGATAAACTACAAGTATCTACGACTGCCAAGAAACAAGCCACATCTACAAGCAACAATCAGCAATCAAACTACACCTACGCAGCATTAGACTCTCCTGAACCTCTTCAACGATAAACAACCGCGGTAAACAAAGCCGATGAACGTCTCCATCAACAATCAGCGAACAACTTAAGAATCAACGCTACAGTTAAAACAAGATATTACGATTCTGCAAGTAAACTACAAGCAGGTGAGACGGTAACCAAGATCAGCTATAAGTTCGCATCATACAACAAGATACTACAATTAAGTGCTGTACAAGAAACCACGAGCATCTCAAGAAGCCTACAATTCACGATCAAGTAACCACAAGCGAGTAAACAGTAAGAAGAAACGAGTTACAGGTGAGGAAAAACAAGCTCTACGATTAACTACAAGTAACAAGTCTACAGGGCACCTCAATAATCTTCTACACTCGCTTACAAGTAGCGTCAATCTTCAGCAATCTGCAAGTAAATCACAATAAGAAAGGACCGAGGATAAATTGAGAGAGAGAGAGAGAGAGAGAGAGAGAGAGAGAGAGAGAGAGAAAGCAAAGCAGAGAGCAAGAGCTGGCGAAGCAAGAGCGCAACTTACCATCGCCCCTAACCGCCCCTAACCACTCCTAACTACCCCAACTACAACTCCACGACTTACGAGAAAGTACAAGGCAACTCTACAAGCCTACAAGTAAATCACAAAAAGGAAAGAAGCAAGAATTTGAAGCAAGGGGATTAAGAGGAAAGAGACCTGCAGTGAGATCGCTGACATGCGGGGCTGAGATATCTTAACTCAGCTTACTGACACCTATCAACCCCCACCTTTCCCAACCATTCTCCCCAGCCACTCTCCATCGCCACCATCACCACCACAACTACCAGAGTGAGGCGTCGACTTGCGCTGTGCCAGTGTTTGCTGAGAACACCATAGCACGTCAGTCAACCCGTGCCTGACACCACCATTACCACCACATTCCCACCACGGTTAAAATCAGTGAGTTGAATATTTACTTCATTTATATACAGTACACGTCTGGAGTCAAGAGACCCTGCTCAAAGGTCTCGTACATGGCCAGGCAATCGAAACCGAACCCTTTCGGTTGCGGACCGAGTATGCTTCCGATTACGTCACTGGTCAACATTGCTTTCTTTTATACTGAATCTTGTTACCGTCTTTGGAAATAATAGTCACATCATACCAAGAAACATCTGCTTTTAAAGTTCTGGTTATAACAGTGGAATATATCACTCGAAGTCAGTCCTTATTCATACAATATTTTGGATGTATCAAAATGAGGAAATAAGCCAACCATAAAGTACACAACCTACCATGTTGGTGTGAATATTGTAGTGACACGAGGTGTTGTGCAAGAATCAGTAGTTTTCTCTCAGATTTGTTTATTAAAAGATTCCGTCTTAATGTCTGTCAAATTTAGCGTTAACGTTTACAGAAGAGACAATACAGAACGAGAGCAATTGACACCACCACCTCCCGATGCCCAGGCTTGCTGGAATGTGGGGCAGGGGTCAGGACGTCAGGGTGTAAGCAAGATGATACTGCTCGGTTACCACTTCTCCTTTAAAGTACTTCATCCGTACATTATAACAAGAGAGTCACGAATAACATTTCTTTTTATAACGATACTTTCACTTTGATAGCTGAACCACCTGCACAATTTTTTTCAATGCAAAGCCATCTGTAAAATTAGGAGTTTGATATTAGCACAGCAGCTTCTGTGGCAGGGCCAGCATATTACGTAAACAACCGGAATGGTAGTCGTGCCGGGACTGTGGCGTGGCTTTGGTTTTAGTGCTGAACTTGGAAATATTTGGCTAAACCTGTATCACACATATCTTCATTCATAGCTTTGGTTAGCCAGAGTAATTTACTTTTAACTTGCTTTTGCATTATGCTCATACCCGTTTCACACCGACGTACCATTCTCACACAAACTTTACACTTACTTTCACAGTACACTTATTTCATTTAACATTCCCACACCATCTTCACACGCTCTGCACCTACTTATACAAGAGTCATTTTGCTCTCACACAAACACGTCATAATCATTCATACATCCACATCGTCTACCATCACATCTTTCACATTTTCCGTTCATTTCCATATTCCATACAAATTAAAGTTACAAAGCGTCCACATTCTCGCACAAGTCACATTACACTCCAGTCATACCATTATGCCATACATAACTCACAACACCCACATCCCACACGCTCGCACCCCACACTCACACACCCCACACTCAACACCCCACATCACCCACGCCGCACACCACTCACCCCACACCATTCACACCCCACACTACTCACACCCCACACCACCCATACCCCATATCACTCACATTCCACACCACACACCCCATACCACTCACACCCCACACCACCCACACCCCATACCACTTACATTCCACTCCACCCACGCCTCGCACCCCACACCTCTTACATTCACACCACCCACACCTCCACATCCAATACCCCACACCATCCACACCCCCACATCCAATACCCTACACCATCCACACCCCGACATCCAATACCCCACACCATCCACGCCTCCCACACCCCAAGCCACTCACCCCACATTACCCGCACCACCCGCACCATCCACACCTCCCACACCCCACACACCACCCACATCCCACATCACCCACACCACCCACACCATCCACACCTCCCACATCCCACACCACTCACACCTCACACAACCCACACCCCACACACCCCTTACCACTTACCCCACACCACTCACACCCTATACCACCCACACCTCACACACGCGATACCACCCACATCCCACATCACCTACACTCCACACACCCCATACCACTCACACTCCACATCACCCACACCCCACACCCGCACTACTTACATCCACACCACCCACAAACCCCACACTCCACACCCCACACTCCACACCCCACACCACCCACACTCCACACCACCCACACCCCACACAACACACACCGTACACCCCCACATCCCACACCACCCATACCCCACACCACCCACACCCCACACCCCAACACCCCACACCACTCACACCCCACATCACCCACATCCCATATCACCCATATCACCAGCACCGCACACCACCACATCACCCACACTCCACACCACCCACACCCTACATACCGCATCACCCACACCACCTCACCCCACGCAACCCACACTCCATACCCCACATCAATCACATCCCACATCCCACATCACACACGTCATCTACACGCACATCACTCACACCCAACACCACACACCAGACATTATTCACGTCCCACACCCCGCACCTCACAAACCTACACCCCCACATCTCACATCATCTACATCTCAAACCACCTACACTCCACACTACCCACCACCCACACCCCACCCCCGACAGAGTCCATACCTCACACCCCACACCATCCACACCACTCACCTCACACCACCCATACCTGATACCATCCACACCAACCACACCTCACTCCACCAATACTCCACACAACGCACACTCTGCATCTCACACCGCCTACACCATCCACACCCCACACACCTCACCAATCATACCATCCTATCCCCCATCCCACATCACCCACACCCCACACCACATAGCACCCCCACCCCACACCACATACCATCCATAACCCACTCCACCTACACCCCAAACCCTCACACAACACTAACCACACCACCCACACACCCCTGATCTCAAACCATCCACACCCCACACCACCCACACCAAGCATACTTCACACCGCACACCCCCCGAATCCACACTACCCATATCATGCATACCATCCACACCCCACACCCCACACCTCGAACACTCCACAACTCGTATCATCCTTATCCCTCACCACCAAGCCCCTCACCAGACCACACCACATACCTGCCTCTTGGTATCACAGTCCATTCCATCCACACTCATAACTTTGCATTAGTCACACCCCCAAATATAATACCATCCATACTCCATACCACTACACTCCGCACTACATAATATACATACTCCACACCATCACAATCCATACCATAAACCATCTACACCAACACTACCACACTCCACACCACTTACCATCCACACTTCATACCACTACACCCCTCATCACCACACCCCTCACTACCCACACCCACAGTGTCCAGGCTAAAGTATCACATTTAATCCCACACATGCAGAAGTAGACAATGGTCTGGCAGTAACAAGATTAATTTGTGTGTGTGCGTGTGTGTGTGTGTGTGTGTGTGTGAGAGAGAGAGAGAGAGAGAGAGAGTCCCCGACTCTGACCATATGCTTAACAGCACGTTCCCTGAGACCCAGCAGTCCTCCTATGTGCTTTACCTCCACATGTCGCTATTTCGGCACTAACACTCACCCTCCATATTGAATTGGCTGTCTCATACAGGACTGGTGTGTTGGTATCAGCGGGGGTGTTTTTACATGACAGCGGGGTCTTTTGGTAGATCAGTAAGGTCTGCTTGAATGAAATTCAAATCCTTAAACTGTTCCCTTCCCCAGCAGGAATTCAAACCTGTTGGGCCTTCAGACCACCTCTCTACCGTCTTGACCACCGCCTCCCCAACCAACCCTCAATAAAAGTGGCGTCATTGTATTGAGAAGATCAATAGGGATTGTTGCTAACACTTTCATTAATCTCTCTCTCTCTCTCTCTCTCTCTCTCTCTCTGTAGCTCTCAAGTTAATCAAAATCATTTGGTGTTAGAAAGAGTTAAACACAATAAAGTAACTGGATTATTAAGGGTCAGTGGCTATAGTTTCAAATCCTTTTCAATACGAAATTTGTTCCCTTAAGCTTAATAAGATAAAGCAGCGAGAATAATACGGACAAAAATAATGGCACTGAAGGGACTAATGGAGATGCTGAAATCCCCTCAGTGCGAAATGTCCAACCAAAGCAGTCATCGGATTAAAGAGGCTAGTGGAAACAGCTCAACTCCTTCACCACAAGTCACCTTTGAGCTGAAGCAAGGGGCAGTATGTGATGTGTGTTAGCTCCTCCACCTCGTAATGGAGAAAAAGAGTTCGTTTATTAAGCCGATCAGACTCTGGGACAAAGTTTATTTCCCCTTTGTCCCTGTTCGCCCAGCAGTAAAATTGGTGACCTGGATATAACACCGACTAATACGAGTCGCATTTTGAAGGCAGTAATATAGAAAAAAAAAATGATTGTCTGGCGTAATTGCCCTAGTGCAGTTGATAAGCATTAATTTAAGTCATCTTTTCAAAATAATTTCGTCTAGGGGTACTAAAAGTAAAAGTGGTCGTCATAGGGAAGGAGTTACAATATTTAACTCATGGAAGTAGACCCAGTAACCTTCAAGACCGCAGTCTTCAAACTACAGTACGATTTGTCAGCATCGAATTAGTCCGTTCCGTAGGAGGAAAATGGGAACTTACACTGTCTCTGCCACAGTTTTTCCTTCCTGTTCCTCCAGCAGCAGGTGTGGCGGCATGTGGAGATGGGTCCTTAACCACTTTGATGCAAGGACGCCTTTATCATACAAATCCTGAATCCCCGAGACGATTTTATTGACTTTACGAGAGACTATTGGAAGTTTGGCGTTTAGACATAGCCTTCATTAACCCTGTTCATACCGTGGTCCTCTGGTAAGTTAAACAGAATCGTCTGGAAATAGCAAGAGTAAAGTAGGAAAGTGGGTTATCCGATTCAAGGAGGTAACCACATCTATAAAGTGATACCGGTTATTTCATTTTTCTGGCTATACCATCACACAGTTGCATCTAACTTAATGGACAGTTTTCACAACGAAGGAGGTAACCTTTTTAAATGATTTTCAGGTTAGTCTTGTTACCACCCTCATATACGATCCTTCGATATTATTTGTCAAGTCGATGCTGTGTAGGTCGCTAACATCATCCTTATTTCTGCCGTCCTTGATATACAATTGCCTACATTCTTGGTACCAAAATATCCGATATGCGATCGCTTTTATAGCACTAATGTTTGTCCCATCCTCGATAAGCTATCTCTTAAATATTATTCTTGTTACTGTCGCCCTCTACTACGATATCATAATTTAGTTCGATCTCACTCCTCAGAACACCATTTATTACATCAATCTCGTTGCCAACCCTTATATACGATCTCTTAAATTTTCTCGTGACCACCCTCGATATACGGGCCCATTTACATTAGTCTCCATACCATCACAATATTATTTAGTTTAAGGGACCTCTCTAGTTCTGAAAGGGATAATGAAGGCAATATCCAAGTCCTCCAGTTTGAAATATTTCTCCCAAGGTAAATACAGTCGCATGAAGATAGCAAGAATGAAATAAAAAAAAAGATTTCACTATACTTGAGATTAACCATTTCACTACGACAATGCCTCCCATTATTGGTTTAGTCTTGCTGGCTTCAAACGATTCTCTTCAGAGGAGAGATTTTTCGACCTGGATTGGTCAGGTGTTGCCGTCATTAACTCCGTCAGTACGAGAGGTCTTTCCAAAATTCAGTAAATGAAACCATGAACAAACTATTGGACGTCATCGTTGTGGAAGAGCTGGGTATCTGACTAAATAAATTCAGTATTGTACAGAGTTCACCTAAAAAAAATACCTACTTCTGTCTGTACATCACCAGACACATTAGTACCTAGGTTTATCTGTCTGTTTATGTATCTATCGCCGAACACCTTAATACCTACGTTTATCTATCTGTCTATCTATCTGCCACCAGACGTCTTAATACCTACATCTGTCTATCTATCGCCAGACGCCTAAATACCTACGAGTGTCTATGTGTCGTCCGACCCCTTAATACTACGTCTATCTATCTATCACCAGACGTCTTAATACCTACGTATATCTATCTATCCTAGACGCCTTAATACCTACGTCTATCTATCTATCGCCACACGCCTTAGTACCTGTCTATCTATCTAGTGCCAGACGCCTTTATACCTACGTCTATCTATCTATCACCAGACGCCTTAATACCTACGTCTATCTATCTATCCCAGACGCCTTAATACCTACATCTATCTGTCTATCACCAGACACCTTAATACTGTCGTCTATCTCTCAATCGCCAGACGCTTTAATACCTACCTCTGTCTATCTACCTATCTATCTATCTGTCTATCCATCTATCGCCAGACGTCTCAATACCCACGTGCGACCAAAAAAACGAGATGAACAGAAACAATAATTGAACTCACTGACCCCTTGAATTTCCCGGGACATTTTTACAAGATGACCATATATATATTTTTTTTACATGACCCCTATGTTAACCCCTACAGACTGATTTTTTTTTTTTTTTAAATCAGACCAACACCATACGACTTCACTTAGCATCGAAAAGAACTCTCATGTTATAGGCGTCAATGATGGCTATGTCTAACCCCTCTAGTTTGAAAATATCCTCCCCAATTAAATATAACTGACCGGAAGTATCAAGAATAAAAAAAAAAAAAAAAAAAGCAATCGAGGTGAAGGCGTTAATATGATGTAATTGTTGGAAATAAGTACTTTCGGTATTATTGCACTGTCTTGTCTGAGAGCCCAGACAAATACACGGGAGAGCTTTGGAGATTGCGAGCTGTTTAAAGTTGTGTAAGATTTTATGGTTATATTTTTTCCACTCCACTAAACGCTTCACAGCCAAACAACAGGGAATAAATAACACGGAAAATACGAAAACATAAAATGATTCGTGATGCCGATATTACATGGTGCGCATATCTATTTCCCTGGCAGGTGGAGGCGCCCACCTTCCACCTTTAGGTGACTCTACAATGAGTGACAAGCCACGCGGTTTCCTGTAATCCAGAAAAACATTTTCTACGCTGACTGGTAACCATATAGTCAAATGACCCTGGTGGTTTATTGGGTTAAGATGCTCCAACTGCATGGAGTCTGTAAGTTTATATCCAAGGGAGCTTGGAGTTTATTACTTGTGTAATGTCGTGGAGGGGAGAGCAAGGCTAGCCATCCTCGCCTTAAATGTCGGGACTGAGTAGCCTAGATCAAGGCCCGTACACTCCTAATGAGACAAAAGGAGAGAGAAAAAAAAAAGAGGAGATAATTGGATGGATGAAGGACATTTGTTTACCGTAAAAACTAAGATCTTTTATAAATATGACCCCAGGAAAATGTGAGGCAGAATAATTCTGTCCAGTGTTAACCTGAACGAAATGGTCAACTGTGTCCATAACAGCAAAAAGATTAACTTCGCCGTTAGAATATGCAAACTGTCGTTTCGAAACTGAATAATACCATCTTGGGGTAGTCAGAATGATAAGGAAAGAACATCCTCTGACTGAAGGGGTCAACACTCATCAACTCCATGGTTTACCTTACACAAGGGAGCGCCACAATTAAGATATGACGTTTGACCTATTCGGGCTGCAACTATATTTGCAATAAAAACCACGATTTAATGCTTATAAAGTTTTTCCTTCTTCCTATCGTTGTGTATATGTATTATTTTAAAGTGGTGGTGATAGGTGGTGGCAACCATCATCCACCCACTTAGTGAGGTGCTGCCTACTTCTTCCCTCCCCTTACGTATTCTATCTCTGTGTCTGCCCCCCTCTCCTCCTTCTTCCTTTCCTTCCGGTCACTTTTTATTTTTATTCTTTCCATTTCAGGTGGCTCTTCACTGAGTGACTAGCCTAATGGTTTCTGTAATCCAGGGAACCTATTATAACACTGGGTGGTAACTATATAACCAAATCACTGGTTAACGTGGAGCCTGCTATGGTGCCCCTGTTAGCTGGGTGGAGAGATGCAAGTGAGGCGTCCATTCAGGAACCAAACCTCCACATTATTCCCGCGGCTCGCAAGGGAACATGGGTTCACTGCATGGGACAACCTTATAGAGGTGGTTTCTTGCTTGTGATTGATGGATCTGCTCAGCCTGACAGATTGGGGGTGATCAGGTGATCAACAACAACAACAATAAAGTGGTAGGGTGGGGGTGTCCATCAGCCGCTCACTTGTTTCAATGTTACTTACAGATGACTAGAATGGGTAGTGACAGATAGTTTCCTGTAGTTCAAAAAATCATTCACACACCTGGTGGTCAGGCGGGTTAAAGTCCTTCAGCCGAATGTGGCCAATATCTGTTCACAGTCAGTTGGGGTTTATTGCTTACATAATGTCGATCAGGGGTGTGTGACAAGACACCCTTGCCTTTACTGTCTAAACTATATTGCCTAGCCCCGGGCCCCTACGTTCCTGATAGGGCACTTCCATGAATGAATAATGGAAGGATGGATACTTCAGATTAAATAACAAAAGCCGTAGGAACATCAACAAATTGAAATGAAAAAAATAATTCCTGTCACCAGGTTACACAGACCATATGACAGTAAATCGTGTAAAGAAACGGCACTAAGAGAAAATGGCAGTAAAATGTACCACCAATGAAAAAGTTGCATGTAGAACAACAAATGACATACAAAACGCTTGAGTGAATGGAGCTGATACGTTTATTTGGTAGAGAAAGTAACAGGTAAACTTGCAAATAGAAAAATGAAGAGTATTCATGTACATCCACGCGATGTGAAGAAACTGGTCAGCCTGAGTCATAGTTAAGCTTAAGATTATCCTGCATGTGTATCGCCACTGTTTCTTGAGCTTGGACTTGACAGAGCTTGCTGAGTGTCACATCCAACGGGTACTGTAGACGCTGACACCAGCTGTCCTCTGGTGGGACGGACTGAGGCTGTGTTGGCCACATTAAATGTATAGTGATTGTTGACGGTGGGTAATTCATATGAATATAGGTTATGAAACAGCAAAGTCTGGTGCTTGTTTATCAGTGCAGTAGTGATGAATCTGTTGGTAAATTAATTGTCAAATATCACAGGAGGATTAAGTTTCACAACAGGGAAGGTAATGGAAAAGTTGGTGAAGTTTGTTTACGTATTTACAAGAGGTAACACATCGAGAAAGGAAATGCCATATTGGACACAATAAATATAATAATGTAACCCCTGAATTAAATACATTGGACGAGGGTACAGAAAGTGATAAGAATAACGAGTGTGGCCTCTGGCAGAGGTGGCTCGATGAAAGAATTAAGGCAACCTGAGACGAAAAAGTTGCATGAAAAGTGAAGTGAAGGAGCCAACACACGCAGACACGAAGAAGGAGAGAAACTGCACGTGCGAAAGAGGTCTAGAGATAGACTTGTGTAATGAGTCTGAAGGGGTCTACTGGTATCCACCATTGGCAGGAGCAGGGGCTGGGTATTGAGCCTCACCCTCGTACCTGCAATAAAACATAACAACGACGTCAGTAACCTTAGTGCACACAAAAACACAAATGACATTTGTTGCCATTGTATATGTGTCTGACATGATAATATGAATTTGTTATATATACACTTTTTTATTTTACAACGTGTAAGACAAGTGTGCAAAGGGATCTCACTTGACGTCGGCAACGTATCCAGAGTCGTGGTCGGCGGTGTAGGACACAATCTGGCGGCGGCCGTCGGGCAGCAGGACGTAGTACTCACCCGTCACTAAGTTGCCGTCAGAGTTCTCGCTGTGGCCGAAGTCGTTACCGGTGTAGTCGTCCTTGACGGCATAGCTGAAGTCGTAAGGCATCCCCTGGGGGGCGATGAGGAAGAGGTTAGTGGGGAGCTGAGGAGAGTTTAGATAGGGAAGGCGACAGAGACAGAAGGAATGGAGGAAGGAAACACAATCTAGTTTGCTCTCAACACAGGCAACATATGGTAGGGTACTCTTCATAAGCGTATGGACCCAGTGTTGCTTTGTGCCGACGAAGTATGAAAAGACAATGATTATGTATTATACAAATAATATTATGGTAAATGATGAAGGATGAAACAATAACTGGTGGTGTGAATGTTATGAGACTCACGGGTTCCTTGCCGTAAGGAGTCTCGGGTCTGGCAGTCACCACGCCAGCCACTACCAACGCCACCAAGGCCACAACCGTCACCTAGAAAAACAATAATACTATTGCAACGGCAACAACACATTGCCACAATACTAGCAGCTGATTATCAACACATAAACGTACCACTATTAAATATGCTGGCGATAGACTAGGAAGGCAATCCATAATTAAGTAAATAAATAGAGCATAGAAACACATCCTTAAAGTACGTCCTTGTCTTGGAATAGGACGAGATTACAGTTGAAATACTCCTGTGAGTATGGCAATGTGATAAGGAAAATGCTAAGTGAATACTGATTTTACTTGAATTAACGAGAGGAACTTTAGAACATCAGTAATTTGCTCAGTTGGGTTTGTGTTCATATGATTAAGGCACCTCAAGTATCTATTAGGATAATGTGTTTGCAGATGGTGGTGGTTAACTCCTTCAGTACGATGACACCCTTTATGATTCACTCTTGCTACCACTACACAGTTTCACCAAACTTAAGAGAATCGTCTGGTAATAAAAGGATTAGAAACAAACTCCGTTCAGGCCCTCAGTACACAAGAATTCCCCAAAGCCGTTTAAACTCTACCGATGGCAGCAATATAAAGAGATGGATATCATCATAGTAAGTGATTAAGCCTGTCAGCAAGCATCATATGTTACTGTAATCGTGAAGGCTGATTATACGCTTTATCTGTATCCCTTGATGTGCATGAGTAGAGTACCCTGAGAGCGGCCATGTTGAGTAGGATGCAATGGAGGTGATGGAGCGCCGGAGCACACTGAGTGAAGAGCCTCTCTCCTGCCCTGTTTATATACTCGCATTCTTCAAGGCCGCGACCAGATCTGCCTTCTCTCTCTCTCTCTCTCTCTCTCTCTCTCTCTCTCTCTCTCTCGGGCCTTTTCACTGCTTACCTAATATTCTACTTACCTAATTTTCTCCTTTACACACTCTCAACGCCTCCATCGTTTGAGTTGTCGCCATTTTTACTTCTTTTTGCCATCTCCTCTTACCTTTTATGTGTTTCTTCTTCTGGATTGCTTACTGTTTCGTCTTTATTCTTCTTTAAACTCGCCGATAAACACATCTGGAAAGAGACTCAGTAGAAATTGAACGACACACTCACGATTTGATCATACATTATAGATTTTTAAAAATCTAATAGCCCTCTCAGTGTCGGAACATTTCTAGCATTCTATTCCATCTAACGCCAGACGATTTTATTTAGGCCGGAGTAAACTATAGGATCCTGAGGGTAAACATAATCACCATCAACTCTCTAGTGGTCGGGACAACTTTAGTATTCTGGTGCAGACGATTTATTTCAACTGAGAGTGAGTGGGTGGGGAAAAACTTCAGACTTTATTGTTTACCCCTAGGAACAGGCCGAGCAATAGGAAGTCATTTATCAGGAGAATTACAGACTGAATAGACTAGTTGTATGATGATGGCTACTTGTGAAATACGCTGAAAAAAAAAAAATCGAGTATAATGGATAACTCATACCACCAATACTTCGGTTCCACTACGAAATTTAGAACACACACACACACACACACACACACACACATTGTCTCTCCATCTGTCTGTCTGTCCGTATCCGTCTGTCTGTCTATCTAATTATCTATCTAACCATCTATCTAACAATCTATTTATGTCCATCCATCTATCCATCTTTTTCCACGGCCTTGCATTTCTCATCCACTGATCTTCCCACACCCTCTCCTCCCTCCCTCCCGGGCTAACCATCACACCACACCACAACTCCCCACCATTAATCACCTCACCCATTACCACCTTCACCTTCACTCACTTCATGAACCACCGGTGGGGAAACTCGGCGCAATAAATGGATGCTATGAAAGGCGGTGAAGAACCCGAGATTGTTGAGGGTGACGTATCCTTCGTATTTCTTGAATGTTTTGGAGGATTGTTCTTTTCTGCATTCTGACGACCATATTATGGCTGACCTTTTTTTTTTTTTTTTTTTTTAAGCTACTCTTCCTATTTCTCCCATCTTTCCTGTCACTTCTTATTGCTTTTCTTTCTTTTACAGGTGGCTTTACATTTTGACAAGCCAAATGGTTTCCTGTAAGACAAGAAACCATTTACAACGCTGTGTGGTAACCATATAACCACACCATACGTGCTCCCTACGTGTCAGCAAGTGGTTTGGTGGAGGGTTAATGCCCCACCCGTAAAACAAATAACTCAGAGTCAAATGGCCGCCCCTTACGGGAGTATGGCGTCTGGCAATAGATAGATAGATAGATTAGGAGAGAACGGGATGGATTTGGCCAAAGAGAGACTTTTTAGAACTGGTCGGGATGGATTTAGCTACATTAAGGACAAAGACTGTAGAACTGGGATGGATGGGTTAAGCTACTTTAGGAGATATTTCTTAGAACTGGAAGGGATGGATTTAGCTTATATTAATCCCGACAAAAAGGAGGCTTTCTCCCATACTGGATGAAAATGTCTAAGAACAGCAAGAATATAGTTTAAGTTCTTCAGTCCGGTGCCATATTATTTAATATTGTTGCTCTCTTCAGTCAAACTACTTTATTCAAAGTAGGAGAGATCCCGAACTACAGTAGAAGTTATGTGTACAGTATATATATATATATATATATATATATATATATATATAGAGAGAGAGAGAGAGAGAGAGAGAGAGAGAGAGAGAGAGAGAGAGAGAGAGAGAGAGAGGAAATCTCTTCAGCGATTTGTTTCGCATATTTCCCCTTAACACTCGTGTATATTATTTTCTTTAGTATCAGCATAGTTACAATAATAACGCAGGTATAAAATATGCTTTGTAAAATGCATGAAAATATAGGAATGGCACAGTGCTGAAAAATATAGAAACTTGGTGGAAGCAGTAAAAGCACATGTAACCCACCATTACATTTTCACCTCCACCAAGGAGGTTATGTTTTTGCCGGCGTTGGTTTGTTTGTCTGTTTGTATGTTAGCATTATTACTCAAAAAGTTATAAACGGATTTTGCTGAATTTTTATGGAAGGGTAGGGTATGGCTCAAAGAACAATCCATTAGATTCTGGTAGTGATCCGAGTCATCATCCGGATCCAGGTATTTTTAAAAAGATTTTTTACCTTTGCAAGATAGTGGCAATTTCAACATTTTTGCTTCTAATTCAGTAAATAATGCCCACAATGCTTGCACAAAAATTATAAAATGTGATGACATGTGCTTTATATGGTTCCTGCTACATAAAAAAGAGCAAAAACAGGGGGAATCTCTTGCAGGAGTGTTGACAAATGGGGGATTGTTCAGCCCTGGCGGAGGTTAGCAATCTCTGATTGCTCATGTTTACGGCATACTTTTATGCTTGGCTTGGTGAAGTAATTGTTATATTACATTTATAACACTTTTCTCTGAGTGCACTTGCGCTTAAATAGTTGCTACGCCATAATGTCTCTTGGTATAGTAAATAATGTAAATGTAGAGTTATTATGGCATATTTAATGTACACTGTGGAACAATATTTATACCATAGCCACGGCAGCCTTCTTTTTTAGTGCACTTATGCTTAAATAACTGCTACCCATAAATGGTACCTACTGAAAAAATAAAATGTCGAGATGGATTACATGAGCTAATGCTGCCTCTACCTAATTCCTATGTTTTTTGTCACTGTGCTATTCTTACATCTTCAGTCATCTCATAAAAAAATGTAATTTATACTTGTTTCAGTGATTTATAAAGCCTCTGTTCTTGGGAGTTATGAACGTTTTTGTATGTTATTCAGCTTAGGAGAGCGTCTTAGTAGTGAAGGGATTGGTGCAGACTCTAACTAAACGCTTTCCATTCGAAGTCTCTCCTGAGCTAAACGAAATCATCTGGCGATAATAACAAGGAGCAGCAGAGAGTTCAATACATACACCCAACAACTGAACAACGCTGAGCCTTTTCCCGTGCCCTGTGACTTAAACTTTCTACTGATAGTTTTCAACTGGAATTTATTCATCCATGCCTTACCCTCAACCCCTCAACCAAGTCTGGCCAAAACTCGATAAAAAATATTTAAGATAACTTTCCCATGTGACCTTGACCTTTACCCCGTTGCTCTCTAATCGAATCAAACCGTTTGAGTTAAAGGGCCATACCTTTGACCTTCCCCTGTGAATTTCACCTCTGACCGAATACCGATTGTTCTGATAACTGAATCCTTTCCAGATCCATAACATTTCACCAGGTTTGATCTAAATCGGATCAGAACTGTTTGAACTGATCTTGCCCTTGGCACTTGATCAAGGACCTTTTTTCAACCAAATTTAAAGGATTATACCCGCTGGAGAATCAAACCTTTTGCAAAAAAATCCAGTCAGTCAATTATGACATATTAGAACCAAGACATTTTAACGAGAAAGATAGAAAGAGAGTATGGAGAAACTGGCAGTTTAGTCAAACGAGTTTTAATATTTTAGCGTTATGCGTTACCTACTTTGGGGCTGTACAGAAAAGCTCGAGGATCAAGGCTAGACTCTTACAATGGCTTAAAATCTCTACTTTTGAGGGATTTTGTTTGTTAAGGCTAATTGATGAGTCGGCTTCATCCCTGCATAAAGTGTTTACCCACATGCTGATAGTACAGGATGCTCAGACATTATGTGGAGAGGGAGTGGCTGAAGTTGAGGTGTTACGAAATCTCCAGTCACCTGGAATACGATTCCTCGACATTTTGGGCCCTTTGTCGTTGTTAGCCGTAGTAACCCAACACAGCCACTCCAACAAAGCAAATTTCCCCTCACACTTCTCACCTGACGGTCTAGTGGATTAAGACGCTCCAACTAGATGTGGCCCATAAAAGGCTAAAATCCAAGGGATGGTCCGGGTTCGCTGATTAGTCAGTCAGGAGCTTGCGACTGCTCATTGTTGCCTTCAAGTTTCGTCGGGACAATAAAGCTATAACGTACACTTCATATTCTGCACTCCATAATCCTCCCACGCCTACATCCAGCCATGAAACAGTGGGTGGGGGAGGATCACTTCGCCAGCAGAGGAAGTAGTGTTCCTTGGCAGTTGGCACCATCGATCGGTTGCTCTTCACAACCCGCAAAACACTGCTTGAGCTGTCAGCCCATGTCAGGCGTATGCAGTCCGGCTGCTACAGTGTATGCGTACCGTACCCTCGTGATAATGGCTCCGAACTATGAGATTGCAGTTTATTTATGGCTGGAATCAGGCGATTTTATTCAGCTGGGCGAGGGTTACTGGATCAGAAAAGGTTAAAACTATCTTGAGTAACTTCTTAGCTGAGAAATAAGAACACTGAATGTTGGTCCAGAGTTTGTCAGGCAATTTTTATTAAATTCAGACACCCATCCCGGGCAAAGAATTAGATCGTCTTAGATATTGTAAATTCTCTGGGTGTAAGCTTAGCCCTGATCTTCCATAAGGTTTAATAAAATGGTTTGGCTGTAGAAAAAAATGAAATATGAAAGACGTCGTCAAACTGATAAAGTTAAGAAATATATACGACTAAAAACTAGGGGATTTTTATGCTTCTTCATTAGGAAGTTTTATATATTCGTGGTCCATTTTCATAGCTTCTCACCCAAATAAAAAGAAAATTAATTTTCCTTCGAAACCAAAAATAAAATAGAGAGAGAATGAGAAAGAGAGCAAGAAAAAAGACCGAGGGTGCATACGTGGAACGAAAAGTGGTCGCTACCGTAGCCGACGCGGTGAAACCAACTTCCCTGTTGTTCTTATCACACCTATGGGGTCTCCGTAAAACAGATATCCCTACACCCGTTCTAGAAGTCCAGGGTTCACCAACGGAGGGCTGGTTCTCTGCAACTCTCACAAATTGCGAGAGTGGTCCAGTTCTTTCAGATGAAATCAAACTGACTATAGTAGGGGTATTGTTGTGACGTGTTGGCGAGTCATATGGCAGAAAAACTTACAAGGTAGTATCGAATTCAAATTCACAAACTGTTCACCACAACAAGAATCGAGTATGGGAATCCATCATCACCGCTCTATCATGTCCATCACCACCACCCTCCGGCTACCCATTTTATGAGTTGTTTTCTAAATTATCGCATTCTTATTATTGCCCTGTAGCAAGACTTCGTATTTTATGAGTGTTCTGGGGGAATGTGAAGGTACTGGTTCGTTACAGAAAGAGGACCTTATGTGTGAAAATAACCAGTGAGTCGTGTTTTCGTTGCCGTGGGCGATTTCGTATCACTTCTTCCTTAGTGATATAATATTTTGCATGTTACGTCTGGATGTTCTCTTGTATGTTATTTATATCTTTTATTATAACAATTCATCATCTCACAGGAGGATAATTATGTGCAACATGGAAAACATATCAGTGAGGAGCCATGTTACGAAATCTCATCAGTCAGCGAGAAGACGACACAATGAGTGAATGTGACCTCGCGATGCGTAACTGTTCTAGGATGGTGTTGCAGTCTCTGCGTTACCTGTGCTCGGGGATTGTCGCGGGTTTCGGTCAACATGCACACGTTTTGTAAAGATAATTCTCCATGGTGATGTGACGTCTTTAATGTAGAAAGATGAAGAATCAAGGACAGTGCGTAAAAATATTTTCACATTTTGCAATTAGAAAATAATTAGGCGAGGACAAGTTTTAACAAGTGCTTTATATTCGAAACTATCTCTTTCTCAGTGTAATGTAATTTATTTCTCCCTCTAATGTTAAAATACGTGTATCTTTAGAAGGGACCCGGTCAGTCAGTCACTCGCTAATGATTTTTGGAAACACGGTGCCTGACTCCCGCAGACTTTGGCGAAGGGTTATAGGGTCCTGCATTAATTTAGTACTGTACTCGTCATTATTAAGAACCAGGAAACGTTGTTTTATGCTGAACTGCACTGGGTCATATTTGATGTGACAGTCGTGAGAGAATATAACTAAGTTCAGAACAGATACATTCATTATTTGGTGTTCCTTCACAAGGGTTCCCCCAATCCTGTAGAAGTCCTTGTGACAAAACACTAAGTAAAGAAGGTCCCTGTGCTGCACTTGGTACTTTCTTTACAGTACAAATAATGCTTACTGAGTCAAAATAGTGGTTATGGGAGTTGGTGTGCTTCCTCACGGTTATATTTTTCCGCAACTAAATCCACACACCAAAGCTCTCCAGACTCATATAACACTCAGTCCTAAAGATGTGATTATTAAGTACCAGTACGTTAGTTTTCGATTAAGCAAGTGATCTTATTTGTTGCTTATGTGTTTTTAATGAATGAAATATAGCAATAAGTCTCGTATTTTTTAGTATCACAGTCTCTCTTGTAAATTACTAGCTCAGACTATCCAGGGAGGAAAGACACAATAGCACCCACGTATTCCCTGTGGGGTGTTCAGGGTGATCGAAAGGTGTAGAGAGCTGGGCATCCTCCTTGTTCGTACGGTAATCAGTTGCTAAGGGTTAGGTTATTATAAACACATCATTGCTGTTAAGTCTCAGGTAATTCGGAAAGCAATCTACCATACACGGTGGTCCATATACAACGCTCCACGTCCTCTCCGCCGCCTGATATCTCGTGTGTTGTGGGGACGGCTCAGTCAGCGTTACCAGCGTCTACCCTTCATCTTTACTCATTTCCTACTTCCACTGCCACACGCACGCCCACAGTCCACACTAGCCAACTGAGCCGCCCCCGCAACACATGAGTTCCTGTTGGAGTGCTAACTCCTGGCCATCCTGTATTCTAACGTCTCATTGCCCCCATGTGAAGTTCCATGTTTATCCAGCTTATGGTACTGGCGGTGGAAAGACAGCTGTGATATTCTGGGATGCATTTTTTTTGAGTTACTGCACCAGGGTAGGCATGTGACTACCCTGCCGTAAAGCAATTTTTTTGCAAATAGCCTCTTACCTACCACCCCATATGTGCTGGAAGAGAGAGGTTGCACAGGAACTTTTATGTGCTCTTGTTTGTCACAGAAGAGATTAAGTTCTGTGCACTAGTCTTCCATGAACACAGGAAATTATTTAATGATGACGATGATGATGACGACGATGATGATGATGATAATGATCTAGCTCGAACTCAGTGTAAAAGCTACATAAACAAAGAATGAAGTAGGGCAGATACCATGAGGCACTTAACAGTGGTGCTCATTCCCGTAATTTAGGTCATTGAGACTGTGGCTGGTTATTCACTCACTGTCCTGAGATGCAAGACTATTATATCATCCAAGTTACAGTTACGTCTCCGATACAAGACCACTGTATCATCCAAGTTACAGTTCCGTCTCCGGTGTGTTTCCTTAAGTACGCAGTTTTCCTTATCAGTCCACAAAGTGTGAATGGACACGAGTTTAGTGGTGTAAGTTATCCACAACTGGATTCAAACCCTGGTGCTACCGGGCGTGGAATTTCGCAGTTAGCAGTGCTAACCACTCTCACCCTGTGGCGACAAACTCTGTGTAAGATGTGAAAAAAGGGCAGAAAATGGCTTAAAACACACCAGCTATTAAAATTATTGTAGGTTAAACTGAACACTGTTTGATACACACTCACACGTCAGTACCGGGTTGAAGGTCTCTCACTAAATTACAGTAAGACAACACACAATATCATGCTTGAAAAATCTTATTATACCTCTAGGGATTCGAGACGGGGAACAGTCAAGCGGCAGGTGGCGCCCTTAGCCACAGCATTTTATTATCTAATACCATCCTAAGGGTATGATGATAATGATGATGATGATTAGAATGATTATGACGATGATGATTATCTTTGGTAACGTAATCAACATCAACTTAGTCATGCTGTAATTCCCGCAGCCCGGTATGATGCATCTGTAACCTTTTTGGGCTATTATTATTTTTTTTTTAACCCCTTGAATCAGGTGGCGTCTTTTGCAGGTCTATTTTTGCTACCTCCAGACAATTTTATTCAAGTTAGGACGACTTCTATTAGTGAGAGGGAGTAATGAAGACGATATTTAACCCCCTCGGCAAATAAAACCGCTAGGAGCAGAAAAGAAAAAAGAAAAAGTAATGAGACAAGGGATTACCTGTATTGCAATTCCCACCCTAGTGATTAACCTCCTCCCTTCTCGTCCCATTCAGCAACAAAGGTGCCCCATAAAAGCAGGAGAAGAGGTGTATTAAGAAGATGAGATTGTGTTAGTGTTATTTTCCACTGTACGTGTGGCTAAATTTCCTGGTTGAGAGTGGTGACTGTGTGACTATGGCGCGTTTTTCTAATGACGTACAGTAGATCCCCATAACTCCATTCAGTTCAGTTGATGTCCAAGTGCGCAGCAGTCAGGATGAAGGGTCGATCTGACTATACAGTAGTTCTTTCAAACTAACCTAGTCTAGATATCCGTCCTTTTGCTGCTTATTTAACGTGGCTCGATGGCAGAAAATTGACAATGCTTCAGCTTTACATCCTTTCCACAGCACACTCCTTTGTAACTTGCATCATATTCTAATGTTAATCTATTGTAACAATGGAACATTCAGGGAGGAAAGATGGCAATTTTAAGCCAAGTGAGGTTAAAAACGGTATAGTTACCAGTCTAGCAGGGTGGTCGAAAGCGCTGACAGGGAGAGCTGGAGCTCCCGTTTCATCAGCCCCCGATCATCCCCTTTTGCTGAACTTTTTCAGCGTTTCAATGACACAGAGAGTAGACCAGCATGCTCTCCAATACAAGCTCCTCGTACTGTCAACAGCAAAGTACATGCGCATAACATACCTCACTTCCTATTCAAAATTTAACAAAAAACAATGGCATCTAATAAGCAAGCCTTGGAGTGGAGAGGAATAAATTAAAGCCCTCAGTTCATCCATTTTATTACGTAAACTCCGGCTGTTTGTGTAGTACACTTTCAGATTATTACGAGTAGTTATGCCTGTACCTTGGGATTTACTGTTATTTATTTCATTACTAACTGGGAAACTCTTTACTATGGTGGTACCAATCTTAAGTGGCGGTTTAGGTGGGGCACGAACCTCTGTACAGTGGTGTCACGTGCTCCATACCCGCTATGTGAACGGCTCTGATATATGTAATAGGCATCACAATAAGATAAACACATAAGAATATAATGGTAAAGTATGTATTATAATATATGAAAGAACAGTAAACTGATTATGCCTAAAATATTTATAAGGCAATACAGAAACGTGGCATAATTATTTTACAGTGTTGCTTTAAAAAAAAGTAGTCACTTTTATTGGCTGTTACCGTATTTCTGGGGTTGGTAATAATGTCACAATTATGATTATAAGATAATGTGCAGGAATATAAGAAAAAATATGCCAGTTTCTTAGTAAAAAAAAAATATACATTAAACCATCGTGAGCGGCAACACTCACACACACCCAGTCCGACCTGTGGTCATCTGTGAGGGATAGAGGAATAGGCCTGTTTGGGGACACCTCTTAAAAAAAACGCGCGAAGACTTTAACCTCCTGGGTGGTGTGGAAATAAAGTCAGATTTACAATATGTACATTATAACGTAAAAGAAAACCAAAATGTATCCTAAATTACCACAGATGAGAGAGAGAGAGAGAGAGGGGGGGGGGAAGGCAGACCAGGGGCATTGTTGAGTGCAGCTTAGTGAGAGATGAAGGAAGGGAGGGAAGGAAGGAGGGAGAGAGTGATTGAATGAAAACAAATCATGGCGCCACAACAACGAGGTCATTTGGCGCCATATATAAAACAGTAATATTTTTAAATATAATTAGATATAATAAAAACAAAATGAAGAAATGAAAGCACAAGTTTATAAGTCACTCATTAAAGAAACAAAATTCCCAAGGGTGACGCACATCTACCCCCAGGAGAGAGAGAGAGAGAGAGAGAGAGAGAGAGAGAGAGAGAGAGAGAGAGAGAGAAGGAAGGCAAGGGGCAGTGTTGAGTGCATTGTCAAGCTGAGGGAAAGATGAAGGGAGGGAAGGAAGGAGGGTGAGAATGATTGAATGAAAAGGCGCCGTAACACAGAGGTCATCTGGCGTCATATGTAAAACAATAATATAATAAAAAACAAAATAAAGAAATGAAAGCACAAGTTTATAAGACAAAAAAAAAAAAAAAATTCCCTAGGGTGATGCACATCCCCCCAGGAGAGAGAGAGAGAGAGAGAGAGAGAGAGAGAGAGAGAGAGAGAGAGAGAGAGAGAGAGAGAGGCATCGCGAGTATGGAAAACGTGGCACACTGTACAGAGGTTCGTGCCCCACCCAAACCGCCACTTTAGAATGGTACGACCATAATATAACAATTTTTTGTACTATCACTTATCGCTCTTCTATCATCGCTTGTTCTATCATCTATCATCGCCTGCTCAATTTGAGGTGCCTGAGTGGATGTATCTACACTAATGGTTGAACTTTTGCTCTTAATCTCCTTGTGATCTCTGTTTCCTTACCCAGCATTCCTTCCCGCTCCCTACGGATTTCCCACTTCACCTGTTCCTTGTTTCTCTCTGCCCGTGACCTGTAATCCCTTTCCCCTAGACCTTACCTTCCTTACCCTCAGCTGCTTACCCTACCTGCTCCCACTACCACCCCTATAGCCAATACCTCACCCCCATCACTCCCCCACTGCCTTCTGCTATATATACAGGAAATGTGGTGTATATTCAGCAGTTGTATTCTGAGGAAGCTGTGAGGCGAAACGTCTATACATACTTTCTCCAATTTGCCAAGGAAAAGTGAATCAGGTAAAAACGAACCGATTGTTTATAGTATCAAAGTTTTAACCCCTTCCTTAATATGACGTATTTTCCAGGCATCTAAAAATGAAAGGATCTTGAATTTGGCTCTCTGTTATCTTTTTTTTTTCTCGGAGGAAGCACGTTGCGGGCGTCTGGCTCTTGGTTCCTTCTTCTTTCCATTAAAAAAAAAAAATAAATAAATAAGGTTCATCGGATTTCATGTAACCACGACTATTTCAGATTATTTTATTCGATTTACGAAAGACATCCCAACTTAAATGAGTTACTGAAAGTAACATTTAACTCTTTAAGTCTGAAATTTCTGTCTTAAGCTGAATATGAAACAACTTAGGGTAGCATGAATATAGTTACAGGAGCGTTCGTCGTGCTCGTCACCTGCTTCACGCCATGAAACAGTGAAATGAGGCAAAGAAATGGGAGTGATGAACAAAGAAGTGGATGGGATGGAGCGGAATATTGGCGGGTGATGAGAATGAAACAGGAAAGTAGGTCGTGCAGAAATGGATGTTGTATGATTAATTGTCTGAGCGCAGTGCAAGTTTCATTCAAAATAACCTCCAACATTAAAGTGTCATGGAGGGTAAAGAAATGGGCGTGCAGGACATAGGAATGAGTGAGACGACCCGGACACACAGTGAAAAACGTTGTTGTAAGATTAAATATTTTGAGTGCAGTGAAGGTTTATCTAAAAGTTCTCTCCAACAAGAACAAGAATAACATTAACAACAACAAGATAATTCCTCGTTGCTCTCACATATGCATGTAAAATAACTCAGTGGATTGAAGGGCAATCGGTATCTCCCAGGGTCAGTGGTAGCCAGCCAGCCACATATTACCACAGCGTTTATCACGTTGCTCGTAAACACTTCGTACTTATCACACGAAGTAGAAAACATACAAACAGTGAAACCCGCAGTACAATAGAAGTAGAGTACGTTTGGCCCCTCAGGTAAGGTAGAGAGTGAGCGTCTTCCACAAGGGCTGTAACCAAACCACACACAGCCCACCACTCCCACACACACACTCTCCCTCAGGCCCCGCCATCACACTCGCTCCTGCCTTCCCTCAATACCGCCCTGGGGAAGTATTTATCAACCATCTTAACCCCATCAGTCCGATGAGGTATTCATATTTCGCAAAGAGAAATTGTTCTGTTTTCTCAGTTTCCTTAATGATCCTGTAGTCATTCTTATTAACACTCGTTGCTGCCTTTTCACGACTTTATTTTCTGGGCAAATTGGCATTTAAGCTAGTATACAAGTACCTAGGCCAGGTCTCTCAAGGCACCCATCTCAGATTTTCCATTTAGTTCTTAATTATTATGACATAGCCTCAGAAGCATGTAAAGACAGGCGCCGAACCACCCAAAGTCGTGCACATAACCACCAGGCACAAAAGCATCTGTGCCAGTA
This sequence comes from Coenobita brevimanus, assembly GCF_032717465.1. Classification (NCBI taxonomy): domain Eukaryota; kingdom Metazoa; phylum Arthropoda; class Malacostraca; order Decapoda; family Coenobitidae; genus Coenobita; species Coenobita brevimanus. The sequence goes on along the minus strand of NC_137056.1, from coordinate 34,405,798 downwards.
AAAGCACGTGCTCTGTTTACCACTGAAAGAGGTTAGTGTACCGGCTGGGATAGATCCGAACTTGGCCTCTGTCCTGTTGTACTGTGTGCTGTACACGCTAGAGAAAAAAAAGAAGCTTGTGTTTAATATGCAAGGGGGTACTATACCAGAGGCAAACTCTACACACACACACACACACACACACACACACACACACACAGGCTACTGTGTGTGTGTATATATATATATATATATATATATATATATATATATATATATATATATATATATATATATATATATATATATATATATATATAATATAAGTTACTAAGTTTGCATCTGTATGTTTGTCTGTAATGTGAAATTAGTGCAGGGTATAATGATTAAACTCCTAAAGCAGAAGTTGCTAGAGACTCTTTGGAGTGTGATATAAGCACTCCCCCCCCCCACGAGAGAGAGAGAGAGAGAGAGAGAGAGAGAGAGAGAGAGAGAGAGAGAGAGAGAGAGAGAGAGAGAGAACATAAGAAGAGAGGATAACTGCAGTAGGCCGGTTAGCCCATGCTAGGCAGCTCCTAGAAGAGTAACTGAACTACTAGAATGAGATAAGGATAGCAAAGAAGAAGGCTCTCCCCCGCCCTCCAAACCCTCCAGCCGAAGCCGGCAGGAAAAAGTCAGAAAGAACACCACGCCGTATAGAAAAACTGGCGTGGACATTTTACAGGAAAGTGTGAAAGGAGAATAGAGACTATCATAGTGTAACCTGAAAAGAAAAATTTTTTGAATTAGTATTGGTTATAAGATTTTCTTTATTCTATATCCACCCCTTATTTGTCATATGCTTATCTAGCCTATGCTTGAAACTCTCGATGGAAGAGGCAGCAACTACTTTACTAGGTAGCTTATTCCATTCGTCTACTACTCGATTACCAAACCAATTTCTACCGATTTCCTTTCTGAAACGGAATTTTTCTAGTTTGAAATCATTATTTCTAGTTCTATCCTGTATGCTCACTTTAAGTACCTTGCTAATATCTCCCTTATTTATACCCTTCATCCACTTAAACACCTCAATTAAGTCTCCCCTTACTCTACGCCTCTCTAGCGAATGCAGACTAACGGCCATATTCTTAAAAATAATTCCTTCCCTAAACTTTTCCTTCCCTTCGAAGGATTTTTCTTTCCCTTCAGTATGCGTAAAGATTTCCTTGGAAGGGAAGGAAAAATGTTCAGGTTGGTAGCCCTGTTAAACTAAAATGACCCATCCTGCTGCTATTTGGTATGATGGAGCGTTAAATTTATAAACTAATACATCAGAACACGCATATCTCGTGCTGGATAATGAAAGCACAACACATTTGAGACGTGGGAGGTCGCCACCACATCTACAGTATACTGTTGGTTTGTATTCAGTCATAAATGCCATTCTGGCCAACACCGCAGCGTGTTCACTCCTCAAGACAATATTTTGATAAATTATATTCGAGGAATATCATTACGCTTAATGTTGTTATTAGTAAGTGTAAGAATCACTTGTTAACGTCCGTCTCGTGTACTCGCATGTCGGTGCTCACTTGTTTTTTTCCAGCTGGAAGACATGAACCGAACCACACGTGTGACCTTGACGGCAGATTTTCCTTTTTCAGGCAACTTAACAACCAAAATGTTTCTTGAAATGAATCCTCGTTTGACCCTGGCCATAATGTATGAGATTTGTCAGTGTCAGATCATAAAAGACTGGATGAATATCGAAGGTAGTACGTCGTCTGCTCTGTTTATGTCTGGCTTATTGTCTCAGCCGACGTGGGTAACACTTTTAAAGAGACACAAATAGCGCTTAAACATTAGTATAGCGTTGTAAACTGCATCAATAAAATTATACAGTAACTTCTGTCAACATTTTAAATATATATAAGACAATGAACCACAACAGAAAGCACAAAATTTATGAAGGAATTTTTGAAGAGAAGGGTCAAGGAATTCCTTCAATTTCCAATAATTTCTGCTGCCCAGAGGAAAAATCTTTCCCTTCGCGCGGCCCAGGAAGGGAAGGATTTTTTTAAGAATACCAATTCGGCTAAAGATTTCCTTCCCATGCCTCTACAAGGGAAGGAAATGTTTAAGAATACGGCTGTTAGTCTCTTCAGTCTGTCTTCATATGACAGGTTCCGGACGTCATGTATCATTTTAGTCATTCTTCTCTGTACATTTTCTAATGAATTAATATCCATTCTATAGTAAGGACACCAAAATTGTACTGCGTAGTCTAAATGTGGCCTTATTAATGCTAGATAAAGTTTCAGTATTACTTTAGATGATCTATTGCTCACGCTTCTCGAAATAAATCCTAGGACCCTATTTGCTTTATTTCTCGCATTAATACACTGTTGCCTTGGTTTAAGGTCGTTACTAATCATAACTCCTAGATCTCTCTCGCATACCGATTTGCTAATTTCTTTGTTATCTAAGCTGTATTTAGTATCTCCAATGGTCTTGCCTACGTTAAGTACTTTACATTTTTCAACGTTAAATTCCATTTGCCAAGTTTTAGACCATTTGGACAATGTATCGAGGTCTTTTTGTAAGTTATGGCAATCGTCAGTCGAGTTAATGATACGCCCTATTTTTGTATCGTCGGCAAATTTGCTGATGCTGCTATTGACTCCTAAGTCAAGATCATTTATATATATGATAAATAATAAGGGACCGAGTACTGAACCCTGTGGTACACCGCTAGTTACTATAGTCGGCCTCGCGCCCGTTTGCGTCTGTGGTGTGGCCCGCACCTGTGTACAATGGTGCCACGTTTCCCCAACTTGCGATGTGAAACGGAAGCTATTTATGTACAAGGCATCACAAATTCGATAAATTCAGATGAATAAAACTTACACTTGTGTATTTTGATGGATGAATCAACAGTAATCTTATTATGCATAAAATATTTATACAGTAACACAGAAACAAGGCATACATATTGTACAGTGTTGCTAAAAGAAATAGCAGTCACTTTTAATGTTTTTTAGCGTAGTTTTAGGGTGGTTAATAATATTACAGTTATGGATATAATAGAATGAGCCTGAAAAAAGAAGAAATATGCCAATATCCAAAGTAAAAGAAATAATTCATATAATTCTTGTGAGTGGCAGCACTGACACACCCCGTCTGGCCTAAGGTAAAGTACGTACCTCCATGGACCCAAGCATAGCTTGTACAGGTGTTGCTTGGGAAAAATGCTCACATTTACTGGCTTTTACCAAAATTTTAAGGGCGAGGAATAATCACATTTATAATCATAAGCTAATATGTAGGACAAAATAGTAGGCATATGCCAATACCGAAGTACTGTAAAAAAAAAAAAAAAAACTATTCACTCGCGAGCGGCAACACTTCCACACCCAGTCGGTGGCCTTGACAGATAGCTTCCCTACAGAGAGAGAGAGAGAGAGAGAGAGAGAGAGAGAGAGAGAGAGAGAGAGAGAGAGAGAGAGAGAGAGGCAGGAGAGGGGCATGCATTGAATGCATTGTCGGCATCACTAAATATAACAAAACCAAATTAACAAATGAAAGCACAATTATAAATAACTTATAAAAGAATCAAAAGTACTCAGGGTGGCTCACATTTCCCGCCAGGAGAGAGAGAGAGAGAGAGAGAGAGAGAGAGAGAGAGAGAGAGAGAGAGAGGTCTGTCACTGCCTTCTTTGTATTCCTTTGTACATACTGCACACACTGATATACATTGTTCCTATTGATGCACATATATCTATACACGTAATTTCTCTCTCTCTCTCTCTCTCTCTCTTCTAATACTGACCACGTGGTAGGTGAATCCAGCCCCCCCTTCCCCTTCCCTCCCTTCTTAATCCCTCCTGGGTGTCTCAGGTCAAATCCCCCTTCACACTTCCCCTCCCCCCTGGACCACCACCCCAACAAACCCACATCCACACTCCCACCCACACCTACACCCACACCCCACTACGTCGGGGTGTATGAATCAGTAACGTAACAAACCTCTCAGCAGACAGTAACTTTGACACTCCATCTACTACTAAATATAACAAAACCAAATTAACAAATGAAAGCACAATTATAAATAACTTATAAAAGAATCAAAAGTACTCAGGGTGGCTCACATTTCCCGCCAGGAGAGAGAGAGAGAGAGAGAGAGAGAGAGAGAGAGAGAGAGAGAGAGAGATAACGGTATAGAAAACGTGGCAACACTGTACACAGGTGCGGTCCACACCACAGCCGCAAACGTGCGCGAGTCCTACTATAATCCCCAGTCCGACTTAGTTCCATTTATTAATATTCTCTGCTTTCGTCCTTTCAGCCAGGATTCTATCCATTTTAAGATATCGCCGTCTACACCGTGTACTCGAACCTTTCTAACTAACCTTTCGTGTGGGACCCTATCAAAAGCTTTACTAAAGTCCAGATAAATAACATCGTAAGTTTTATCGCTATCTACTGCCTCATAGACCTCCGAGTAGAATGACAACAAATTTGTGAGGCAGGATCGTCCTTGCCTGAATCCGTGCTGACTTTCGTTTATAAGATTAAATCTTTCTAAGTGTTCTCTAATCTTATTTGCCAAAATTGACTCTAACATTTTTCCTACTATTGACGTTAGACTTATCGGACGACAATTCGACGCAGCTGATTTATCACCCTTTTTAAAGATGGGTACTACGTTTGCGGTTTTCCACGCCTCTGGAACTTCTCCTGAACTTAAAGAGTCATTAAATAACGTTAAAAGTGGCTGACATAATTCTTCTTTGGTTTCTTTTATAATTTTTGCATATATATCGTCCGGACCTGGCGATTTTTGAGGTTTTAACTTATTAATTTCTTTCAATACGTCCTCCTTACTAATGGTTATTTTACTAAGAATATTTTCCGTATTCTCATGGTAAGTATTTGCTGCTTGAGGGACCAGGCTTAGATTTTCCTTGGTGAATACTGATATGAAATAATTATTTAGGATGGAGCACATTTCTTTATCTTCACTGGTAATGTCACCTGATTCTGTTCTGAGTGGTCCTATCCTATCTTTATTTTTCGTACGGTACATTTCATAAAAACCCTTGGGGTTTTCTTTTGATTCACTAGCAACCTTAATTTCATAACTTCTCTTTGCTTTTCTTATCTCCCTCTTTACTTCTCTATATAAAATCGTGTATCGGTTACGTACTTGTTCCTCTCCACGTTTTATTTTTCTATATATTCCTTTCCTTAGGCCTATGAGAGATTTTAATCTGTTGTTTAACCATCTTGGTTCTGAATTATTAGTTCTAAACGGTTTTGAAGGAATATATCTATCTTGGCCTCCGTGTATTATATTTATTAACTCGTTATACTTCTCACTGGTTGAACGTCTGTTTGGTACTGGAGCTGAGTTAATTTCCATCACCTGGACTACATTCCTATCTACCACCTCCCGCCCTCACAGACGCCTGACGGACATCCCCTCGTGTTTCCTGCGCCTGACCTATGACCTGGGATTCCCCACTGACCTGGCATTCCCTCAAATAGCTAATCTCCCTGTGGAATACCGTTCGAAAATAAGCTCTAAAGCCATCGAAATCTCCTAGACGAAAATTAGGAACGGTGGAGGTATTTTCAGTGGAACAGACATCCCAAATAAATTTGAACTTAATTTCTTCATGATCGCTATTACCAAGTCGTCCACCAACCTCTATATCGCTAATGATATTTTCTTTATTAGCTAAAACCAAATCCAGTATATTATTACCTCTGGTGGGCTTCCTGATATACTGATAAAGGAAATTATCCTGTACTACCTCTAGAAATTCCTCTGACTCTGCATCTCCTGTCTGATTTCTCCAATCCATCCTTGGCAGATTAAGGTCCCCTACAATTATTACTAAGCTGGACTGTGATGCTTTCCTTATTTCCTCCCAAAGGTATTTACTATCAGCTCTACTTAATTTAGGAGATCTGTAAATTGCTCCTAAGACTAATGGATGGTGAACTAATTGAATTTTTCTTTTTGAAAGTTGGTTTGAAACAGGGATGTGTCATGTCTCCATGGTTGTTCAATCTATACATGGATGGGGTAATAAAAGAGGTACAAGGTAGGGTAGTGGATGTTGGAGTGGCCCTGGTGAGAGAGGATAGTGTTTGGAAACTCCCTGTACTGTTGTTTGCAGATGATACTGTGTTGTTGAGAGAAGACGAAGGGGACCTGCAAGGCTTGGTGGATGAGTCTGAGAGAGTGTGTAAGAAACGGAATCTAAAGGTGAATGTAGGGAAGAGTAAAGTGATGGTCTTTGAGAGAGGTGAAGTTAGTGAATGTACAGCTAGGTTGGATGGTGAGGAATTGGAAAATGTGAGTACGTTTAAGTACTTGGGTAGTGTGATGAGTAAGGATGGAGGTTTGGAGGGTGAAGTGCTTGAAAGGGTACAGCAGGGAAGAAAAGTTGCTGGTTCTTTGAAAGCAGTGATAAAAAACAGGGAAGTGAGCATGGAAGTGAAAAAGTTACTACATGACAGTATTGTGATACCAACTCTAACGTACGGAAGTGAAGCTTGGACATTGTTGGAAGGACACAAGTCAAGAGTGAGAGCAGTGGAAATGAGTTATTTAAGAGGAGCCTGTGGAGTCACGTGGAACATAAGAAGAACATAAGAATATAAGAAGAGAGGATAACTGCAGTAGGCCGGTTGGCCCATGCTAGGCAGCTCCTAGAAGAGTAACTGAACTACTAGAAAGAGATAAGGATAGCAAAGAAGAAGGCTCTCCCCCGCCCTCCAAACCCTCCAGTCGAAGCCGGCAGGAAAAAGTCAGAAAGAACACCACGCCGTATAGAAAAACTGGCGTGGACATTTTACAGGAAAGTGTGAAAGGAGAATAGAGACTATCATAGTGTAACCTGAAAAGAAAAAATTTTTGAATTAGTATTGGTTATAAGATTTTCTTTATTCTATATCCACCCCTTATTTGTCATATGCTTATCTAGCCTATGCTTGAAACTCTCAATGGAAGAGGCAGCAACTACTTTACTAGGTAGCTTATTCCATTCGTCTACTACTCTATTACCAAACCAATTTCTACCGATTTCCTTTCTGAAACGGAATTTTTCTAGTTTGAAACCATTATTTCTAGTTCTATCCTGTATGCTCACTTTAAGTACCTTGCTAATATCTCCCTTATTTATACCATTCATCCACTTAAACACCTCAATTAAGTCTCCCCTTACTCTACGCCTCTCTAGCGAATGCAGACTTAGTCTTTTCAGTCTGTCTTCATATGACAGGTTCCAGACGTCATGTATCATTTTAGTCATTCTTCTCTGTACATTTTCTAACGAATTAATATCCATTCTATAGTAAGGACACCAGAATTGTACTCCGTAGTCTAAATGTGGCCTTACTAATGCTAGATAAAGTTTTAGTATTACTTTAGATGATCTATCGTTCACGCTTCTCGAAATAAATCCTAGGACCCTATTTGCTTTATTTCTCGCATTAATGCACTGTTGCCTTGGTTTAAGGTCGTTACTAATCATAACTCCTAGATCTCTCTCGCATTCCGATTTGCTAATTTCTTTGTTATCTAAGCTGTATTTAGTATCTCCAATGGTCTTGCCTACGTTAAGTACTTTACATTTTTCAACGTTAAATTCCATTTGCCAAGTTTTAGACCATTTGGACAATGTATCGAGGTCTTTCTGTAAGTTATGGCAATCGTCAGTCGAGTTAATGATACGCCCTATTTTTGTATCGTCGGCAAATTTGCTGATGCTGCTATTGACTCCTAAGTCTAGATCATTTATATATATGATAAATAATAAGGGACCGAGTACTGAACCCTGTGGTACACCGCTAGTTACTAATCCCCGGTCCGACTTAGTTCCATTTATTAATACTCTCTGCTTTCGTCCTTTCAGCCAGGATTCTATCCATTTTAAGATATCGCCGTCTATACCGTGTGCTCGAACCTTTCTAACTAACCTTTCATGTGGGACTCTATCAAAAGCTTTACTAAAGTCCAGATAAATATCATCGTAAGCTTTATCACTATCTACTGCCTCATAGACCTCCGAGTAGAATGACAACAAATTTGTGAGGCAGGATCGTCCTTGCCTGAATCCGTGCTGACTTTCGTTTATAAGATTAAATCTTTCTAAGTGTTCTCTAATCTTATTTGCCAAAATTGACTCTTAACATTTTTCCTACTATTGACGTTAGACTTATCGGACGACAATTCGACGCAGCTGATTTATCACCCTTTTTAAAGATGGGCACTACGTTTGCGGTTTTCCACGCCTCTGGAACTTCTCCTGAACTTAATGAGTCATTAAATAACGTTAAAAGTGGCTGACATAATTCTTCTTTGGTTTCTTTTATAATTTTTGCATATATATCGTCCGGACCTGGCGATTTTTGAGGTTTTAACTTATTAATTTCTTTCAATACGTCCTCCTTACTAATGGTTATTTTACTGAGAATATTTTCCGTATTCTCATGGTAAGTATTTGCTGCTTGAGGGACCAGGCTTAGATTTTCCTTGGTGAATACTGATATGAAATAATTATTTAGGATGGAGCACATTTCTTTATCTTCACTGGTAATGTCACCTGATTCTGTTCTGAGTGGTCCTATCCTATCTTTATTTTTCGTTCGGTACATTTGATAAAAACCCTTGGGGTTTTCTTTTGATTCACTGGCAACCTTAATTTCATAACTTCTCTTTGCTTTTCTTATCTCCCTCTTTACTTCTCTATTTAAAATTGTGTACCGGTTACGTAAGTGTTCCTCTCCACATTTTATTTTTCTATATATTCCTTTCCTTAGGCCTATGAGAGATTTTAATCTGTTGTTTAACCATCTAGGTTCCGAATTATTAGTTCTAAACGGTTTTGAAGGAATATATCTATCTTGGCCTCCGTGTATTATATTTATTAACTCGTTATACTTCTCACTGGTTGAACGTCTGCTTGGTACTGTAGCTGAGTTAATTTCCGTCACCTGGACTACATTCCTATCTACCACCTCCTCCCTCACAGACACCTGACGGACATCCACAGGTGTTTCTTGCGCCTGACCTATGACTTGGGGTTCCACACTGACCTGGCATTCCCTCCAATAGCTAATCTCCCTGTGGAATACCGTTCGAAAATAAGCTCTTAAGCCATCGAAATCTCCTAGACGAAAATTAGGAACGGTGGAGGTATTTTCAGTGGAACAGACATCCCAAATAAATTTGAACTTAATTTCTTCATGATCGCTATTACCAAGTCGTCCACCAACCTCTATATCGCTAATGATATTTTCTTTATTAGCTAAAACCAAATCTAGTATATTATTACCTCTGGTGGGCTTCCTGATATACTGATAAAGGAAATTATCCTGTACTACCTCTAGAAATTCCTCTGACTCTGCATCTCCTGTCTGATTTCTCCAATCTATCCTTGGCAGATTAAGGTCCCCTACAATTATTACTAAGCTGGACTGTGATGCTTTCCTCATTTCCTCCCAAAGGTATTTACTATCAGCTCTACTTAATTTAGGAGATCTGTAAATTGCTCCTAAGACTAATTTCTCCCTATTGTTACTAATTTCAACCCAGACACTTTCTGTGTCCCTATTTACTTTAATGTCTTCTTCATTATAACAGATTAATGAATCCTTTACATAAATAGCTACCCCTCCCCCCTTTCTTCCCTGACGGTTTGACACAAAAATATTATAGCCTTTTATCTGATATTCTGCTAAAAATTCTCGAGTGTCTGTATTCATCCAAGTTTCACTAATAACGGCAATGTCTATTTTCTCTGTACAAATTAAAGCCCTCAGTTCATCCATTTTATTACGTAAACTCCGGCTGTTTGTGTAGTACACTTTCAGATTATTACGAGTAGTTATGCCTCTACCTTGGCATTTACTGTTATTTATTTTATTACTAACTGGGAAACTCTTTACTTTACTAATATAACAATTTTTTGTACTATCGCTTATCGCCCTTCCATCATCGCTTGTTCTATCATCTATCATAGCCTGCTCAATTTGAGGTGCCTGAGTGGATGTATCTACACTAATGGTTGAACTTTTGTTCTTAATTTTGCAAGTATCGATGCATCTATCCAAACATGGTAATAATGATTTCTGACTGTAGTTGCTGCATCTTCCTGTACACCTACTTCTCAATCTCGAAAAAATCCCTCCAACTCCCTATCTATCATTCCAGCTAAAACAGTAACTCCCTGCCTGCTAAGATGAGTCCCATCCCAACTATACAAGGCACTCCGTCCATAAAACCGGTCCCAGCTGTCTATGAAAGGTATTGCATTATCTTTGCAATACCTTTCAAGGCGGCAATTAAATCCTATTGCCCTGCGTTGTGGTGTGGATGTGGATGTGATAGGAAGCGTTATGAGGAACACACTGAGGTGGTTTGGCCATGTGGAGAGGATGGAGGGTGAAAGACTGACAAAGAGAGTGTATGTGAGTGAGGTGGAGGGGGGAAGAGGGAGGGGGAGGCCAAGGATGAGATGGAGGGATGGGGTGGAGAGGTATATGAGAGAGGGGGGTGTGAGTTGGGAGCAGGGCGACTTGGAGGCGATTTGTTTGTGGCCACCCCAAACGGGATTGAGGCGTCTGGCAATAGATAGATAGATAGTTACTAATTTCAACCCAGACACTTTCTGTGTCCCTATTTACTTTAATGTCTGCTTTATTGTAACAGTTTAATGAATCCTTTACATAAATAGCTACCCCTCCCCCCTTTCTTCCCTGGCGGTTTGACACAAAAATATTATAGCCTTTTATGTGATATTCTGCTAAAAATTCTCGAGTGTCTGTATTCATCCAAATTTCACTAATAACGGCAATGTCTATTTTCTCTGTACAAATTAAAGCCCTCAGTTCATCCATTTTATTACGTAAACTCCGGCTGTTTGTGTAGTACACTTTCAGATTATTACTAGTAGTTATGCCTTTACCTTGGCATTTACTGTTATTTATTTTATTACTAACTGGGAAACTCTTTACTTTACTAATATAACAATTTTTTGTACTATCGCTTATCGCCCTTCTATCATCGCTTGTTCTATCATCTTCCTTAAAAAAGACATGTGATAAGAAATTTCAACACTCCTAACAGTGATCCATGGACCTAGGAAGTGTGGACTGTCACAGCTATTTTTGTCATTTTTAGAGCTTTAACAAATCCAAAGCGGGCATGACGACAGTTGGAATGCGCTCACGCTCGTGTGCCTGTGTGTGTGTGTGTGTGTGTGTGTGTGTGTGTGTAATTCACCGAGTCGGTCAGGATCACTTGATGGTCGTGATGGTCAGCTTTTACCCTCCCGGAAGGGAGCTGAGAGCTCATATAGTCCGATCTAAGGGCAAGGCTGTGACCTTTAATTCTCTTGACCTAGGCTGTGACCTTCACACACGCACACACCCGTCCTCTTGCTCAAGGGGGACAGTAACCACCCACTTCGTCAGTGAAGCTTTTCGCAACCTGAGCGAGGCGCGAACTCCCGTCCACCAGTTGGCAAGCGGGAACGTTACCACTGCACCAGCGAGCGGTGTGTGTGTGTGTGTGTGTGTGTGTGTGTGTGTGTGTGTGTGTGTGTGTGTGTGTGTGTGTGTGTGTGTGTGTGTGTGTGAGCGCGTGCGTGCGCGCGCGCGTGTAATTGCTGCTTGTTTTTTTTGTGGGAAAAATAGAGCGCCCTTACTAGGTGTGTGTGTGTGTGTGTGTGTGTGTGTGTGTGTGTGTGTCACGATGAATCATAGATTTATATTCATTGTTCCTATAGTGCCTCTGCTCCAGCCTCCAAAGCACATTTTCCTTTGTACCCTGTAATAAGATATTTTTTTCGTTTTGTCTGTCACCGGGTCATCTTCCACCTTTTCTGTCATATGTTGTATGTAGAAACGACAGGTATAATAACATCGAGCCATGAAAACACCTTCACTTGCGTGGGACTCGAACCCATCTAGTCACAGCTGGTTTAAAAAGTGAGTGGCCGTTATTTGATGACATTTTTCATTTTTTTCGGATCCACACATCCCGACCTATTGTTATGTGGGAAGGATAATGAGCTTAACCTAACCTGGATCCGATGATTGTCAGGTTGTATGTAAAAACGACAAATTATAACATCGAGCCGTGAAAGCACCCTCACCTGCGTGAGGCTCGAACCAGGTTGTCATTTCTACATACAAACTGTAAACCCTGCTTATCGTAAGATGCAACTAAAGGGGATTTTTTTGTCTCCGCAGTTTCTCTCCTTCCTGTCCTCTTCTGTCCTACTTTACTTCTTGATCTTTCCCTGTGCTTTGGTAAACACACACAAGGACTGTCAGTACAAAGACTAATGTTAATATGAACAATAAGCTGGCCTTAATTCATATGTACAAGAGATCAGTTACAATGTCCAGTAAACCAAATTATGTACAAGAGATCAGCTACAATGTCCAGTAAACCAAATATAAATTATGCAGAACGAAGTTGTGAAGGGTTAATGCTTGAGTAGCTAGTCTACGATCGTAAATCACACAGTTATGCAACTTAAGAATTTTACTTGTCGTAGATCTAGGTGCTAGGTATAGTTACCAGGAATCTGTCCAGAATTTTCTTGAAAACTTCTGTGCTGCACCATGTTAGATCTGTAATATCTCTTGGGAGGCAGGTGAAGAGCTTGTGTCCTTTATTATTGAAGCTTTCTACTTGGATTGTCTTTTTCTGTTAAGAGACAGCAATTATTGTTTTCCTCTTGCAGGTCCTGCCCGTTCTGGGATGGTATTGGCTCATGATGTCATCCCCTCCATTTGATGATGGGTTTGACACTGTGCCCTCGAGGATTTTCCAAATGTATATTATGATGCATCGTTCCCTCCGACTTTGGAGAGAGTATTCAGGTGTTTCAGACTCTCCCATTAGTGTGAGTGGTCTCTGGCAAGCTTCTTTGTGACGGCTCTCTGTATTTGTTCAAATTCTTGAATGTCATTTATGTGATGACCATAGTTGGCATATATATTCAACTTTGATAACAACAAGCCGGTGGAGTCACGTGGAGAGACAGGCTGACGAATGAGGATATAAAGGAGCGTTGTGGTGTGGATGTGGATGTGATAGGAAGCGTTATGAGGAACACACTGAGGTGGTTTGGCCACGTGGAGAGGATGGAGGGTGAAAGACTGACGAAGAGAGAGTATGTGAGTGAGGTGGAGGGGGGAAGAGGGAGGGGGAGGCCGAGGATGAGATGGAGGGATGGGGTGGAGAGGTATATGAGAGAGGGGGGTGTGAGTTGGGAGCAGGGCAGTGAAATGGCGGGGGACAGGGCGACTTGGAGGCGATTTGTTTGTGGCCACCCCAAACGGGATTGAGGCGTCTGGCAATAGATAGATAGATAGATAGATAACAACAAGGGCCTTCCACGATGGTAGCAGGTGTTCGGGTCTCTTGGTAATGAAGGTCCGAAGGATCCATTCACTCATTTGTCAAGCTAATCTGGTAGTTCGGTTAATGTGTTCAGTGAAGGTGCAGTCATCACTCACCCATACCCCTAGGTCTCTCAGTGTATCCTCCACTTCTATTTCTTCTTCTCTAACCATCTGCTGGTACTCTTTTATGTGATCATTTGTACTGTTCCTCATCACTTCGAACTTTTTGTTGTTAAAATCCATGCTGTTTTCTTCCGCCTAGCTGTATATTTCCTCTAGGTTTTTCTGGAGATTCTCTTAGTCTTCTCTGGATTTCATTGTCTGGTTAATTCTGGTATCGTAGGCAAATTTTTATGCTCTTTATGGTTCCACTTTCTGGTCAATATCTCCAATCATGATAAGAAAAAGCAATGAAGCAAGCACAGTCCCTTGCAGGGCTCCACTGATCACTGCCGATACCTTAGAGCGGCGTTTCTTAACCTTTTCCGACCTCAGCACCCCCCTTGTAATAAGGTCTCAGTCCAGTACCACTCTACATCTAGTTACTGGGACTGCAGTTGCTACACTACTGCAGGGTTAAAGTAAAGTGAAGTACTGCCTGACAGTTTATTTTATAGTCTCAAAAAAAAAAAAAAATCAAGGATGCCAATACTAAGCAAATCCAGTAACAAAAACTATATTGCTGCATTTTCCAGCACCTCCTAAAATTGATTTCAGCACCCCCTGGGGGTGCTAGCACCCCAGGTTAAGAAACGCTGCCTTAGAGTATGTGTCTTCCACTACCACGGTTTGCTTTCGCTCACATAGGAAGTTGTGCATCCAGATTCCCAGCTTTCCGGTGATGCCCACTTGTCTTAGTATATGTAGCAGTACACCATGGTCCGCCTTATCGATTGCTTTAGCAAAGTCCAGGTATACGACGTCTACAGTCTTTCCATCTTTCACATCATCTAATATATTAGCATAGTGATCAAGCAGCTGGGAGAGATATGACCTGCCTTTACGTAAACCATGTCACCCAGGATTGAATTTGTTAGTCCATTCCATGTAGTCCACTACTTTCTTCCTGACAACTCTTTTGAACACCTTTATGATGTAGGAAATGAGGCTAACTGGTCTATAGATTGCTACTAGTCATCTGGTTCCACCCTTGAAAATTTGGGTAATCATCCCTTCTTTCAGACATGCTGGTATTTCTCCACTATCCAAAGATTTCCTCCAGTTTGTTTTTATGGGAATTGCTACGGCGGTTTTTCTTTTCTTGAGCAAGATTGCTTATATGTTGTCAGGTCCTGTTGATGAGTTTGGTACTACCTCATCTCTGGCTTTTATTATATCTTCAGTTGTAAATACTGTGTCACTGATCTGATTTTCACATTCACTCTCATTTAGGAAGAATTCTCTGGGGTTCTCAATTTTCTATGTTTTGAATTGTATACTGAACATGGTACTGCAATGTTCTTCCAGCATGTTTGCAGGAATTTCTGGATTTTCTATTATCTCCTCATTTTTGCATTCTACTGGTCCTACCTTTACCATGATTTTCAGCTTTTTCCGGCCTATGCATGGAAGAATTTAGGGTTTTTCTTTATTACCGACACTGCTTTGTTTTCTTCGTGTATTTTTTCCTTCGTATGATTTTTTCCGGCTCGCTTTCTATTTTCTCTAGTTTTTCTTCCATATTCCGTTTTCCATTTTCTTTTCTTGTAATTAGTTTATTTACATTGGTTCTTTTCCTCATTTAAATTCTTTTCTTTCGGGGTATTCTCTGCCTGGTGTCATATTTCTATTTCTGTGGAATATGTTTCACACACAGGTCTTCATATAGTGTCATAAAGAGGTTTAGCATTTCCTCAGTTGTTCCAAGGTCATTCAGTATAGTGCAATTTATCTTTAACATATCTTCATTCAATGCTTGCCAGTCTGCCTTGTCATTTTAAAAGTTTAATGTTTTTATGCATTTTTCTGGTGGTATTTGGATGTTGGGAGATTGTGGTGGTGACCTTGTTTTATTTAACTTAACTTTCACCAGATTGTGGTCAGACATAATTGTTTTAGCTACTTGAAAACTAAGCAAGGAGTCACAGTTGTTCAGGAAAGTTAGATCCAACACATTGTTAAGCCGTGTTGGTTCTGTTATTATTTGTTCTAGATGATAATTATCGGTTAGTCTTAACATATTGTGTGGTTGATTTTGTTTACTTACTGTTCTACCATGTACAGTATATTCCTTTGTGGCCACTTTATCATGGGGAAGTTGAAGTCCCCTAGTACAATAATTTTTGTGTCATTTTCACACAAATTTTCTGACACTTCAGTTAACATTTGGGAAAATGCTGGTGCTTCAGAGTTTGGAGGCCGACCATTAGTGCAGTGATTAGATTATGTGCCCTTATTTTCATTTCGAACAGGTCATTTGTGCATACTCGATACTGATTTTACAATTCTTGCACTCACAGCTAAGTCGTCTCGTACATACAGCAATACTCCACCATTTCTCTTGTCTTTACGGTTTGTGCAGTACAGGGTGTGATATTCTGTTCTAATTTCTTCATCTCCTATATCACTGTTTAGGAGCGATTCCGTAAAACCCATGAAAGTGTAACTGGTTTCACTAGCTAATCCTTCTATAAAAGATACTTTAATTTGGTTCTTCATGGATTACCGGTACAAACCCTCTATGTTGCACAGAAGGAACTTCTCTAAAGTACAGTTGGAGTGGTTTGTGCCATATGTTGTTGTGGGTGCATATGCCAGGGTATTGTATTCACTGCCTGTTGTTGCTTCGATGTTGTGGCTGCCACTCTCGGATTTATTGTATAATCTTGTATGTGATAGTGGGGAGGTCTGGCTTGATATTGGGCCAGTTGTTGGAAAATCTGGTTTACCTGAGCCTGGAAGAGGTTTGTTTGTTTCGGATATTTTCTACAAAATTTCTTGTTGGTAGTTTTTGGTTTTCTTGTTCTATTTTCAGATCTCTTTCCTCTTCCATTGTCTCCCTATTCCTGACATTTTTTATTATTTTATCATTCATTTTCACCCTTCTATGGATATGGGCATCCGTACACTTGGTTATTTTGCATGTAGCCTCTTTGAGGGACTCATAGTTTAGGATGGTAGTCTTGACACTTTTTGCCTAGTGTGCAACCTTTCACTTCGTCCAGTCCATGTTTTAGTAGTTTGGGGCATGTACTAGGGTGGAAAATCTACATCTTTTCCCATTGATTTGATATATACAGTAGGTTCACATGAAGTATTTGCAGATCTGAGTTATTTGTTTTACCTGCACACTGCTGGTCTTCCTCCTGTCCTTTCCTTGTAAGGTTCGAGGGGAATCGTTCATGTCTATCACAGCTCATTCTGGGGAAGAAGGTGCACCTTCTCCAGTATTTGTATCCTTGTTTGTTGGATGTGATTTTGGGTTTGATGAGGTTCAGAAAATCCAAGTTGACTGAGATTAATATCATCTGGGGTGCTTCCCAGTCCTATCTCAGGCACAGTTTCACTCTGCATATCCCTCCCAGCCCCTTCACTCTTGTTGTCAATTTCCCTGGAAGTGTATGGTCTTATTTCTAAGATGCTGATTTGATTATTCATTACTTTGTTTCATGATTTCTTCCTGGGCTTCCTTTATCCACTCATTTTCGCCACAGTCATATTTACTAATACAGCATTTCTTTATAGTAGGTATCCTGTTTGACTTGGAGAAGCACATTAGCTGGTACAGAGGAAGTTTGCTGCAGTAATAGTGAATAGTGTGCGACGTGTCGTCACTGTATCCACATGCACTAGAGGCTCTGCATGGGCGCTGCCATCTTGTTTTCTAAGTAACATTTTAGTAATTTCAGTGGTATATGCCATTACTATACCTCACAGTTCAACACCAGCATAAAAATAATCCGCGACTATTACAAGCATGGTAACCAAAGAAAGGGCTGGTGTAGAACAGAGTTGGAATAACTGTACGTTTCTCTCTCTCTCTCTCTCTCTCTCTCTCTCTCTCTCTCTCTCATTAATCAAGCTGGTGATGAACGCTTAAAATCTTAATTTGTCTCTGGTCCAAGCCCTTTTTGATGGGGGTAGCCTGATTCTAATAAAAGCTGGTATGAAAGTTATAATGTAATAATACTGAAGCATGATTACAACCGGTGAAAGGCTCACCTTTGTTTTCCTCGAAAGCAAAAAGCTAGTGTTCACTGAGATAGAAGTAAAAAAAATTAACCCTTTGAGTAAGGTCTAAAACACTGCAACAGTCATGAAGGAATGGGTCAAACTGTTGTTGTCAAAAAACATAGCTCCTACTTAAGTCCAGTTAGCAATGGGTAAATTGAAATAACCTAGAAATAGTACTTCCTTGTCAACATTTTTTTTTTTTTATAGTTTATCAAAGCCATGTGGTGAGGATGGCGAGTGGAAGACTGACAAGGAGAGTGTATGTGAGTGAGGTGGAGGGGGGGAGAGGGAGGGGGAGACCAAGGATGTGATGGAGGGACGGAGGAAGAGGTATATGAGAGAGGGAAGTGTGAGCTGGGAGCAGGGCAGTGAAATGGGGGGGGGGGACAGGGCGACATGGAGTCGATTTGTTTGTGGCCATCCCTTACGGGATTAAGGCGTTTGGTAATAGATAGATAAATAGATAGACGATAAACAACAGCTAAACTGCATGTGCTGTACTTTAGGACAGTTACTGCTAACTAAAATAAAGGATAAATTCTGCTTAACAAAAGCAAGCTCCATGCTTATTCACAGTACTCATAGAATTTATTAAAAGCACTACTGTTATCACATTTATTGCTTTATATAGCTTGCTATTTATTCTTGTTGTCACCAGAAGATTTAAATGAGGTAAGGCCCATCACACACACACACACACACACACACACACACACACACACACACACACACACACACACACACACACAAGAGAGATACAAATGAAATGAAATAATCAACAATACCTCGAAACTTGTAGATAAGGAGGGATTCAAAAACATCTGGATGAGGAGAGATGCAAATGAGGAAGAGAGAGCTAAAATAAAGGAACTTGTTAAGGAAGCTAGGGGAAAAAGAAAGACCAGAGAACGGAGGAAGAGAAGACAGAGTTCTACTGGAGAGTTAGATCAGAAATCGAGGAAGTGGTACCGAAGGAGAAAGGGAGAGAGAAGGACAGAATAAAAAACAATGCAAAACGATTGAAAGTGGCATCTGCTAATGTAGATGATCTACTCTCAGCAAGGCTAGAAATAGACGATTTCTTGAGGGTAAATGAGCCAGATATTATGTGCTTTGTAGAGACCAAGCTAAGAGAAAATAATGAAATCCAAATGGGAGATGAGAAATACAAAATATGGAGAATAGATAGAAAAGAAAAAACGGGAGATGTGATGATAGCAGTGAAAAACAGCCTGAATGTGGATAGTAAGAAACTGGGGAAAGGTATGGCTGAAGTGATGAACGTGGTAATAGAAACTAGAGGGAAAGGTAAGAGAGACATCGCAGTAGCATTTTTCCCCCCAAAAAACAAGGACGTGGAATGAGCAGGGATATCAGATGTTCTCGGACATGGTTGGATACCTACAGAAAGTGACTGAGAAAAGCAACAACATAATCCTGATGGATAAGAGGTAAACTGGGAGGAGTGGGATTCAGGAAGAAGTGAAGATTCATGGGGCAGTATACGTTAAATATAGCAGTGGAAAATGTAATGACCCAGTGGGTCAAAGAAGGGACAAGATTTAAAGGTGATGATACGCCAGCAAGATTAGATTTAATTCTGACCAAAGAATCTGATGCAACTAAATCCCTGAAATATGTGTATCCTATAGGAAAACGTGATCATGTAGTGATTGAGTTCCAAACGATAGAAGTATATGGGGAGACAAGAGTTATACAGACATGGAAGATACAACTTTGGGAAATCAAACTCTGCAGGACTGAGAAAATTTTTCGAATAAGCGGATTGGCGAGAATTCAGGGAAACAAGAGAGATAAAGAAGTGGGATGTCTTTCTAGACTTCCATAATACGGGTGTGGAAAATATGTGCCAAAAGTTGGTGGGGAAGAGAACTGGAGAAATGACTGGTTCAACAAAAGGTGTATGATGGCAAAAAAAGAAAGAGATAGGGTATGGAACAAATGGAGAAAGAGAGGTAATGACAGAACAAAGGAAGACTATAAAAAATAGAAATGAATATACATGAATAAGTAGAGAGGAAGAAAGAAACTTCGAAAAAGGTATACTTGACAAATGTAAGGAAAAACCAAAATTGTTCTACAGGTTTGTTAATGGCAAACTGAAACAAAAGTAAGGAATCAATAAGCTGAAAGTAGAAAGGAATGTCTATAAAGATGCTGTTATGCAAGATGAAATAATGAACAATTGCTTCCAATCAGTCTTCACTAGAGTAAGTGATTTTGCGTAGGAGGACGGAGTAAGTAGAAATGTAGTGTTAAAAGATGTAAAAGTTGAAGTGCAAGAAGTTGACAAATTACTGGAAACTCAAGATGTGAGGAAGGGTCCATGCAGAACCAGGCGGGATCTCTACTTGGATACGAAAGGAATGCAGAGAACAGCTGGTGGATAAGCTTCGAGGTTTAATTGTGTGTTCTCTGGAAGAAGGGAAAGTGCCTCGGGAATGGAAGAGGGGAAATATGGTACCGATTTATAAGGGAGGGAACAAGAAAGAACCCCTGAATAATGGACCAGTGTCCCTGAACAGCATGGTCGCAAAATTGTACGAGAGAATCCTCAAAGACAGATGGATATAATATCTGGAGGAGATGCACATTTTGTCAGAAGGTCAGTTTAGATTCAGCAGTGGAAGGTCGTGTGTTTCCATCTTGTTGAGCTTCTACCCTAGGGCTGTTGACGTGCTACATGAGAGAGATAGCTGGCTGGACTGTGTGTATTTAAACCTGGAGAAAGCCTTTAATTAGGTACCCCACAAGCGACTAATGTGGAAATTGGAACACATAGGAGGACTGTAGAGGAACCTCTAGAGTGGATGAGAGATTTCTTGAGACAAATAAATCTATCAATCTATCTATCTATTGCGAGACGCCTCAATCCCGTTTGGGGTGGCCACAAACAAATTGCCTCCACGTCGTCCTGTCCCCCGCCATTTCACTGCACTGTTCCCAACTCACAACCCCCTCTCTCATATACCTCTCCACCCCATCCCTCCATCTCATCCTCGGCCTCCCCCTCCCTCTTCCCCCCTCCACCTCACTCACATACACTCTCTTCGTCAGTCTTTCACCCTCCATCCTCTCCTCATGGCCAAACCACCTCAGTGCGTTCCTCATAACACTTCCTATCACATCCACATCCACACCACAACGCTCCTCTATATCCTCATTCGTCAGCCTGTCTCTCCATGTGACTCCACAGGCTCCTCTTAAATAGCTCATTTCCACTGCTCTCACTCTTGACTTGTGTCCTTCCAACAACGTCCAATCTTCACTTCCATACGTTAGAGTTGGTATCACAATACTGTCATGTAGTAACTTTTTCACTTCCATGCTCACTTCCCTGTTTCTTATCACTGCTTTCAAAGAACCAGCAACCTCTCTTCCCTGCTGTACCCTTTCAAGCACTTCACCCTCCAAACCTTCATCCTTACTAATCACACTACCCAAGTGCTTAAACGTACTCACATTTTCCAGTTCCTCACCATCCAACCTCGCTGTACATTCACTGACTTCACCTCTCTCAAAGACCATCACTTTACTCTTCCCTACATTCACCTTTAGATTCCGTTTATTGCACACTCTCCCAAACTCATCCACCAAGCCTTGCAGCTCCCCTTCGTCTTCACTCAACAACACAGTATCATCTCCAAACAACAGTACAGGAAGTTTCCAAACACTATCCTCTCTCACCAGGGCCACTCCAACATACACTACCCTACCTTGTACCTCTTTTATTACCCCATCCATGAAGAGATTGAACAACCATGGAGACATGACACATCCCTGTTTCAACCCAACCTCCAAAGAGAAAAATTCACTTAGTTCACCATCCACACGCACTGCAGCCTTATCACCATCATACATACTCTTCACAGCATTCAACAACTTTCCATCTACTCCATATATTCTTAATACTTTCCACAATCCTTGTCTATCCACCCTGTCATATGTTTTCTCCAAATCCATGAAAGCCGCATACAACTTCTTTCCCTTCTCTAGAAACTATTCCACTAAAGATCTAAGAATGAATATCTGATCTACACAACCTCTTCCCTTCCTAAAGCCTCCCTGTTCTTCTCCAACTAATTCCTCTGTTCTCTCTCTAACACTGTCAATAAGTATTCTACCATACACTTTTCCTATTATACTAAGAAGACAAATGCCCCTATGATTACCACACACTTCTTTTTCCCCTTTTCCTTTGTACAAGGGAATAATTATACCTGACTTCCAATCCTCCGGGACTCTACCTACCTCCCAGGCCAACCTGCACATCTTCCACATCCATTCTACTACTATCTCTCCCCCATGCTTCAGCATTTCACCACACAATCCATCAATTCCTGGGGCTTTCCCCAACTTAACTTTCTTCATTGCTTCCACAACTTCTATCCTACTGATTTCTTCCTGTCTTCTCACCTCCCTCCTTCTCCCAGCCATTCCCCAGCCACTTATACTTGCATTACTTCCATTTTCTATGTTCAACAATTCCTTAAAGTGTTCTCTCCATCTGCTCACTTTTTCTCCCTTCTCCACTAGTAATCTACCATTTTTATCTTTCACTCCCCTGCTAACCTCACTTCCACCCTGTCTTACTCTCTTCACCTCTTTCCAGAACATCTTATAGTCCCTCCACTTTACACTCAAATTCCTTCCAAATTCCTCATCCACTCTCTTCTTACTCTCTCTTACTAATCTTTTCACCTCTGTCTTTCTTTCTACATATAACTCTCTCTTCCGCCTCTCAACTTCTTCCACGCCCCTATTTCTCATTCCATTCATTGTATGCTTTCTTCTTTTGTGCCACAGCCTGTCTCACCTCTTCAGTCCACCACGCTGTTCCTTGCACCCCCCCCCCTCCGTCTTCTCTTCCTCCCACACACCACATCAGATGCTGCACATATTTCTTCTGTAAATAACCTGCACACACCTTCCACATCCCCCATCTGCACCAGTTCATATTTGCCCAATCGTTCCTCCACTTCTCTCTTATACTCTGCCTTTTTCTCATCTTCTTGTAACCTTTCCACTCTCCTTGCACCCACTCCTTCCTCTCGTCTTTCCCTTCTTCTATTCCTCTATCTTACTTGTATCCTAATTCTGGCCACCACCAAGTAGTGGTCAGAAAGTCCACTCCCCCAACCTCTATAAGCTCTTGCATCCATTACACATCTTCAGATAAATGAGAACAGTAATAAAAGACAGGATGTTTGGATGGAGGGAAATAACAAGTGGAGTCCCACAGGGCTTGGTGTTAGCGCCCGTAATGTTCATGATTTACGTAAACGATATGGTAGATGGAATAAACAGTTATGCAAGTCTGTTTGCTACCATTGCAAAGGTCATGAGGAGAGTAGAAGTTGAGGAAGACTGTAAAATGTTGCAGGAGGACCTGGATAGGATTCATGATTGGAACCGGATGTGGGAAATGAAATTCAACTAAAAAAAAAAAAAAGAAAGTAAAATATTGGAAATGGGTAAGAGTACCAAGAGACCATAACTAAATTATTTGATGGGTACTGAACTAATCACAAAACCTAGAGAGGAGAAGGATTTGGGAGTGCTGGCCAAGGATAATTTGTCACCTGAAAAACATTAACAAGATAAAGAGAGAGACGTATATAATCTCTGGACTAATAGAAAAGTGGCACTTCATTACGTGGATGAGATGAAAAAATTTATAGCGGGCAATATGCGGCAGTAGTGTGGTTACCACATAAAAAGAAAGATATAAACAAGACCGAGAGAATACAAAGAACAGCATCCAAGACGGTCCCTAGCCTGGCAGATCTGTCACGCAGGGAAAGGCTAGAAAAAGCTAGATATGCCTTCCTGAGAACAAAGGAAAGAGAGGGGCGACATGATTGCAGTGTTTAGGGCCATGATGGGAGTAGAAAAAATTGACAGAAAATCTGTTTGTATGGGATGGGAGAGTAACAAAAGGACACGGAATGAAACTGTAAAAGCTAAGTTGCCTGAAGGATATAGATGCATAGACCTGTGGAATAGCCTGGACAAAGAGATCGTCCAGTCTAAAAACTTAAATTTTGACTTACTGAGAAAGAGACGGGACCATTTCATATTTATAAAAGGTTATCCTATAAGAAAACCAAAGAAAACGTACATGACGTCACCGGAAATTGTGGAGGCCGCCATGTTTGTTGTTGTGCGAGAACCAGCTTTGTTTATCAAGACGTGGTAGTGACTCTCCCGTCATATCTATGCCTGTTTTGAACGTTTTACACTTACTGCGGGCGAGGATAGTGGGAGTGTGAGGGCTTAAAGGCACTAGGGAAGAGAAGGGGAGGGAGGGCTGCCTGCTCCACCGTTCTTCCCCTCTGATTCAGCCCGTGGAGTCAATAATTCGCCGTACTCCAGAGTACAGTATGTGGTGATATTACTATATCATTCATTCACATGTGATCATCAAATTCACATTTTGAAAACTTTGATAATGTTTATGTACACAGTAACATTGGGAAAGTCCGATTGATTCCGTGGATGAGGTGTGCATGTGGAGAGAGGGCATGTAGAAAATTAAACAGCCTGTGAAGTCAGATTTCAAGGATTATGAGTTTCATCAGAAAGCTGATGTTGTTTTTAACATTTATTGTTGATAGCACACATCATTTTGTGTAAATATCTAATGTTAATTGCCATATACTGGGTGTGAGCAAACCAGGCAAGATTCAACTTGGCTTGATTGGAAAGCATTTGGTGTTTTGATCGACAGCCCGCAGCACCGCTTTATTGCAAGCACTTTTTGGATGGTGGAGAAAATTGATCCAGCAGCATTAGAGGTGGTGTTGCATTGAAAGAAAGGTATAGGGAGAAAACGTTAAGACACAATATGGATACCTTGTTGAAAAAGTAGAAAGTGTGTCCTATTTTTGTAAGTACGTTAATTGGAGCCGTATTTTGTGTGGTTCATTGTGGTCACACAATTTCATACCGAAGTCTGACATCAACAAAACAGTCCCAGCTACATTGCCAGACGTGTAGCATCGGAAAAACTCATGCTTTGTCAAGATGGCTTCCACACTGTCAGTCATGAACTTCAGTCTCCTTAGTTCCAAATAATAGTTTCAGTAGTGTTACCGAACTACTGAAATAACAATCCTATGTTACTGCTGAAATAACAGTCCTACATTGAGCTATTACACTTCATATCAATGCTGTTAGTGGTAGACTTCCTTGGTCAGTTTTTTTTTAGTAGTTCACACCACTTGATTTTGAAACAAAAAATATTTCTTCTGGTTGAGTGTATTGTGATTTGAGTGTCATTGTTGTGGGAAGTCACCTGTTTTGGAGATAGGCCTACCCAAGGCCATCTCCAAAACTTGTGAATTCCAACAAAAAAAAATGAAGGAAAAAAACACTTATCACAGTAAAACAACCAGAAAATCACATTTCTAGCCTAACCTAACCCAACCCAACCAATCCTAACCTGACCATACCTTACCTTAAATGTCATCGTCAGAGGATTCAGTATCCCCAACCGCCTTGGGGAAGAAGGTAGAAGAACATGATGTTGTAGGAAGTTCACAGTTCTTTGTTATTCTTAAAAAAAAAAAAAAAAAAAATAAGCGATGGCCTTATTTTCTGTCAAGGTGCACCTTTTAGCCTACAAGAAAAATCCATTGTGCAACTGACTGAAAAGTAAGGGATATTTAAAACTTGAAGATGTGCAAATGGTGTCAACAATTTGATTGGCTTGCTTTTTGGCCGATTTTAATCTCATTGGCCGTGAGGTCCAAGCATGCGCTGTAGTTACGTGACATCACACCTGGGAGCTATCTGTGGCAGGGGGAAAGAGCTCCATGTGTTAGAAGTTGAGGGGAGATCTGAGGTAACTATATTGTAAAGATTTTTCACGTTAAATATACCAGTACATTTCCAAAAACAAGTTTATACTTCAGTAAATTAAAAATAACATGGTTGTGTCAGATTTCCTGGATCGAGTGATATGTAGTACCGGTACCGAAAATTTTTCATTTCCCCAGCAAAGCACTTACTTTCTCTATTCGGCTACTTATCTGGTATTACCAGGCAAGCTGGTATTATAGACTGTTATTACCCTGTGGAATTAACCACTGATAATATCTCAAAATATCAAGGGATACAGTATTTATGAATCTCAGCTACAGTAAATTTTCACTATAATGGACTAATTAAGGCCCAAGCCACTCCATGAAAAGCAACATCCGGACTTCCCCCAGCTAACTCGGACGTTTTCCGATATATCAGACATTAGTCTGGATCGCATCAATGATTTTTAAACTATTTTCACTACCATTACAGTACTGTACTGTATTATGCATTCACTACAGTAATGGTATGGTATAATATGTATATAATAATACTGTACAGAACACTGATAAACATGTACTGTATTTACTTATTGTGGTGAACATAGCTGAAGCGGTCAGGCAGTCCAGACCGCTTCTGGCTTTATTGAACTTGTTCCGATATATATATACAGTATACTGTATATATATGGTATAAGAATTTATTCCCGTAGCTCTTCAGTTCCGATAAAAGCGAATTTTAGCCTATTGAAGTCCATTATATAGAGGTTTTGCTGTATACAACTTTACTTCAACTGCTCCAACCCACCATTGGGTGCCAACAGTAACAGACTCATTGCCAACTTGTGCCTCAGACTACCTACTTACTTCCCTTAAATTGCATTTTAGAGAAAGAAAGCAAGATTGCTAACCCCCTCGTGCACCGTGAGTTTTCTGTAAGTGTGTGTGACATGATCAGAGAAAATGCCACAAGGTCAGGCTGGACTCGCACACAAAGGAAAGCATTCCCATGTATTTCATTTACCCCAGAAATTGGTTATAATGGTATAAATTGTTTACCATCATATCCCCTGATGTTTATACTATACGAGAAACTAATAAAAACACACAAAACTGATGAGTTAAAGTACTGTGAAAGTACTGAAATGAGGTGAGAATACTGTTGTTCAACAGTGTGAAAATAACTGCCCTACACTCTAGCGCAAAATTTTGCCCACTTGATGCAAGAGCAAAGCTTATATCCAGATGCAAGACAGAGATGTACTGATATATTGGTATTGGTGGTATCGACCCATTTTTAGAGTATCGGAATCGGTATCAGCTTGATTTTCTGCCGGTACTTAAAAGGAATTTAGTGCGTAGCATATCACTCACTGAAAGTTATTTTGTTAAATAGAATTTGGATGTTTTATAGGGATGAAAAGTAAATTACTGGTAGCAAATATCCAATTATTTCGTATCATATTATTTTGAATACATGGTGCGTAGTAATACAATATATTCATTGGTAATGAGCCCCATTTGCTACCATGGACATGTATGAGACAGGTTGGTAGCCTCACATCAGCAGCTCAGGGCCCTGCCACAGCCCTCAGATGGCAGGCACAACCCTCCCTCACTGGTATTGGTAGTAGTATCATTATCGGTCCAATTTTGTGGTATCAGTATTGGTCAAAATTTTGGTACCAGTACATCGCTAATGCAGAATTTTACAAGCTTTCGCGAGGTGTTGCCGGAATTCTGATACAACCAGTAGTTATTGAGTAAATCACCAAAAATCACATGCTTCCCCCCCCCCTCCCTCAAACCAAAAACCAAGAGAATGCCGGCTGTTTGAGAGTGTTGGCCTGGAAATAGACACCCTTCCCTATGATGCAGCAAATATTGACACATTTTATGCTAAAACATAATTTTTGGTGAATATTTTTGTCCAGAATTGCCAAATCGGCATCCCTTCAGACACTGAGAAGTGCATCGTAAGTTCCTCTTTAGACTAACACCATTTTCAGTCATCATGCACGATGGAGTTAATACCTGTAATGCCCACATAGGACGACTGAATAATGTCCACATAGGACGACTTACTGGTATTTGAAGAAATCTAGAGGCTGAGGCCTCACAGTCATGGTGGTCTACCGCTGCGCTCCAGCCCTGCATCCCTTTGTTTGAGGTCCGGTTGCTCCAGGATAGAGTTTGAGGCTGCCCTGCAGATTTGGGTGTACCGGTAAACCGGGAGGGACAGGTATCTCCATCAGGAATCAGTTCAGAGCTCTCTTGAAATCCTCTGCTGGACAACCCTTTTTATCTCTCAGTTCTTTAGGGAGACCTCTGAAGATTTTTGACCCATTTATGTTGAAAGTGGATCCTAAGAGGACTTTAATTTTGTGTGGTACCTGGCTGGGTAGTGCTCTTATTGCACACTGCCGCCAAGCACGGTCACTTGGATGTAGAACTATTCCTGTTGATTCTGATGGATTTGGAACTAGTCCCTCCAGGATTTTCCAGACATAGATTGCAATATATCTCCCTCTTCTTCTCTGTTGAGAGTACATGTTGAGGGTTTTAGCCTGCTCCAGTAGTCAAACAATTTCATTCCCCTGATCTGGCTTGTGATGAGACACTGGACAGATTCTAGGACTTGAATGTCCGCAACCTCATGGGGTGACCAGAGCTGGCTGCAGTAGTCTTGGATGGGTTGAACAAGAGCCTTCCATAGGGACACAAGGCATTCCTCTTCTCTTATGTAGAAAGTTCTTAGTACTGGTATCTACCCAGGTACTCTGTTTGCTTTCTTTACTGTTTCCTGAATGTGGTACTGAAATTTGCCATCTGCACCGAGATAAACTCCCAGGCATTTGACCTCACTTTTGGTTCTTATGGCTTGTCCATCTCCAGTGCAGATATCTGTTGAGCTTTTTATATTTTCTAAGGGATCACATCTTAGTAGCACAAATTTATCATTGTTATAGACCACATTGTTTTTCTTTGCCCAGCTATTACAGTACAGAATTCAGGTTCTCTTGTAGCTTCTTCACGTCACCCTGTGAATTGACATTTTTACTCATGTTTGTATCATCAGCAAATGATAAGAGTGTTGAATCTCATAGTCAGTGTCAGTCATCAGTATGAGGAAAGAAGTGGTCCCCATACTGAGCCTTGAAATACACCACTAACATTTGGTCATTCTGAGGATGATGCCCCCATTTACTTTGACAGTCTGGCTTCTGGAGAATAGGTCATGCAGCCAGATCCCGAGATTCCCCGGATTCTCAGCTTGTGGAGGAGAATTCCATGATCAGCCTTGTTGAAGACCTTGGCAAAATCAAGGAATACCACATTCATATTATTGCCAGCTACCAGTTGGTTTAGTAGGTGATTATGATGTTTTATATAATAGCTGAGAGAGATGTAACCTTCCTTTATGAAAACTATGTTGGCTTTTGTTCATTAGTTTTTGGTCTTCTAGATAATCAACACTATGATTCCCTACAATCTTTTCAAATGTTTTGATTATGTGGGATGTTAAGACAGTGAATAATGTCCACATTATTACCCTTGGTGGTGACTATCATCCCTTCACTTGATGTAGTGCTGCCCTCTCCCTTCACCATTATCATTCTTTTTCTTTGTCTTCCCTCCGCTCTTCCTATTCCTCCCATCTTTCATCTTTCTTCCTTTTCAGTTGGCTTTACATTTAGTGACAAGCCCAATGGTTTCCTGTAGCCTGAGTCAGGAAGGCAATTACTGTATAGTGCTGGGTGGTAAGCATATAACCAACCCATATGTGTTTCCTATGTGTCAGACTTATCATTCTTGAAACCTTGACCTTTTTCTTCTATTTCTCTTATTATTATGTCTATCTTTCTATTGCCAGATGTCATACTCCCATAAGGGGTGGCCATTTGACTTTTGAGTTATTTGTTTTACAGGGAGGGGCACTAACCCTCCACAAACCCTCTTGTTGACACATAGGGAGCACATATGGTTTGGTTATGTGGTTACCACCCAGCGTTGTGAATGGTTTCCTGGCTTACAGGAAACCATTTGGCTTGTCACTCAATGTAAAGCCACCTGAAAAGGAAAGAAAAACAATAAGAAGTGACACGAAGACGGGAAAAATAGGAAGAAAGGAGGACAGTCACAGGAAAAGAATGATAAAGGCTAAGGAAGAGGTAGGCAGCACTACATCATGAGTGGATGATGGTCGCCACCACCTACCACTCTTGTGATTACAGTAATTTAAAAGGTGTGGTTGAACCTGTGCGTCCATGTCATATTCCGCTAATGACCTTAATTATCCTCTGTTTAGTGGTACGGTAGGTGGTGGCAGCCAATATCCACTCACTTGATGTAGTGCTGCCTTCTTCTTCCTTAGCCTTTATCATTCTTTTTCTGTGCCTGCCCTTCCCTCTTCATATTTCTCCCATCTTTCCTGTCACTTATTATTGCTTTTCTTTCCATTACAGGTGGCTTTACATTGAGTGAGAAGCCACATGGTTTCCTGTAAGCCAAGAAACCATTTACAGTGCTGGGTGGTAACCATATAACCAAACCATACGTGCTCCCTGCGTGTCAACAAGTGGGTTGGTGGGGGGTTAGTGCCTCTCCCTGTAAAACAAATAACTCAAAGTCAAATGGCCACCCCTTACGGGATTATGGCGTCTGGCAGTAGATAGATAGATATTTTTACTTTGTTCTATAGGTGTTGTGTCTTCTTTATAATTATTAGCCACTGTGTCTGTTGTTTTTGGATGTAGCTACTTTAAAATCTTTGATGGCATTTATCAACTGTTTTCTTTTAATTGAGTCATATACCTTGCTAATATCAGCTGATGTCACTGCTAGTTATTTTTTTTTCTCTTATAACTATTTTCTGTAGTGTACAGTATTACAGAATAAATATATTATCCTGCACTTTACCTCCTTTGGTAAACCCTTCTTGTGTTTCTCTTATTTCATAATTTTTCAGAAGGTGATTCACTGTTTCTTCTTTCGTTCATAAATAGTGTGTGTATAAGAGATATTTGTCAGAGCTGTAAGGTCTCAAATCTTTGGCTGTTGGTTCTCTTGTCTTTGATATCATCTTTGAATTTTAGGTTTTCCATTCTTCTGGTTTTTACTCTTTTTTGTGTTCTTTTTTTAAACATTGCATCTATTTGGCCACACATTTCACTTTTTTCCACTACTTTATAGAACTCTGGCTGTAGTCAGTCATACCCTGCTCCTTTTTTGCTTTTTATCTTTTTCATACAGTCTGTGACTTTTTCTGTTTGTATTACTGGGTGTTCCGTTGGTGTGATTTTTCATTCTGTGTATACAGTAAACTCTTAGTTATCGAGGGTACTTCAGCTAATCCCTATTCCGAATAACATGAAACGCTGAATAGTGCATAGTATCCCCCCATCAGTGCAGTATTCGGCATCAAGCCGGATATTGCATTATTATCAGTCTCAACCCTCTATCCTAAAAACTTTTTCCAGAGTAACAGATGAAAATTAGCATAAATTGCAATAAAATAATGATACATTACAGTAATACAGTAGTATTGTACAGAGCCAGTTGGCTACTGTTTTTGAGCTGGTTGATACACCTAGACATCGGATATTGCACAGAACCACCATTTATGTCCCGTTTCGGTGCGGGATATTGCATAATTTTGCCACATATGCTTTAACCTCTGAAGTCCTACGATCGTCTATCGATGTGAGTCCTATAATCATTGATTTAATACGAGCAGCCAAAAACTGGCATAAGATATCCCTGCCTCTTTGATGACCTATATGGAGCATGGCCAATGGAAAGTACAATATCTAGTGGAGTCTGGCTTGAATAGTTTCCCTAGATGCAACGGTAAAGGGTACTCCCCCCCTGCCATTTCTCCATCACCGTCCTGTCCTCAGTGTCTCCTCCAACCTAAATCACCCCCCATACCCCCTCCAGACCATATTGGCTGTATGTGGCAGGCATATTCCCTCCCATTCCTCCCCATCCTGATGCCCCCCCCCCCACTCCCACCACCTTCCTATTCCCCCTTATGTTCTCCCATTCTTGCTCAGTTTTTTTTTTTTTTATACATTGCAGTAACCATTAGACACATGAGAGTGAAATTTACATTTTCTGATGTGCAAAATCAAGCACTTCAAATCTGTTAGACCAAAAATTACTTCAGTGCAATTTTTTTTCTCTCTGTGCACGAGGGATAACAGTTCTTATTTTTGACGTTCTTTGGTGGTTGATAGTGCAGTAACCATTAGACTTATGAGAGTGAAATATACATTTTCTTGTGTGTAAAATTTATTTATCTATCTGTCTATTGCCAGACTCCTTAATCCCATAAGGGGTGGCCACAAACAAATTGCCTCCATGTTGCCCTCTCCCCCACCATTTCACTGCCTTGCTCCCAGCTCACACCTCCCTCTCTCATATACCTCTCCACTCCATCCCTTCATCTTGTACTTGGCCTCCCCCTCCCTCTATCCCCCTCCACCTCAGTCACGTTCACTCTCCTCGTCTGTCTCATGCTCTCCATTCTTTCCTCATGGCCAAACCACCTCATTGTGTTTCTCCTAACGCTTCCTATCACATCCACATCCCCACCACAATGCTCCGTCACTTCCTCGATTGTCAGTCTGTCTCTTCATGTGACTCCATATGCTCCTTTCAAATAACTCATTTCCACTGCACACATTGTTGACTTCTGTCCCTCCTACAAGGTCCAAGCTTCACTTTCATGTTAGAGTTGGTATCACAATACTGTCATGCAGTAACTTTTTCACTTCCATGCCCACTTCCCTTCTTATCACTGCTTTAAAAAAACCAGCAACCTTTCTTCCTTGTTGTACCCTTTCAAGCACCTCATCCTCTAAACTTCCATCCCTACTCATCACACTACCCAAGTACAGTCAAGTTGCCTAAGGCACAGCTAATTGCTTCTGGACCAAGCCCAGGCCATAGAAAACCATGCTATACAAATAACTAAACCTATGGGAAAAATGGAATTTGGTTCTGGACATTTGCCCAAAGTCCCCCTTTTCATCCCGTTTTTCCCCACTTTACACATGCACACAATCAAACATTCAGTCAGTGCATGTATTACACATAACAACAGGCACAAAAAACGGAAGGGTGATCAGCTTTGTGTCTACTAGGGCAATACCACGTGCTGCAAATCGAGCAAAAAAAAGCTTGGCCATGTAGACACAGATCAGTTGACTGACCAAAACATTGATGATGGCAGAGGCTGCCTGGTTAAGCACTGATTGCAGAAGTTTATTTGATAAAGTTTGTATGCTCATGTATCAACAAAACTCACATTTAACACATTAATAATCATTCTTATATATGTGATGATGATGGGAGGCATTATACTTCGTCTTAGCTCAGAGATAGGTGCTTTGTCATTAACCCGTTCATAGTGGTTTTACGAACAAACCTATAACCTAGTCACAGTACCCAAAGTATCTTTACTGTTTTTTTACTTAACACAGTGAATTTGGTGATGTTTAACCTCCTCATAAGAGAGAAAAAAGTCCACAATTGCAGCACTTATAGTATGGAGCTGAAGTGGTAGCCATCTTCTTTGTTTACAAACGGGAGCATGCCGCCAGGGGAATTTGCCCGCACGTTTCAAACCTTGCCGCGCCTGCACCATAGGTAGTTAATGCTTGTAGTTCATTTTTCAGGGGGGTCTGGCACCTTGCCGTGTCATAGAAAACCGTGCCATACTTGACTTGACTGTACTTAAATGCACTCACATTTTCCATTTCCTTCTCATCCAACCTCACTGTACATTCACTAACTTCATTTCTCTCAAAGACTGTAACTTTACTCTTCCTTACATTGACTTTTAGCTTCTGTTTCTTACACACTTCCCCAAACTCATCCACCAAGCCATGCAGCTCCCTTTCGTCTTAACTTAACAACACAGTATCATCTGCAAACAACAGTACAGGGAGTTTCCAAACCCTGCCCTCTCTCATTAGGGCCACTCCAGCATCCATTGCCCTACCTTGTTTCACTTGTATAACCCCATCCATATACAGATTGAACAGCCATGGGGATGTGACATCCCTGTTTCAATCCTGACTTCAAATAGAAAAATTCACTCAGTTCACTATCCACACGAACTGCAGTCTTAGCACCCTCATACATACTCTTCACAGCATTCAACAACTTCCCATTTACTCCGTAAATTCTCAATATTTTCCACATTCCTTGTTTATCCACCCTGTCATAGGCTATGCTGTTTCCAAATCCATGAAGGCCACATACAACTTCTTTCCCTTCTCTAGAAACTTTTCCACTAAAGACTTAAGAATGAATATCTGATCTGCACAATCTCTTCTTTTCCTAAAACCTCGCTGTTCTTCTCCAACTGATTCCTCTGTTATTTCCCTAACTTTGTCAATAAGTATCATACCATATACTTTTCCTGTTACACTAAGAAGACGAATGCCCTTATGATTACCACACACTTCTTTTTCCCCTTTTCCTTTGTACAGGAGAATAATTATACCTGACTTCCAGTTCTCCGGGACTCCTCCCAGGCCAATCTGCACATCTTCCGCATCCATTCTACTACTATCTCTCCCCCATGCTTCAGCATTTTACCACACACTTTATCAATTCCTGGGACTTTCCCCGTTTTGACTTTCTTCATTGCTTCCACAACTTCCTACTGATTCCTTCCTCCCTTCTCACATCCCTCTGTCTCCCACCCAATCCTCAGCCACTAATATTCACATTATTTTCATTCTCTGTGTTCAACAGTTCCTTAGAGTGTTCTCTCCATCTGCTCACTTTTTCTC
The DNA here is from genome assembly GCF_032717465.1 of Coenobita brevimanus. NCBI lineage: Eukaryota > Metazoa > Arthropoda > Malacostraca > Decapoda > Coenobitidae > Coenobita > Coenobita brevimanus. Next base: position 34,371,600 of record NC_137056.1, on the reverse strand, counting down.
CTGTCTCCACTAGTAATCTACCATTTTTATCTTTCACTCTCCGACTAACTTCTTTGACGCCCTGTCTCTCTGTACCTCTTTCCAGAGCATTTTCTTACATTCCCTCCACTTTTCACTCAAGTTCCTTCCAAATTCCTCATCCACTCTCTTCTTATTCTCTTTCACTAATCTTTTCACCTCTCTCTTCCTCTTTACATATAACTCTCCTGTCTCTCCACTTCTTCCACACCCCTTTTTCTCATCCACTAACTATATGCATTCTTTTGTGCCACAGCCTGTCTCACCTCTTCATTCCACCATGCTGTTCCTTGCACTCCCTTTCGTCATCTCTTCACCCAGTACACCACCTCACATGCTGCACAGATTTCTTCTGTGAATATTTTGCACACACCTTTCATGTCCCCCATCTGCTCCAATCCATATTTACCTAATCGCCCCTCCACTTCTCTTATATTCTGCCTTTTTTCCATCCTCTTGTAACCTTCCCACCCTCCTTGTATGTGCTACTTCCTCCTGTCCTTCCCTTTTTCTATTCCTCCATTTCATTTGAACCTTGGTTCTCACCACCACCATGTGGTGGTCCGAAAGTCCACTCCCCCAACCTCTCTGTGCTCTTGCATCCATTACACACCTTCTCATCCTATCATGCACACACATATAGGCTAATCAGTCATTGCCATCCATTCATTCAATTCACCACCCACCCTTCTCATCACTCACCACGTATACCTGTGGATCATTCTGTGCTTGAAGAGGGTATTGGTTATCACCAACCTCCTCCCAGCACAAATGTCCGCTAGAGCACTGCCATTCTCATGCACCTCTGCAGGCACACCCCACTCACCAACTACTCCATCCACCTTCACATTCCCTACTTTTCCATTCATATCCAATCAAAAACACTCTTTTATTCCTTTCAAACTTTCTCATGCACACTTCCACATTTGTCCAGCTCTCTTCCCTCACTCTTCTTGCACAAGATTACATTGACCCATACACACACACAATTGCCCACATTTGTAGTCCACTTTTCAATCTTACCCATACAGTCCTTGAACCAGCTGATCCATACTCTCTTATATTCTCCTTCCATCTCTTGCACACCACAGTACACATTCCTTTTGCCCTCTCATTCTTACCCACTCCTGTGCATATACCTCATCCATCCTCCCATTCTTTCACAGTCTCACCTCTTCATTTTGTTTCAGTTAATCCACATACATTCACTTTTGCACCCTCAAGTGCCTGGACAATCTTTCTCTCTTTCACCCCATCATTTGTACCCCTTATGTTCCATGTCGCAATCCATGCTATGTCCTTTGTTCGGTCCATGGTCATCACCTGTTGGTCAGTCCTGGTCCGAGGCTTCTTGTTCGTATTTTTAGTTAGTTGTTTTCCGTAGAAGGGCACTGACCCTCCGCCAACCCACTTGTTGTCACGTGGGGAACACGTGTTGGTTGGTTATTTACCACCCAGCATTTTAAATGTGTAAAATCAAGCTCTTGAAATCTATAAGACCAAAATTTACCTTGGTGAAAGTTGAAAAATCAGACCCTAAATGTGGTTCTGGGGCCTGACGGGGTGGGAGAATTGCGGTCTCTAGGAGTTAATAGTGCTGAGCCAGCAACATCAAATGTTGCGTTGGGCCAGATATTGCGATGACGGATAATTGAGAGTTTACTTTACCGTATCTAGATGCTCTTGTATTTTGCTGCCGAACTGACATTTTTCAGTTTGAATTTTTTCGTCACCGGACAGCCATTTTTATATATATTTTCCTTTTCATTTGAATTCCAGACTTTACTAAAGTAATCCCTCGATTATCCGACTAATAGAGCCAAAAGCATGTCTGGGTAAAGGCTCTGTCTGGGTAATGGACTTCGCCCCAGGCCCCATTCATACATAACCAAACTTTGAAAGCCAGTGTAAAAGGCCACTACAGTACATAATGCAATACTTGTTCATGTTGTTTAACACTACTCTATCTGGTCAAGCAGACTTATATGCCACAATAAGCAGTTACCATGGTCAAGCAGACCCATCAGCCACAGACAAGCAATCACCACTGGAGGACCATACCGTGCAGTGACATGAAAACATGAAAACAACTGGCTACACAAGAAAAATGCAGTGGGCACACAAAACAATGGTAAAATGGAATAGAATCATGGTAAAATAGACTTATGATATAGTACAGTAAAATCAACATCAACACTCATGATTCAACCATCCTGCATCAATCTTACCCAGGATCTCTCTCTTCTGAAGAGTCAGCACTATACTCTTTCTTTTCCCTGGTGGAGGGGCCATCATCACACACCCTGGGAAGAGGCATGCAGGGAATAGCAAGGCCTGAAGCAGGTAGGGAACCATCACAAAAACCAGCACGTGCACTGCCATAGCAACTGTCTGGGAGGAGCTGTTTACAACACAACCACCGCACGGGAAATGAGACTGAGCGAGGGGGTTCTCTAGCGGATGTTGGGTAAAATACCCAGCCAGACATGGTGGCACCACCAGGCTATTTCCTGCCCATCTGGGTGGAAATTTTCACCTGACCATAATTTCAGCCCAGACGCATTTTGTCCGGATATTATGGAAAAATGTAATAATAATGGTCTCCAACAGCCAGATCACAGCATCTGGTAATAGTACCAGTAGTAGTTGTTCCCTAGGCAGTCTGGCCAAACAGCCTCGAGTCCCTAAGGAAGGCCATGGCCGAGACGGCATTCTCACAGAGCTGTCAAGGAGTGTAGGCCTATGTTGTGTTGTTGGCCAGGCAATTATGCACAATGCGGTCTTCCATAATGTGCTTAATAGTATGGGGTGCTTTATTGCATCCTGGACAGGCATTAGCAACAAAGCCATCAAGCCACATCTCATCCTGGCCAGGTGGACCCTGTCCTCACAAAGGAGATAGGATTCAGAAGGGTGGATATCACGAGGCCATGCATGCAGCTTCGTGTTGTCTTTGAGTGACCTAATGGAGTGGCGAGTGATTTGAGCTTGGATATGCATCTGGAAGCTGGTTTGATGCTGGTGAGGGGGTAGAGATGACAGTATTTTTGTATGATATCATATTCTGGGTGTTATTTTGATGTTCCTTGGTGTGTGTGGATGTGTTGCCATGTAATGTAGTGCATGGTGTGGATTTGTGGAGGCTGTGGCAAGAAGTTGTGTGCCTCTCATGGCTAGATGATCCTTGACAATGTCTGGTTAATGGATTGTCCAGGTAATGGTCGTCCGGATAACAGAGGGATTACTAAGTGCTCATAGTAAGTACTGTATGTTATCCAGCAGCTTACTAATTCTCATTTTGTTTCATTTGCATTTTGTAGCTAACTTGCCTTCCTTATCATAAACCTAACCATTTCCACATTCTTTCTCTTTGTCCATTCAATTTGCTTGTGTTTTCCTAAAACAGTAGTTTTATTTTTGCTCATGTAATTTTTTATTTTTATTTATTATTATTTTTTTGGGGTGCTTCAGGCTTTCCTCTCATATCATAGCTGGGATGTTTTTCTTTTGATCTCTGTAGCATAAGTTTAGCTTTTCTCTTTTCTCTTCATTGTTTTAATTTTGTTTGCTTTAATTAAGATTTTTTTTTTTTTTCCTTTCTTATTTCCTCATTCATCTAAGGAGGTTCTTTCACTTTGTTATCTTTATTAATTACTTTCCCTTTGTATTTTCAGTGTTTTCTCTGCAGCGTTATTCATTATTTAATTCTTCAATAGTTTCAACTTTGTTTCTTAACGTTCCTTTCATTTCTTCTTGAAACAACAATTATGATCATGATCTGTTTTGTAATAAATATTTTCTTCCCATTCTCCTTTCTGAGAGATCTGTTGTTTTAAAAGACTTTTATGATAGGTTATGGTAAGACAAATCAATAATCCCATTCTCTTCATCTGTTTCAGTTTCTTTAAATAAGTCATACAATTTGTTGTTGTCTAACACATAGTCACACTTTGTTGTATTCCACTACTCCAAAACATTACTCCTTTACACTTTTCATCTTAATCTGATATTATGAGTTTATGTTCATTCACCCAGTCCAACATCATTCTTCCATTTGTGTTAAAATCTTGTTGACTAAGCATACCTGTGTGGCCATTGTAATCTTCCAATGTAATCAGTTCTTCTTCATTTGTATTTTCCATTCATTTTCTATCTCCCTTTCTCATTTTTGCATTTTGGCTTTTTATCTTCATTTGTGTTTTCTACAGAGAAATACACAAAGATATTTTCTTTGCCCTTATTTTTTGTTTGTTATCCAGCATATCATCACATTTTGATGCAAGTATAGGAAGGTCTGTTAAGTTGTCTTTTTTGTTTGTTTGTAATATTCACCCCACACTGTTGGGGCACGGGCAAAGAAGAGAGCCCGTCAGGGAAAAGGCAAAGAAAAGTCCTCCAAGAGAGCATAATGGGGCTGGCAAACGGCTGACAAGGAGGCAGCAAGGCAGGGGGAGGCACGATGGCGAGGGCAAACGAGCACACAACCCGAAGATGGTCGAGGAGGGCAGGGCGGGACGGTGAAAGCACGGTGGAAAATGTGGCGCTGATGGAGGGGGCGCTGACGAAGTGCTGAGATGGAAAACCGCCCCGACACTGCCCTCAACCCCCTAGCCCCTGGTGGAAAGGGCGATTGAATCTCGCCCAGCTCCCCAGCAGCAGCAGGTGGAAGCAAGGAGGGGAGGCCCGGTCCCGCTGTTCACGAGGGTACAACCCCAATCCTGGTGGTGGTGGAGGAAGGGTCGTCGGCCGGGTAGTAGAGGGCGGAGGAGCCTCGACCTCCTGGTGGACCGACCAGGTAGAAGGACAGGCCCAACCCCCTCGGCTGCTACGGCTGCTGTGGAGAGCTGGTCCCGCCGGGAACAACGGTGGAGGTGTTGCCTCGACAGGAGATGGGCTGCGAGTCTTGTCTTTTGTATAATACAGTAGTACCATTAACCCACATCCTTTCTTTTCGTTTTTGTCTCGCATTGAATCTAAACTTTGAAGGTTTTTTGTGTTGCACTTCTTTGCCAGTTTTTTGTGGTTTCTGTTAAATGTCAAATACGGTATCACATTCTCTTTCTGAAAATGGTTTTGCAAGGTTGATTTTTGCCAGTCCTTGAGTATTAACTAACTAAATTTTTATTTTCCCTTCATCTGTTTTGATATTCATATACCTTTTCTTTTAACTCATTCTTTTTACTCGACTACTCTGTTCAGCTTTATGTACCAGGCTTGTTCATTTTTTCTTTTTTCAAACAGTTCATTCCATAGTTTCTTCTCTTTCTCCTTTTCCTTTTTTATCTGATCCTTTGCTATTTCAATAACTTTCTTGCTTGGATCTTCTTCATGTTTAAGTTTCTTTGCATTAGCCAGAATACAGGTCGTCCCCACTATAATGATGTGATGCGTTTGGGAAAACTCATCTTTGAGCCTGGGTATCGTTAAACGGGGACCTTCTGTCTATCTATATGTATATTGCCAGACACCATAATCCTGTAAGGGGTGGCCATTTGATGTTGAGTTATTTGTTTTATGGGGAGGGGCACTAACCCTTCACCAACCCACTTGTTGACACGTAGAGAGCATGTATGGGTTGATTATGTGGTTACCACCTATCATTGTAAATGGTTTCTTAGCTTACAGGAAACCATTTGGCATATCACTCAGTGTAAAGCCACCTGTAAAGGAAAGAAAAGCAATAAGAAGTGACAGGAAAGATGGGAGAAATAGGAAGAGAGGAGGGCAGGCACAGAAAAAGAATGATAAAGGCTAAGGAAGAAGTAGGCAGCACTACATCAATTATAGAAAATGTAGGGATGCGTTTGGGAGTCTTGGGATCTCCCCCCCCAACCAGGTCCAAAACCCACTCAAATGAATCCAAAACCAAGTTTCAAACACCTAAATCCCAAAATAGCTTTAAAAGACACTAAACTAATTCTAAATGTAGTTTATGGCACACCTAACCCCCCCACCCCCCCAAAAAAAAGCTGAAAAATGCCAAAAATAAGTCTGGAAAAATGAAATCTTAGTAAACTGTACCCCAAAATGACAGTGTTCACCCCATCTGTGGGACAAACACACTTATCTAAGTCTAAAAACAGTTAATAAATCAACCTTAACACAAAAGCTATCATCAAAGTCTGAAATAAAATGAAAACTAGTAAAGATCAACAAACAACTCTCAACACATTTTCAGTTCCTTGTCTGGTCCTGATTGTCATCCAGAGCACAGTATCCCTCTCGAGGCTAGGGGACAACTGGTTCCCCTGGGCATTCAGTCACCCTCCTCAACCCCACTAAACCCTCTTGCATCAGGCAAGGGAGAGCATGGGGGGGAGGCTGGCAGTGCGATGTGGAGGTAGCAGGAGAAGCTCAGCTGGTGGAGGGAGATGCTCGGCTGGTAAATGGCCTGGGCATATCTGATGATGAGGACATATTGGAAGGGACGTGCATGAAGAGGGTGGTGATGGTAGCCTGCCTGGCTGCCATCTTCTCATCCAATAGCTCCCTGTATATTCGTTTGCCCTCCTTAATCTGTTTTACAGCATCTCTACTCCTCCGTGGGAAAGGGTCCTTATCCCTCATGATGAAGATAGCATGGTCAACATGGAACGCTATTCCTTCAGGGTCTTCATGTCAAGCACTGGCAATTCTTGCATGGCTTCGTCCTCTGATTCCTGGTGGGCACGAAGCATCTCCACATTCATCAGCTCCTCTCTGTGGCTCTCTGTCACCTCATCCACATCCTTCACGTTAGCATCACTGAAGCCAGCCTCATGTGAAAGCTCAACAATGTCCTTCCACACCTGCTTCACAGGCTGAACTCGCACTTCCACAGAGAAACCGGTGAACTAGTGCACACAATTGAGCCAGAGCTTCCGTCACATTTCGTTCACTGTTGGCTGTGCAGCTTCCTTCCAGGCAGCTGTGATGTTCTCTGTGGCATTCCTGATGTTGCTGCCATGCCAGAACATCTTCACAGATGCCCTGTTGTCTGCATCGCATGCCTAGACCAGTTGCTGCACTGTATGGAGAAGATAGTATGCTTTGAATGTTACGATGGCGCCTTGGTCCATTTGTTGCACCTGCGATGTGGTGTTAGGGGGCAGGAAGACCACCTCAGTGTTGCTAGGCCAATTTTTCATTGCAGGTGGATGGCTCAGAGTATTGTCTACCACCAGGAGTGACGGGTTGGCATGGTTATTCTTGGAGGCATACTTCCGCAGGGCAAGCAGGAGGTAGGAGTGAAATTGGATGAGCAGATGGCAGAGGTGAGCAAGGCCTTCTTAGACTTCCAAATCACTCCTAAGTCCTCCATGACAAAGCCAGCCAACACCCTGGAATTTTTGGAGTGGTAGACAAGGAGCGGCTTCAGCTTCAAGTCACCCTATGCATTGCCCCCCAGAACAAGTGTGAGTTGGTCCTTAGCAGCCTTGAACCCTGACACAGACTTTTCCTCTGTTGCATGGCATGTCTTGGAAGACATCCTCTTCCAAAACAGGCCCTTCTTCGTGTTGTAGCTTCCCTCCTCAATGCGCTTCTTAAGCGTAGCCTGGAACACCTCTGCAGCTCCTCCACTCATTGCCTCCCAGACATAGTCACGCAACAGAGGCCAGTGTGCTCCTTGAAGCGGTCAAATCAGCCACGGCTGGTTTTGAAAGCTTCCACTTCCTCTTAGCCATGCTTTGCGTTCACCTCTTCCCACAGAGAGAGCACCTTGGTACAGATGACAGACATACCAAGGGGTGCCTTCCTCTGGTTCTGGTCCTCTGCCTAGGTCTTCAGCATCCTCTCCATCTCTTCCATTGCTGGTTCCAGGGTTCTGGTGAGGTGAGACACTGTCAGGGTAGCCACTCCACCAGCAGCAGCCTTGATGGCATCACCCTTCTTCAGGATGGTGGACACCGTCGACTGCGGCAGACTGAGACCGCACACTCCCTACCCTTGATCATGACGCCTCAGAATAGCCAGCTTCACTTCCATGGATATGCTTTTAAGTAGTAGTAGTTGTTGTTCCCTAGGTAGTCTGGCCGAATAGCCCCGAGTCCCTTAGGAAGGCCATGGTCGAGACCAGGTTTTCCCACAGAGCTCTCAAAGAGTTTATGTTGTGTTGTTGGTGTAGGTGATTGTGTGCAATGCAGTCTTCCATAATGTGCTTAATAGTATGGGGTGCTGTGTTGCATCCTGGACAGGCATCAGCGACGGAGTCATCCAGCCTCTTCTGGTAGCTTAAGAGGGCTGGATGGTGCCCACATCTCAGCCTGGCCAGGTGGACCCTGTCCTCACAAGGAAGATAGGATTCAGAAGGGTGGATGTCAGGAGGCCGTGTATGCAGCTGTGTGTTGTCTTTAAGTGACTGAATGGAGCGGCGAGTGATCTGAGTGTGGATATGCTTCTGGAAGCTGGTCTGAGGTGGGCAAGGGGGGAGAGATGACAGTATTTGTGTATGGTATCGTGTGCTGGGTGTTGTTTTGATGTTCCTTGGTGTGGGTGGATGTGCTGCCATGTACTGTAGTGGATGTTGTGGGTTTGTGGAGGCTGCAGCAAGAAACTGGGTGTCTCTCATGTCTAGGTGATCCTTGACTTTGAGGACTTTGGTTTCTTGATGTAGGTGGTCTGTGGGTGTAGTAGCTGTGCAGCCTGTGATTATTTTTAGGGCCATGGTCTGTAGAGTGTTGTAGTGTGTTTTGGTGAGGTTAGAAGCCCAGGCAGGGCTTGCATAATTCATCACTGAACATATGTATTGTTTGTATACTGTGGTGGTGGTTTCTTTGTTGTGTCCGAATGTTGTATGGGCAAGTGACCTCAAGGCATGTAGCCTTGGTGTTATTTTATTTTTAATGTTTGTGATGTGCTGTTTAACCCCTACACCGCGGGCATGTTTACCAATGTTTTGCGTGTGCCGCGGGGTTATTCAGGCTCCGACAGACTCTCAAAAAATACTTGCCAAAAATCAGTTATTAGTCCTAGAATATTAAAATTACATATGCTTATGGCACATACCTTCAGCTTTCTCCTGGAATGTTTGTTGAGCCTTCGTCGGTTACCGTAGGACTTGTGGAGACCTCTGAAGTTGGGTAACGAAGTCTCCACTTTACACTTCCCGACAACCCGTAATATGATTACCACAGCCAGATATTAACACTATAAACACTACTTTATGATTTTCAAGTAGTTTGGGATCCATACTCCAAAAAAAACCCGCTGTGAAAGCAATGAAAATTACGAGCGCGTCTGACCGTTGCATTTGCGCTAGTTCACTCTTGGTACTCTCTCATTTATTATTCATAAAACCCCTCACACTTTATATTTCTGTTACTATATAACACTTATATATATATCTACAGTCTTTATCCATAAGTTTCCTTCAGTAGTATTAGTTTATTGTCACTGTAGGGATTCAATTTCTTTCAGTAAAATACGTAGCATTCACTTTCTCGTCCTGTATACTAGCATTGAGAGTGAATGTCACTTTCAATTTCACTCTCATAACTCATAATATTCAGACATGCTAGAGTGAAACTTTTACTTTCATTACTCCTAGGGTATATACTCGTATTCTTATAATACTACTCATTTACATTTCTGTTTACGTTCTCTATTTTATTTACATTATTTACATTTCTATTTTATTTACACTGTTATGCACTGTCACTTGAAGTAACTTATAAAACTATTTTCCACTGTTCACGTATATTTACATTCATTACTTTCACTTGCTGTTTACACATTATTTACACATTATTTACAATTCCACTTGCACTGTTTTACTCAATAGAAAGATCGTAGTCACTCTTTTATCAATTGTCAGCCCTTTACCTCTTTCCACACGAGGTTTAGTAGGGGGTAAAGGTCACAGGGCCCTTTGCATGGGGGTGAAAAGGCCCTGAAGCTAGCAAGAGCGAACAGACGTACCCCCACACTGGAAGATGTGAGTGAACTGATAAGGGTGGGCTTGGGTGGTGGCCTACCTAGGGAAATCAGTACTGCCAACGTTTAGCCTGTTGACACAGCTACTTTATAGCAGTGAAATGATTGGCAGGAAATCTAGACAATACATTATAAATTAGGTAGTTCCAGGTGAATGTAAATATCACTTAGGCTTCTTCCTTCCCTCCTTATATGTATATTTATTACGAAAATAGTTTATACGGCATATTTCAAGGGGAAATAAACAGCAAAAATTAGTGAACGAGTGCACGTGAGGTGTTGTCAGGTGATAATTAGCCAATTCCAGGTGTATGGCACTCTCACTTACCTTATTTCTTTCTTGTATATATTATTTGGTATAAGAATAGGGCATAGGGCTTATTTCAATGGATGAAATCAGTGAAAAATTCCAGGGAAGATTTACTTAGCGTAGCACGGCCAGGCAGGCGACAGGATAGGGTAATGGAGGGGGGGTAGGGAGGGGAGTCAAGAACGGGGAGAAATAGCTAAATTGTCAACAATGGATGGGAGTACAGATGAAATTAGGAGTGCTGACTAGTGTTGGACATTGGCAGTACTGATAGATGATACAAGCCCCCACTTGGAAGCCCGGGTGAATTCAAAATAACACAGAATCACACAAGCGACGCCCCGCGGTATGATCCCTAGCTCCCAAGCGTCACGAAAGTGACGCCCCGCGGTTAAGGGGTTAAATGACATTGATGTATTGTATGTTACACCAAGGATTTTGGGTGTGTGTGTGTGTGTGTGTGGTAGGGGAGTGTTGTTTATGGTGAGGTGTGGGATGTGACTGTGTTCTGCTGTCCAGTTTGTGAGAAGGGTCACTGTAGATTTGGCTGGGGCTATTTTGAGCCTGTTTGTGCTTTTATGTTTGCCTCTTTGCTTTCTGATCACCACCAGCATCTTCAGAAGCACACTTTGCACCATGCTTAGCACTACCAGCACCACCATGTGCAGCAGCACCCATACCAAACATGATAACCTTATTTAGGCAAAAAATAACACAATAAATCACTCAAAATAACAGTAAATCACACTCCACTGATCACGAGCACTGCAGGAACACAGTTACAATCAACAACGATACCTTTCAGTGCAAAGTGGTGATGTAACATGATGTAGCATGAGCAAGCGTAAGGGAGGTCTTCGCTCAGCAACAGACGCTGGGAGAAAGGACGGTGGTGGCAATTGTGGGGCCTCACGTCATGAGGCAACCTATACGATGCGCGATCGGATCTACGCATGTAAACAAAGTCAGCCATCCTGCAGGGCACAGCTGGCTGCCCGGCGCATGCAATTGAAAACAACATGCCCGTCAGATAACCGGGGATGGACCATCATCAGACAGGGAGGGATGTTAATTATTTTTACATCGCTGAGGTGGGATATCACGAAGAGAGGTATCGTATAGTGAGGAATGCCTGTATTCCAATTTTCTTTCTCATCTCCCAGCATCACCAAAGTTGGCTGATTCTTTCTATCCTGCCCTTTTTTCCCGATCCTTACTTCTCTTTCCATTTCATATTCTGTTACCCTTTGAGAATTTTCTGACAGATCATTTATTGTGCTCGGTTCCTCATCAGTTCTATCCTTTGCATTCTCACACTCTGATGCTGGTGATTTGTACATCACTATGTTTTTCTCCTTCTTTCTCCTTCATCTCCTTGATTTGTATTTCACCTTTACAGGCTCTGCAAAATAACGTTTGGTCCTTAAACTTTTTCAAAGTCTTTTACAACTCCCCAAGTACTCCCTTGCAAATAGTGTGGAACCATTTCTTGTACATATCACAGCGCACTCCATTTTCAGAGCTCCTCACACTCTCCACATATGTCTTTTCTTTATTTGGTATCATCAGTCCTACTTGACGTTATGCAAAATTTACACCTAAATGAGGCAACAGCCCCTCCTCACATCAGCTGCATTTCCAACAAGTCCTCATAGTAATTTAGTAACTTCTCACAGGGTTGTTGGCGACTAGCCAATATCTCCACAAATGCACAACCTTTATTATAATGTGATGATTATAAATTTATGTTCTTATATTCCTGAATATCTTTCAGACACAACATGGATGCCACCAAGACCCTAGGCATGACTTCGGCCATCAGCTTGGCCAAGCCAAAGCCATCGGATCTGGAGCACACCAGGGAACTTGAGGAGTATTTGGCGAAAGCTGGCATGTTCGAGACTGATTCTGAGCTCAACCACAGGTACTCTTTGAGAAAAGAAAAAGAAGGAGGGAGAAGAGAGCAATAGGTTAACTGAGAAGGTGATAGAGGCATGTTTAAAGTTGCTTGGAGACATTTCTGTCACAGCTACCCTCTGATGGGGAGGTTCCTTGGAGAGAGTAGGGTGTTGGATTTAGCTGACAAGGGAGCCATGGCTTGTGGTTTTAAGCTAATAAAGCAGTACACCAAGTTGAGTGGGTTCATTTCTGTATTTCATTTTGATAGCTTCTTCAATTTTTTAATACTGTATTATTGAAATACTGTATAAGCTGGTTTTATCTTTTAATTGTACTTATCAGGGATGGAAATTCATGGTCATCCACCTGCCTCTGGTGGGTAATTGCTGAAACTGTCTCCTTCTGTTTGTATTTCCTGCTTCCTAGTATCTCCAGTCTTTCAAACGCAGTGTGTCCAGGCATCTCAAAATGAATGAATCTTGAATTTGTCTCCCTTTCATATTGTTTTTGTTGTTTTCTTGGAGGGAACTGTTTGCGGGCTCCTGGCCTTTGTTCCTTCTTCCTTTCATTTAAAAAAAAAAAAAAAAAAAAAAAAAAAAAAGTGTGTTCTACATACCTGCCTGAAATTGTGGATAGATATTGTGACAACTTGTGTGTCACCTAATAATGTCGAGGTATAGTGTGTTATATAATGCATGTTGTGCCATAAAATCAGCACAGCTAGTTAGACAGAAAGAACACTAGCTGTACCACACAAACCAGACACTTCATCCAGCAGTCTCACACAAATGAACTCACACTAAACACAAATAAACAGAGAAACAGACTATTGGTTCATACCTGTGCAATTTATAAAGTATTTTCTCTCTGGAATGAAAGTAAGCAAAATATGAAATAATACAGTAATTTGAATTTTTTATGGTCAAATTTTAACGCTGAACACTGAATATTTTATGCAGAATAGAAGAGTATGGTTTCTTCATGATAAGGCCAAATATTCTCCTTGGCATCTAATACATCAGGTTGTTCATGTGTAACCCATGTCACTCAGGTCATTGTATCATGAGTTTATTTTAGTATTTACCTCAACTTTTAAAATAATGTGAAATTGAGGGTTCCAAAACTCCAATCCATAGCAGTAGTGCAGTTTTTACGGTTCCAAAATTTGCAAGGGAAAAATACTATAATTGAGGCCCCTAATAACATAGTGTACCGAGCGCCACTGCAAGCAAAACTGAGTTAAGTATACCACTATGTAGCCCAAACCCTCTTTGATCTGGAAAGCACCCATGAGGTACAGAAAACAACTGGCATTAGGTCCAAATTCCCTTTCTGTAACATGGTCTTACTGCCCGCTTCACCTCAGTGCGTCGACAAGCCTTCATGCTGGTCACAGGATGTACCAAGTCCTCCCAGCAATGTGTTGTCTGGTGTTACCAGATACTAGCATTTCTTTATACTCACAGTCATGCATTTCTTTTTAGAGCATTATTAATTACTCTACCATTATTCTAACATAATGGAATATTTTAGCATAAAATTGCATGATTTTAAAGGTAAGTTAGCCATAATGTACAGAAAACGGGAAAGGCAGAGAGCTCAGCAAGACTTTGGCAACTGTGATATGGGAATCTTTCGCGACGTGATGCAGTTTTTTGTTTACCAGCTGTCCTAGAACACTGCCTGGATTAACAGGCTATTTTTACAGCTGTTTTAGTGTTTTTTCTCATTGTCTCAAGAACATGAGTGACTTTAATAGTGAACAAAAAGCTGCTGGTCATCTCATAACAGAAAAAGAGCGAGGAGGCCGGAGATGTGGGCTAAAATGAAAGATTTCTTTTTTTATAATGGTTTTTAATTTCTGAAAATAGTATTACATACATCTATTTTGCTTTTGTAAACATTTCCCATTGATATCTTGGTTGGTTTGATTGGTTGGTTTAATTGTTAAAAATGCTTACTGAGAGTATGTTTTGTCTCTTAATAATAATAATAGCTGCAAGGCTTGGTGGACGAGTTTGGGAGAGTGTGTAAGAAACGGAATCTAAAGGTGAATGTAGGGAAGAGTAAAGTGATGGTCTTTGAGAGAGGTGAAGTCAGTGAATGTACAGCGAGGTTGCATGGTGAGGAATTGGAAAATGTGAGTACGTTTAAGTACTTGGGTAGTGTGCTGAGTAAGGATGGAGGTTTGGAGGGTGAAGTGCTTGAAAGGGTACAGCAGAGTTGCTGGTTCTTTGAAAGCAGTGATAAGAAACAGGGAAGTAAGCATGGAAGTGAAAAAGTTACTACATGACAGTATTGTGATACCAACTTTAACGTATGGAAGTGAAGCTTGGACGTTGTTGGAAGGACACAAGTCAAGAGTGAGAGCAGTGGAAATGAGTTATTTAAGAGGAGCCTGTGGAGTCACTTGGAGAGACAGGCTGATGAATGAGGATATAAAGGAGCGTTGTGGTGTGGATGTGGATGTGATAGGAAGCATTATGAGGAACACACTGAGGTGGTTTGGCCATGTGGAGAGGATGGAGAGTGAAAGACTGACGAAGAGAATGTATGTGAGTGAGGTGGAGGGGGGAAGAGGGAGGGGGAGGCCGAGGATGAGATGGAGGGATGGGGTGGAGAGGTATATGAGAGAGGGGGGTGTGAGCTGGGAGCAGGGCAGTGAAATGGCGGGGGACGGGGTGACATGGTGGCAATTTGTTTGTGGCCACCCCAGACGGGATTGAGGCGTCTGGCAATAGATAGATAGATAGATAGAATAACCACACTGGAGAAAAATGCACCTATTGTTGTACACTCAATCCTTGTAAATCGCGTGTTTATAAATCACGGATTTGTAAATTACGGCTAAGTGGCTTTCAGACTGCCAGCACCCTTAAATCGCTGTTAAGTCACGAAAATCATGGACCTAGGCACCGAAGTGGGCCTTTTCCAAGGAGAATCGTAAACTACGGCATTCAATTTGAAAATCGCGACCCAGCAACCAATCACCACCCGTTCCTGGTGGCAAGTGTGCATACTAATGCCGCCATGTTGTTGTTATTCTTCCCACCAGTCCGCACACTACAGACCATCGCCATGGAGTATGAGAGCTACCTGCCTTTTTTTGTGCACCTTCTCCTCCGCCTCCTACCTTCCATGGCTCCTCCCGAACCCCCCGATGAAGCGCTTTAAGCAGTATGGCATCAAGAAGCAGCCGCCATTGTCATACAGTCAACGTTTGGAGCTCATTTGTCGTGTTGAGAAGGGAGCACCCCCACCTCTTGCTGAGAGGTTCTAAGTTCTTCCCAACACCACCCCACTCCATTCACTTTAGCAATATTGTCATAGGATTAAGGTGAGATCCCTTAACATTGCTTATTTCTATTAAATACATGCACTGAATATTCCTAAATTTGTATGTTTGTGTTTGATGGTGCCTAGATAGGTGTAGGTACGTGCTGTAGGGGGTGGTTGGCCAAAGTCCAGACCCAAATTCATTTTTCACATAACAGTTATTATTTATAAACCACGGAATTTGTAAATCGCGGCGGTGGTCCAGACCCAAATTGCCATGATTTACGAGGATTGAGTGTACTTTTCAGAATGCTGCAAATTTCTCTTCTACCAGGATTAGCATGACATGAAACTACGAACTTCAAGCTAAAATATAATTAAAAAAGCACTAAAAATATTATACTAGTTCCAAAGTTATGGCATTTTGAAAGTTACACAACTTTAACTGCGTTTTTCTCTGTTTTCAACATTTGGCATTCGGTACACTATGTTATTAGGGGCCTCATTTGTTCTCAGAATATACCAGTGTTGTTTATAAGGAAGGAACTCAAAGAGCATGTATGATACTGTTATTAAGTTGTTGTTCTTGAGCTGTTAGCTACCAATACCAGATTTTTCACCATCACCCATATTAATCCTTCATAATCTTTTCTGTGTTAACTGCACAGCTCTGGGGTTATGAAACGTGCCTGTCGCATCCCAAGAATGATAATGAACAATTCATGCATATTTACATCTTCCTTTATGCTTTTTCTTTTTTTTTTTTTTTTATCATTATTTTCCTTTTGCACATTCCACAGCTACTGGTTCATTGAAAGCAGTGATAAGAAATTGGGAAGTGAGCATGGAAGTAAAAAAGGCGCTGCATGACGTTATTGTGATCCCCACTCGAATGTATGAAAGGGAAGCTTGGACCTTGCTGGAAGGACACGGATCAAGAGTGAGAGCAGTGGAAATGAGTTATTTGAGAGGAGCATGTGGAGTTAATGGAGAGACAGGCTGGCAGATGAGGAAGTGAAGGAACATTGTGGTGGATGTGGATGTGATAGAAATCATTAGGAGAAATACATTGAGGTGGATAGGCCGTGTGGAGAGGATGGAGAGTGAGAGATTAGGTAGGAGAGTGTATGTGAGTGAGGTGGAGGGGGAGTGAGAGATTAGGTAGGAGAGTGTATGTGAGTGAGGTGGAGGGGGAGTGAGAGATTAGGTAGGAGAATGTATGTGAGTGAGGTGGAGGGGGAGACCAAGGATGAGGTGGAGGGATGGAGTAGAGAGGTACAGTATATGAGAGAGGGGGTGTAAGTTGGGGGGAGGGCAGTGAAGTAGCAGGGAACAGGGCAACATGGAGTTGATTTGTTTGTGGCCACCCCTTATGAGATTAAGGTGTCTGACTGTAGATAATTACACATTCTGCAAGCCATCCATATTTACCATACCACTTGCATTTGACAATTCCATGTGTTTTCATACTTGTAGTGCATTTGCAAGACCAAAACTAATAACTTCTTTTGTTTAATTTTTGCAATAACATAGATAAATATAAAGGGTATTGTGGTAAGTGGGGCACCCTCCATTTGTTCATTGATGTAGTGCAGCTTTAAGGTGACTTTGCACTGAGTGACAAGCCAGGTGTATACTACAGTATTTACTGTACTATGCTGGGTGGTAACTATATAACCAAATGACACTTGGTGTTCTAGTGGTTGAAATTGCTCCAACTGGATGAGGCCTGCAGTGGTTTATGTCTGAAGGATGGTTGGGGGTTGTTGCTTACATAATGTCATTCATGAGGCAGGTGAGGCTGGTTGCCATCACATCGAATGTTGGGACTGAGTAGCCAAGACCTGGGCCAGTGTACTCGTGATGGGGCAGAAAAGAAATGGATTATAGATGGATGAATATAATCAACAGCATTAACCATGGTGCAATTTCATCACAAAACTATTTCATTTGAAGTGAATCTATTGTTTATGCATTGTTTGGACTTGACAGGTGTTTAGTGTTTAAAGTAAATGATTTTTGAATGGTTTTGTCATTATAAAAGTTGTGTTTTGTCGTATATCGTAGGTCAAGGGTCAAAGGACAGTGAAATATTTTCAGAATTATTTTTCTGTCTTGGGACTGCATTTAATAATCTAGAATTTGCTCACTGTAATGCATCAATGTATGCAGCACTTGTCCAGCTTTAACTTAATCTATTGTGTTATATTTATGTTTACATTCTCTTATGAATTGTGCAGTAGACCTAGGAATATCATTTATCAGAAATATGTCATAATTTTTTTCACAGGTTTGAAGTGCTGGGAAAGCTGAATTCACTTGTAACCACTTGGATTAAGGATGTCAGCATCAATGTCAAAAACATGCCACCCCAGGTACTTATTTATCTTTATTGTTTCATGCCATACCTACTGTAGTACCATATCGACCCTTTCACAGACCACAAACGTTTTACTTGTTTCTTCTTGTCTGCAGATAATTTTATTCAGTTCTGGAATGATATTTTGAACTGGAAGAGTTAGATAATCTTGTAAACACTTGACAACAAGATATCTTCCTTAAAAAAAAAAAAAAAAAAATCTGGAGGTAGCAAGGAAAACAGAAATTGCTGTACTTTTTCATACTGAAGGAGGTTAATGTACTGTGCTATGACACATTATGTGTGTAATAGGTACCCCTAGATCCAGGCCAAATTCAGAATTAGGGAGAAAATTGGTTGGTATGAGACAGTCAAAAGTGAACCAATTTTTTCCACCTGTGTTGTTCTTGCAACACCACACTTATCTTGTATGTCCAATGGATTGCAGGAAATTGACAACTTTTGACTGGTTACTCCCAGAGGTATTTTGTTTCGGTTGTATCGTAGGATTCTGTGTTGTGATAGTACGGTGCATGTGGTGTGGCAAAGTGAATTATTTGTGAGTAATGGTGGTGCTCACCACCCACTCACTCGATGTAGTGCTGCTATCAGGTGTCTGCCCATTCCTCACCTCATTTCCTTCCTTTCTCTTCTTTCTTTACTTCATCCTTTCCATGTCCTTCTGACTGTGGGTGACTTTACATTCCCTCTTTTGTTTTTCTTTCCTTCTGCTTTTGGGTGACTACACTAAGTGACAAGCCAAATGGTTTCCTGTACACCAGGAAACCATTTGCAATGCTGGGTGGTAACCATATAACCAAATTATGGTGCCTGGTGGTTTAGTGGGTAGTTGCGGCACTCCGATCGGATTGAGCCAGTGAAGGTTTATGTCCAGGGAGTGGTTGGGGTTATTGCTCACGTAATGCCACTTAGAGATGAGTGAGGCTGGTCACTCTCATCTTAAATGTCAGGACCAACTTGCCTAGCCCTGGATTCCTACCCTGCTCATGGGGCAACGTGGGATTGGATGATGGATGGATGGAATAGTTTGTATTGTCTGGTGGCGGATCTTGAAGGATGCAGTTTTGCTGAAAGTTTTGGATGGCTGTGTGTTTGTAAATTGTAGTGTTGATTGGAAGAGTGGGTTGTTGCTGATATACTCTGTTTAGTGTTGGGCATTTGTTTGTGTCTTGTTTCTTTGTGGATAGGGCGAATGCAACAAGAGTTTACAAGCACAGGATGAATCTTGAGCTGAAACAATGAAGTGTGTGCTTCTCATAGTCATATTGATCTTTGATTGCAAGTTTTGTTTCCTGATGTAAGTGATGTATACAGTAAAGGTTACCCTCCACATTTGTGGGGGTTAGGGGAGACACACCCCAACGAATGTGGAATTTTTGCTAATATTTGGTGTGCCATCCCGTAAATGCCTCTACAGTCACAAATCACCCCCTGTGAGCAAGTGTGCACATACTGTACCTAATAAACCATATCTGGGACCTGAACCCAGGATAAAATATCACAAACAGTAACAGACCAACTGTATAAAAAAAAGTATAATAACAAATAAGTTTTGACTAGGTATGGGTATATTATCTATCTATCTATCTATTGCCAGATGCCTTATTCCCGTTTGGGGTGGCCACAAACAAATCGCCTCCAAGTCGCCCTGTCCTCCGCCATTTCACTGCCCTGCTCCCAACTCACACCCCCCTCTCTCATATACCTCTCCACTCCATCCCTCCATCTCATCCTCGGCCTCCCCCTCCCTCTTCCCCCCTCCACCTCACTCACATACACTCTCTTCGTCAGTCTTTCACCCTCCATCCTCTCCACATGGCCAAACCACCTCAGTGTGTTCCTCATAACGCTTCCTATCACATCCACGCCACAACGCTCCTTTATATCCTCATTCATCAGCCTGTCTCTCCATGTGACTCCACAGGCTCCTCTTAAATAACTCATTTCCACTGCTCTCACTCTTGACTTGTGTCCTTCCAACAACGTCCAAGCTTCACTTCCATACGTTAGAGTTGGTATCACAATACTGTCATGCAGTAACTTTTTCACTTCCATGCTCACTTCCCTGTTTCTTATCACTGCTTTCAAAGAACCAGCAACCTTTCTTCCTTGCTGTACTCTTTCAAGCACTTCACCCTCCAAACCTCCATCCTTACTCATGACACTACCCAAGTACTTAAATGTACTCACATTTTCCAATTCCTCACCATCCAACCTCACTGTACATTCACTGACTTCACCTCTCTCAAAGACCATCACTTTACTCTTCCCTACATTCACCTTTAGATTCCGTTTATTGCACACTCTCCCAGACTCATCCACCAAGCCTTGCAGCTCCCCTTCTTCTTCACTCAACAACACAGTATCATCTGCAAACAACAGTACAGGGAGTTTCCAAACACTATCCTCTCTCACCAGGGCCACTCCAACATCCACTACCCTACCTTGTACCTCTTTTATTACCCCATCCATATACAGATTGAACAACCATGGAGACATGACACATCCCTGTTTCAACCCAACTTTCAAAGAGAAAAATTCACTTAGTTCACCATCCACATGCACTGCAGCCTTTGCACCATCGTACATACTCTTCACAGCATTCAACAACTTCCCATCTACTCCATATATTCTTAATACTTTCCACAATCCTTGTCTATCCACCCTGTCATATGCTTTCTCCAAATTCATGAAAGCCGCATACAACTTCTTTCCCTTCTCTAGAAACTTTTCCACCAAAGATCTAAGAATGAATATCTGATCTACACAACCTCTTCCCTTCCTGAAGCCTCCCTGTTCTTCTCCAACTAATTTCTCTGTTCTTTCTCTAACTCAGTCAATAAGTATCCTACCATACACTTTTCCTGTTATACTAAGAAGACAAATGCCCCTATGATTACCACACACTTCTTTTTCCCCTTTTCCTTTGTACAAGGGAATAATTATACCTGACTTCCAATCCTCCGGGACTCTACCTTCCTCCCAGGCCAATCTGCACATCCTCCACATCCATTCTACTACTATCTCTCCCCCATGCTTCAGCATTTCACCACACTCTCCATCAATTCCTAGGGCTTTCCCCGATTTAACTTTCTTCATTGCTTCCACAACTTCTATCCTACTGATTTCTTCTTGTCTTCTCACCTCCCTCCTCTCCCAGCCATTCCCCAGCCACTTATACTCGCATTACTTCCATCCTCTATGTTCTCTCCATCTGCTCACTTTTTCTCCCTTCTCCACTAGTAATCTACCATTTTTATCTTTCACTCCTCTGCTAACTTCACTTCCACCCTGTCTTATACTTTTCACCTCTTTCCAGAACATTTTCTTACAGTCCTTCCACTTTACACTCAAATTCCTTCCAAATTCCTCATTCACTCTCTTCTTACTCTTTCTTACTAATCTTTTCACCTCTTTCTTTCTTGCTACATATAACTCTCTCTTCCGCCTCTCAACTTCTTCCAGGCCCCTGTTTCTCATCCATTCATTGTATGCTTTCTTCTTTTGTGCCACAGCCTGTCTCACCTCTTCAGTCCACCACGCTGTTCCTTGCACCCCCCTCCGTCTTCTCTTCCTTCCACACACCACATCACATGGCTATATTAAGTTTGGGTAAATATGTACTTGGTGCCTTCCACAGACTCCTGTGACTGAGTGCATCTTGCACACATCCATGTGAATGTGGACAAGTCATCAGCCACATATGTACCCCAACTTCTATCAGCCATACCTATTACAGTCAGAGTTAACTCACCAGTGTCCCTGAAGTTTTTGCAGACGAACTCTGGCTACTTGTTGTGATGATGATAATGAACATGACACACGTGAGACAGAGTTATCATAAGATCGCACAGTTGGGTGCTAATTTACTCACCTAATAGCACAGCAATGCACTTGTTATCTTTGAACACATGAGAGCACAATTATTGGGCTCAATAACTAAATTACGAGAGATTTGGTGTCGCAGCATAGAGGCAGCGAAGCGACTGCGACAGTGGCAGGACACAGACTGAGGGAGAGACAGATGAGCACAGTGGTTTGGTGTGGGCCTGGTTTGGCACAAAATTACCTGTGAGCATCCTCACTGCTATACTTTGCAGCCATGAATGGAATCTTGGCTCCACAGAGGGGCAATCCATGAATCTGCGAGAAAGCAAAAGTTGAGTCTGGGAATGTGGAGGGCTGCCTGTATTTGTGGTTTTGGTGCATACTGTTATGGGTTTAAGATGTTAGTTTGTATGTTATGAAGCATATCTATATGTTGGTTTAGGTTGGGGTTTAGCTTGGACTAACATACTTTATATTATCGTTACTGAATTGTTTGTAAACAGTTTTCAGGGATTCTTTCCGTTGTCTGAAAGTGATGCTTGTGTGTGTCTTCTGTGCCAGTTTGTGAGACACTAAATGGCTTCATGGTATTGAGTTTACGAGATTCCTTTGAACTAATGATATTTGTGTCGTGAGAAAAGGTCATGGGTGTTTCCAGTGTAAGTCCCTAGAAATTTGGGGTGTTTTTCCAGTGGGAGTAGTTGGTTGAAGATGAAAACCTATGGGTGTGTTTGAGACTCATATCTTTCTGGGGTGAAGAGGGCAACTGTTGGCTTGGTTTGATGATGTACTTATTTGGTTTTGTCTTAGCCAGTTTTCTAGCGAGTTTAAGAATAGTTATGAGGGAGGTAAAAATATGAATAATGGAAAGAGGCTGTCGCACAGGCCAAACAGGGTGGTACTCCCAAGGGGAATGGGAATGCTGGTGATAGGGAGAGCTGGAGCTCCTTTTTCACTAGCTATCTAACCATCCCCCTTTTGCTGACCTTTTCATTGTGATAGTAACATGGAGAGTTGACCAGCATACTTTCCCAAACATTTCCACTAACCATCTTATGCACTACACCACATGCTCTTTACATTTCACACAACATATCCCACTACGTTACAGGGGTTGGCGCCAGCAAGGGCATGCGGCCAGAAAACTTTGCCCCCGCTACCTAGTGGCAGACTTTTAGGGGGAGGCATGATGGAGGTTCTGCTGGCATAGATCATGGGTCCAGGGTGAGATGGGGCTCAGGCCTGTGCTAGAGGGCACAGGGCATTGCGGTTCCCAGGCTGCCGCTTCCACCCAATACAGTAGAGAGGGGCCCGAACCTGGGAGTAGCACCCCAGGAGGTTGCCCTATCAGTGGGTGTATAATGGCATGATAGTTACAGTGCCAAGGCACGCTTGGAGGGTGTCCCTGCAGCTGTCATGGCAGGGTGCCCCGAGGCCACTACCACAGCCACTGGTAAGCTGATGGGCTAGGGGTCCCACATCCATTGCCTGGACCTGGGACTGTGCAGTGAGTGGGGCCTGTGGTATGTCTGCCCCCTTTATTAATACTGACTATGACTAAATACAAGAAAAAGTTTCAAAGCAGGCCTGAGGAGAGTAAATCACCCAGGGGGATGAGGGTGGGTTCATGGAATGTGGGAAGTTTGAGGGGAAGATCGGGGGAAGTCATTGAGGCATTCAGTAGGAGGTGGGTGGATGTGGCATCTTTGCAGGAAGTCCAGTACAAGGGTGAATCAGCCAGAAAGATTGTTGGGAAGGATTGTTACTATAAGTTGTTTTGGGGGGGGGGGGGACAGACGGAGACGGATATGGGGTTGTTGATGTGATGGTTGCGGAGAAATGGGTGGAATATGTTATGAGTGTTATGAGAGTAAGCGATAGGATATCGGTAATGAAAATTCTGTTCGGTGGAATGATAGCTACAATTATATCAGCATGTGCTCCACAGGCAGGCTTGGATGAAGTAGAGAAAGATAGATTTTGGGATGACTGAATATGTGCAGTAGGCGGTATGTGGGATGATGAGATAGTGATTTTGGAAGGGGTCTTAAATGGTCATCTAGGTGAAGCAGCTCAAGGTTATGAAGGAGTACATGGGGGATGTGCGTATGGTATAAGGAATGCGGAAGGGGAAAGGATACTTGAGTTTGGGGAGGCAACGGACATGATTGTGTGAAACACACATTTTAGGAAAAGAGAGAATAGGTTAATTACGTATGAGTCTGGGGGAAATTGCAGTCAGATAGATTATTTTCTGGTTAGGAGGGCTGATAGGAGGTTAGTGAGGGGTGTTAAAGTTAGAGTAAGTGAGGAGTGTTTGCAGCAGCACAAACTATTGATTTGTGGTGTGGTGCTTAAAGAACGAGTGATGAAAAAGAGGACTTATTTACCTAGGAGGAAAATATGGAAGCTGGAAAACAAAGTAGTAAAGGATGCCTTCTATAGCAAGATGAGGAGAGTAGTGGCTGAACAGGGAGCTGTAGACAGAGGCGTTAATGAACAGTACAGTGCCCTCAAGAACAACCTCTTGAGAGTTACTGATGTAAAATGCGGTTGGACAAGAGGACCACCAAGACATAAAGTAACCTGGTGGTGGGATGAGGGTGTAGAAGCTGCAGTTAACCCCTAAAAAGCGGCCATGGACAGCCGACCCCCCCCCGTGTGGCGGGGTTGGATCGCGGTCTGAGTACCTGTAGGAAAATATTAGCCAAAAATCAGAGATTAACCCTAGAACATTGTACTTGGTGTGGCAGATAATACTTACAGTCAGCTTTCTCCAGAGACAGGCCTTGAGCCTTTGTGGACTACCCAAGGACTTGTGGAGACTTGCAAAGTTGACTAACAAAATCTTCACTTTCACACCTCCAGCAACCCGGTTTCCCCTCTACCACAGCCTCATTCTGTCACAGTAAACTTTATACTACAACGTACAGGTAGTTTGGAATCCGTATTTGTACAATAAGCACTGAAAATAAGGCTAAAATCAACGGAGCGTACGGCCGACATGCAGCGCGGCGGTGGTCTTCCCGTCACTTAACAAACATTTCCATTTTCACAGCTAAAAACACGTATACTACATTATTTTCAATCATAGTACTTCCCAAAAGACCACCGCAGCGCGCTTTTATTCTGCCTTACGCCCGTCACTTTATTCTTATTCCTGTCGGCCGCTCGCACTGACTCGGAAGAGCTAGAACTCGCCATAATGTCACTTTGAAAACCTGCAGTAAACTGATGCTAAACGGAAAAAATGCGCGAAAAAAAGCTAGTGTGACAACTGGGGAAACAAATGTTTCCTATTAGCATAAACTGCTTGTGAGAGGAGAGCGCAGATTTACAGTTCTGAGCAGTCAGCGTGCTGCCATGTATCACAGCCAGGCTGGCCGGGCCGTGGTGGCGGGGGAGGGGGGGAAAAACGCGATACAGTAATCCCGCATATTTCGCGGTAGTCACGTTCTTGTAACCCCCGCGAAAAGTCAATTCCGCGAATACTCTATTAACAATTGAATCTTACACTTGTGTCCACCATGCTGCCCATCACACAGTCCATGTCCATACTGATTGCGAGACAATTCGCTGTCAGACAATTCCCCGTCAAAACATGGACGATTCCCCTTCATAACAATTCGCACCCTGGATGATTCCCCGCCATTCTATAAATATACTAATCAATACATTTATCAATATACTTATTAATTAATCAATACTTTAATAACTATATTTCAGGGGGATCCAGCAAAGTCTGTGTTCAGTAGCGTAGGTTCTGGATATTATTTATTAGTTGCTCCTTTAGTCAATAATTAACTTGTTTCTTCCTCGCTGTAGTTGCCTTTGAATTATATTCTAGCATCACCCATAGCTATCTTCATTAATGAAGGCGAATTGTTTTGTGTTTGTTGTGACTGCGAATTGTCCCGAAACCTCCGTACTCATCCCGAAATACCTTCTTACAAGATTGAAAGCACATACTCCATTATGAAGGAAAAACGTAAACACCGTACTGTAATACACAATTATCTACACATTTATTCACAAAACAGTACAAAATAAAAAGATGCATTAACTGGTGATAGCAAACACTCCCACGGTCGTTTCTTAGCTTGTC
Organism: Coenobita brevimanus; assembly: GCF_032717465.1. Classification (NCBI taxonomy): domain Eukaryota; kingdom Metazoa; phylum Arthropoda; class Malacostraca; order Decapoda; family Coenobitidae; genus Coenobita; species Coenobita brevimanus. The sequence goes on along the minus strand of NC_137056.1, from coordinate 34,345,872 downwards.
CAGTAACACAATTTTCTCTGCTAAGGTCATAACTTTTCTTGATCGTTTTGTCACTTTGGAGTTCTTACTAATTGTATTATTAGCCTTTGGTGAGGCTGGCTTACGTCCTGGGGCCATGTGGAAAGCAAGTGGGAGGCAAGAGGCTCGTATCATACTGCGGTTACAAGTACAACAGACACGTGAGGCAGTCAGGCGTGGAGTGAGGAATGCGGGGCAGAGAGCAGTGTTACCATATCCAAACAACGAAATTATGCTAGGGCAATGAAAACATTATGTTAGATTGAGCAAATTTGTTCCAAGTAAAAAATGAATTATGCTAACTTGAAGCTAAATGATAAAATTCTATACATATTCGTGCAACATATCAATTATGTATTGTTTACTATGAAAATATTAAAATGAACCTACATACAGTAAGAGGATAAATATCGGTTTTCTGCCCATACTGCTTTTTCCCACGAAACTTACGTTTTTCTGATGGATTTTGATGTGATTCATTCGATTTTGAGCATCATTTCCGTCAGAAATAACCAGATTTTGAGATATGACCCCCCCCATCCGCCTGCATTAATGGGGGATCTTTGGGGAATCGGAGGTTATAGGGAGGGGGGGAAACACAGAAAATGGTCATTTCTGACTGAAATGAAGCTGAAAATCGAATGAATCATACCAAAATCCATCGGAAAAACCTAGGTTTCATGGGTAAAGTACAAAGCTCAAACTTATCCTAACCTAACCTAACTGAACCAAACCGAACCTAACCTAAAACCTAACCTAACCTAACCTAATCCAACCCAACCAAGCCCAAACTGAAAGTAACCAACTATTCAAACATCTTACCTTATTCGTCTCTCCCTCTCTCTCTCTCTCTCTCTCTGATTTGTAGCTTTTATAAAATTATTCCAAAAATATTCCATTCCATTCTGTATTATGCTAGAATGATTCTAAAACTTCTAATATGCTAAAAAATATTCCAGACTCGAATATTTGATCAAAATTATGCTAAAAGATATGCTAGATATGGTAACACTGGCAGAGGGGCCGCGGGAAAGGGACAGACTACAGAGGGTGGCGTGAGTTTACCGCGCTACAATTGGAAGCTGCGGGAATTTAAAATTTTTTGTTTTCTGTATATTCAAGGATATTTTAGTTGAACTTATTAACCCCTCTGTGAGGCAATTGAGAATCCGCAGACATGCCCCGGGAGGCAAAAGTTTCGGGAAATTTGACATGTCATATTTTTATGATTTATGTGTTTGGGATGATGGATAATGATGAAATATCAATAAAAATAATAAAATAAATATATTTTACCTACCCATTACTGAAATTACAGCTGATGAAGCTGATGAATGCAGTATGGGTATTCCATGAGGATGCCGCAGAAGGTAAACAAACAACTTTTTTCTATCTGGTGTTTTCACTTATAGTTTGAACAGAACATTCTTTCCTTATTAGAAAAACTTATTTCTTGCTTCTGTGTACAATTATTTTCAAAACAGAACTTGTTTCCATATTCAAAAAATTGTAATTTCAACTTCTGAACTTTACTTATGCTACCAGTAATTAGAACAGAACTTATTTCCTCTCATTCAACAAAACTTTTCTTCTTGTTCTTATAGTTTGAACAGAACATTCTTCTCTTATTAGAAAAACTTATTTCTTGCTTCTGTGTACAATTATTTTCAAAACAGAACTTGTTTCCATATTCAAAAAATTGTAATTTCAACTTCAGAACTTTACTTATGCTACCAGTAATTAGAACAGAACTTATTTCCTCTCATTCAACAAAACTTTTCTTCTTGTTCTTATAGTTTGAACAGAACATTCTTCTCTTATTAGAAAAACTTATTTCTTGCTTCTGTGTACAATTATTTTCAAAACAGAACTTATTTCCATATTCAAAAAACTAATTTCAACTTCTGAACTTTTACCTGTGCTTCCACTAATCAGAACAGAACTTATTTCCTCTCATTCAACAAAACTTTTCTTCTTGTTATCCATTACTTCTGTTTGGCTAGAACTTTGCAAGTGTGTGGTAGTCACGCCAACACTCAAAACATGGTGCGACACCACATTCTTTACACCATGTGCTCACTCGGTTGTTCTTCCACGGCTTTCTCACAGAATGAAGGCAGACATGACATGATCGCTGTCCAGTCTTTCGGGTATGTGTTGGAGGCAGCTTTTGTAGATAGTGCCTATTGGCGAATCCCGTTGCTACAAGTCTGTCAGCAGCTAGTTCAGAGTGGCGTCCAGGACGGTCTTTGTTGAGTGTTCCATACTTGGTGAGCAGTTGTCTCACCACTTCCAGAACAAAGTGCCTCAGTGACTTCTTCTTTTGGGTTTCTGCCTTGTACATATGGTAGGCATTCAGCATTGACAAATCAACCATATGAAAAAATAACTTCTTGTACCATTTTACGGTACGTCTGATACACTCCACAGTACCTATTTGGGCATCCGACTTGTCAACAAGTCTCATATTTTTTGTGTAATCAGTTACTACGTCCGGTTTGAGGACTGGTTCTTTTGTTCTATAGTCCACTTTTCCTGATGGAATCAAGTTGCCACGATGGAAGGTGCTCAGCATACAAACCTCCCGTTTATCTGTCCATCTGACACACAGCAAAGGATCACTTCTGTAGAGCTCACAGGTTCCTCGAGTACTACGTCCTCCAAACTTTGGAAGATATTTCCTGTTCTTCCGGACTGTCCCACAACTACCAGTGTTATGATCATGAAGGAAACTACACAGGGATGGGGAAGTATACCAATTATCAGTATACAAAACATGTCCCTTGTTCAGAAATGGTGCCATCAATTTTTTTACCACAGAGCCAGAAAATCCTAGGGGATCTCTTGCAGGTACATCAATATCAGTGCCAGTGTACACTATAATGTCTAACACTATGCCAGTTAGGCAGTCACAAATAACAAAAATTTTTATTCCAAATCTGTGTCTTTTGGAGGGAATGTATTGCTTGAATATAAGTCTGCCACGGAACAGAATGAGACTTTCATCAATAACAAGTTTCTGATAGGGTGCAAAGAAGGAGCGAATACGCTCCCTTATCTTTTCAATTACTGGACGAACCTTCCAAAGGCGGTCATCAGTACTGGGATGGTTGTTGTCTGTGAAATGAATAAATCGCATGAGTAGCTGGTACCTGTCCCTGGGCATGTACTTGGGAAATATTGGGGTATGAATCAGTGGATCTCGGTTCCAGTAGTCACGAACATTTTGCTTCTTTACTTGTGGCATCAGAAGAGTGAGTGCAAGAAATGTGTACATTTCAGGTACACTGGTATCATACCAACGTTTCATTTTATTGTGTGGAGAAAAAGGATGTTTGTCCTTCATGAACTGATAATATCTATTGGTTTCTTGTACCAAATAATCAAGAATTTCACCATCAAAAAACAGGAGAAAATACTCCATTTCAGAACTGTTTTTGTCTACTCCAGCAGCCCTTGTCACTCCACTGTGAGTTGCATCAAATCTATAGCAATTTGGTATGAATCTATCACCATTTGCCCAGATAAACCCAGATCCACCAGCACTACCAATACCACCAGGCCTACGGGGAGGGTCACACACCCTGGGATCATCATCATCATCATCACTTAGGTCTGAATCATCATCACTCTCGTCACTCACGGGAATAAATCCATCACTGTCACTGTCTGCCATCCCCTCACTGTCACTACCACTCTCCTGTGCCATCCCCTCACTGTCACTACCACTCTCCTGGTCATCACTATCGTACTCCAAACCTGGCGATAACTTACGTTTCACGCCAGCACTACTCACTGATACCCCTGAGGTTGACGGAGTTTGTGTATCACTGTCCGAAAATCCTTCAAAATCGGCGATGTCATGCACTTCCCTCTCTTCACCAAGTCTACTAGTCACTTCAGAGTTCTGCAAAGTGCTGTCCGGTCCTGCCATCTCATCTGAAGACTGTGCTGAGGGCGAAAAATGAAGACTTCCCTCTAACTCCACGATACGCACAATCGCGCTGCCTAACCTCTGCGCGTTGCAGAAGTGAAAAAAAAATCGGTCACATGTACTGTTATTACAGCATATTTTTGAAGGATTTTAGGCATATATTTGTTTGTAGAAAATTATTTTATGATTTATGAGTCATTTTTAGGTAATTATTTGAGCATAAAATGCGAAAATAAAAAAAAAATCCACTCCAAAACCCGGTACATTTGTACCAGCAGGTTTGTTTACATATGACGTCAGAGCCCAGACCCCTCTGAGTGCAACATGGAAGGTGGGGGGTATCAAACGATGCCACCCGTTGCCTGAGGCTCTTTTACTCAAAAGTCCCGACCCGGTATCCATCAAGAGAACCCGTCTTAAGACCCGACCCGGACTTAAAGGGTTAATGCTAAGAAAATCCGCGAGAGGGCAAAACCGTAGACAAAAAATCCGCAAAAAATGCGGGAGTACTGTACTTGGCAACAACGGAGGTCAGTAGTACAAAGGTCAAGTATGATAATTGTAGCTAAAGGGTGGCGGTACTGATAGACAATACCAGCTGGAACATCCTTGCCCGCGTTTATTCAAAATTAACTCAAATCCCAAACGCGACGATCCGCCGTTATGTCCTTTTTGGCGATCGTTGCAAAAGCGACGATCCGCGTTTAAAGGGTTAAGGAGAAAAGAAGACTTTTCCAGGAATGGAAGAAGGGTGGTAACAAGGAGGAATACTTGGCTGCCAAGTGTAGGGCTAGAAGAGAGGTATACAGGGCAAAGTCTGAGTCACAGAGACTTTTACTTGATAACCTAAATCAGCGTTTCTTAACCTGGGGTGCTAGCACCCCAGGGGGTGCTGAAGTCAATTTTAGGGGATGCTGGAAAATGCAACATTTATTGGTTTAGCTTAGTGTTGGCTTCGTTAATATTGTATTTTTGGAGAATGTATAAAATAAATTGTCAAGGAGTACTTCACTTTATATTACTTTATCCTTGTAGTAGTGGAATAACTGTAGTAATGTTGCAACTGTAATCCCAGTAGCCAGATGTAAGGGGGTCCTGCACTGTGCATCCTTACTGCAGGGGGTGCGGAGGTCAGAAAAGGTTAAGAAACGCTGACCTAAATCATGGAGAAAGGAAAAATATGATATTTAAGGTGACAAATCAGATGAACAGGGATAATCAGGATATTATAGGTGAGCAGTGTGTGAAGAACGATGAAGGAAGGTTAGTGGTGAACAGTGGAGGTATTAAAGATGCATGGAGAGAGCATTATAGCAGGTTGTTGAATGAGGAGCTTGACTGAGACAGGGAAGGTTTGGAGCCATCCGATCCAGTGTTTGACCCTTGGCCTTTGATTGATGCTGCTACTGTGAGTGAGGCAATAGGCAGGATGCAGGTGGGGAAGGCAGCAGGTGTATCTGGGTTGACTGCTGAAATGTTGAAGGCCTTAGGAAATGTAGAGGTGAGTTAGTCATTGACCTGATAAATATGATTGTATATGAGTGCGTTGTCCCAGATGATTGGCTGAAGAGTGTAATTGTAAATGTGTATAAAGGGAAGGGTGATGCCCTGGAAAGTGGAAACTACAGTATAGAGGTATAAAGCTTTTAGATCAGATAATGAAGGTAATGGAGAGAGTTCTAGAAGGCATGATTAGAGAAAGTGAATATTGATGAGATGCAGTTTGGGTTTATGGCAGGCAGGGGGACCACTGATGCCTTATTCATTGTTTGACAGCTTCTGGAAAAATATATTTGGGAGAAAAGGAATCTGTATTTTGTTTTTGTTGATTTGGAAAAGGCCTTTGATAGAGTTCCTAGAGAGGTGGTGAAGTGGGCAATGAGAAAGCTTGGTTTGGAGGAGTGGCTGGTTAGGGTGGTTATGGCTATGTATGTGGGTGCTCGCACCCAGGTAAGAGTGAATGAAGATTTGAGTGATGAGATTTCCGTGAACGTTGGTGTGCATCAGGGGTCAGTTCTGAGTCCCATGTTGTTTATCATGGTACTTGAAGCCCTCTCACGTGACTTCAGGAACAGATTCCCATGGGAGATGTTGTATACTGATGATTTGGTGTTGATTGCAGAGAACGAAAGGGAGGTGGAGGAAAGATTTAGGAAGTGGAGAGATGGTACGGGGCACAAGGGCTTAAGGGTAAATGCAGGTAAAACAAAAGTGATGATATGTAGGGTTGGTGGTGGTACTGTCAAAGACGAGGGAGAGTGGTCATGTGCCACAAGGGTGTGGGAAGTAATTCCATCTTGTGCAGTGTTTGTGATAAATGGGTGCACAAGGGATTTAGTGGTATCAGAGGTAGACTGCAAGATAATGCTGATTTTATGTGTGTGGCATGTCGGGGAGAGCAGGTGGAGATTGTCAGGCGTGAAAGGATTGAACTTGCTGGTGAGTCTCTTGAATATGTAAAAGAGTTTTGTTATTTGGGAGACATATTGTGTGCTGGAGGTGGGGCTGGAGCTAGCCCTGTGGCTGGGGTGAGTGGTTGGAAGAAGTTCAGGGAGCTGTTGCCTCTCCTGACATTGAGAGGACTCTCCCTACGTGCTAAGGGGTCTTTGTATGCAGCATGTTAAGAGTGTAATGCTGTATGGTAGTGAGACCTGGGCAGTAAAGGAGGAGGATATTCGCAGGCTCAGATGTACAGAAATGACAATGATTAGGTGGATGTGCAATGCGTCCCTGCGTGCAACGCCTGGGGGGGCTGGGTTTACGATAGAAATATTGAGAGGTAGGATGGGACTGGAGTGTATTGGTGTTGTGATGAGGAGAGGTAGATTGAGATGGTTTGGGCATGTGGAGAGGATGGGGGATGATAATTGGGTGCAGAAGGTGAGAGGTGTTAATATTGGGGGTGGGGTTGTGATGGGTAGACCGAGTGAGACGTGGGACTGGATCATTAAGTGTGACTCAGGGTTAAGGGACCGAACAGGGAGGCTGCAATAGATTGTGCAGCATGGAGAGCTGCCATCAGGTGACCAAGGCCGACGCTTGCAAGCATGTTGGAGCCTTCAAAAACGAAAAAGAAAATTGAAATGAGAGAGAGTTAGTGTTGGTAATGGATAGTGAGTATACCATCTTGTGTATGCAGATGATGAAGTTCTGCTTGCAAATAGCATGGTAAACTGGTGCAGATTTTTATATACGTCTGAGAGTCATGCTTTGAAAGTAAATGTAGATGAGAGTACAGTGATGGTTATTGAGAGAGAAGGTGGTTCTGAATGTGATGTTACAATGAGTGGAGAGAGACTTGATTACAGCTACTGCAAATTGACATAAGACCTTCCCCAAATGGTATCCTGTACACCAGGAAACCATTTAATTCACTGGGTGGTAACTATATACAGTAACCAGATTATGGCGCCTGGTGGTTTAGTGGGTGCTTCAATCGGATTAAGCCTGTGTAGGCTTATATCCAAGGGGTGGCTGGGGTTTATTGCTAACGTTATGCCACTCGGATAAGTGAGTCTGGTCACTGTCATCTTAAATGTCAGGACCAGCTTGCCTAGCCCTGGGTTCCTACACTCCTCATGGGGCGACATAGGATTGGATGATGGATGGATGGATATTTCTTATTGTTTTCCAGAATTTGTTGGTGTTTATTGGATGATGTGGGGCATCCATAATTTTTTTTTTTCCCAATTTTCTTGCTTATGTGAAGTTATGTTAATTTTTAGTGGTGTTCAGATTCTGCATGGTTTCAAGTTCTTCTGGAGTGGGCTGAGTCATTTTCCATAGTTTGTTTTGGTTCTTGATGAGCTGTTTAATTTGAGAGGTAACGTTGGAATTTAAATTTTCGTGTTGTCACATGGGATATGGGATTTGCTGGCTGTTGTAATGATTCACATTAAGTGATAGTGCATTAATAATGTTATTGAACAAATCAGTGGTAAATGTTTCTAATGCCTGGTCTGTGTGTTTTGAGTGAACAATACCAACTTTGCTTTCCACCCTTTAACAGGATTTGCTTTTATAGTGTGTGATATGATGAGGAGGTGGTCTGATGGTAGATCAGGTACTATTTTCCAAGGAGTTTGAATGACCAGTGTAGGGGTGCGTTAGATGATGCTTGGGAGGAGACTATGTTATTGTCTCTGTGTTGGGGTTATGTAGAGGCATGGTGTTTAGATTATTTTGATATTCTGCAGCAGTTTTATGTCGAGGGAAGAGTCCATCCTATTGTGTGATGGTTGTGTAGATGTGTGCTAGTTGTTTAGATTTTTCAGAGATTCTAGTTGTTGTAGAATAAGGACCAGCTATCGAGCAGTGGAATCGCAAATGGTTGCTTCACCATGACAGCTTATGCAGCATATGTTACCAGCAGTTCATGGAAAGGAAAGAATTCCATCAGTCACAGGTCTGTCGTATTCACCTGACTCAGCAGCTTGAGAATTCTGGGTGTTCCCGAAACTGAAGCGCGTCAGTGAAAGGATGTTGCTTTGGTACAGTTAAAGACATCCACTTTGAGATTTGAGTATCTTGAATGTTACCAAGAAAGAAGTGTTCTAGTGAGTCTGCTATTAGTGAGACAAACTTTGGAACAAGTGTGTGATTGCAGGAGGATAACTTTAGTATACATATATCGTAATGTTCAGTTTTATACAAACTTTGGAACAAGTGCGTGATTGCAGGAGGATAACTTTAGTATTCAAGTGCGTGATTGCAGGAAGATAACTTTAGTATTCAAGTGCGTGATTGCAGGAGGATAACTTTAGTGTACATATATCATAAATGTTCAGTTTTAGACAAACTTTGGAACAAGTGTATGATTGCCAGAGGATAACTTTAGTATACATATATCATAATTTTTAGTTTTAGACAAACTTTGGAACAAGTGCGTGATTGCAGGAGGATAACTTTAGTATACATATATCGTAATGTTCAGTAAAACTGAGTATGCCAACCATGATTAGATTTTTTCTTTTTTTCAAATCGTAGTTTCTTTATCAGATTTCATAACTTATGCTATTTATTTGTCATTTTTTTCCACAGATTGCAGAAACTGTTGGTGGGAAGATTTGCACTTTTGGGTCATACCGGCTTGGTGTTGCTGGCCAAGGTGCTGATATTGATGCGCTGTGTGTGGCCCCACGCCATATTGAGCGGTCAGACTACTTCACTAGTTTCTATGACCTCTTGAGAAGTCAACCAGAAGTCACCGAGATGAGGGTATGTTACTTGTGTTGGCCAAGTTAGTACGGTAAAACCTCACTAGAACGGACTAATTGGGGCCCAAACCATTCCGTAAAAAGCGAAACTCCAAAAAAAGCGACATATGGACTTCCCCCTGCTAAGATATTTTCATGCATGAAAAGCGTTATGGGCACAATCCATCTTCACCACACCAGTTCTTCCTAACTCGGGGCAATATCCCATTTGCCTCTTTAACTTTTCTCAAATGCCACTATAAATAATTTATTGCATTACACACTGTAATTGTAGTAAGGGTTAGACTCGATAAAGGCCATATGTAACACACGGGAAGATAATTATGTTTATACATGAAAAATATCATGGCCACCATCCCGCTTCACCCCACCAGTTCATTCTAACTCGTGGCAGTGTCCATTTTGCCTCTTAGCTTTTCTAAAATGCCACTAAAAATAATTTGTTGCATAATTCAGTATAATTTTTGCAAGATTTAGACTCGATAAAGGCCATACGTAACACACAAAAGAAGATATCTTCATTCATGAAAAGCATCATGGCCACCATCTTGCTTCACCCTCATAAGTTCCTTCTGACCCAAGGCAATATCCTATTTGCCTCCTAACTTTTCTCTATGGCCCTTATAAATAATTTATTGCATAATACAGTGAAATTTAAGCAAATCTTAGACACAATAAAACTCATAATACGAAAAAATGTTTTTTTACGTAACCATTCCATCTCACTTGGGTCCCCCTACTCAACCCCCCCCCCCCACCTTGCTGAGTGTTTATCATCATTCAGCACCTGGTGAAGGATCCTTCAGAGCAAATCCTTCAAATTCATTACCCATTATCTTCAGGATCATCATCAAGGAACAGTGAATTGTCCTCCTGATTGTCTTCCCTGGCAGGAGATGAATCATGGACGGGAATCGGAGGTGTAAGTTCTACCTTGTGTGCCGTGTAGTGTACTTGATTTTAAGCGTTTCTCAAATACTGTACAGTACACTTTATACACCTTATTTTTTACAGTCTTACAAGCTAATGATGTTCACTTTGTGTATATCATTTATCACTTGTTACCCTCAAGCAGTATATCAGAGACTTCCGGGGAAATGATGTGGGGGGAAATGATATGGGCTGACTGAGGCAGAACACGGGGGAACAATAGTGACGCCACCAGCCCACCACCATCCGACACATGGACACACAGACTGCTTACCATGTGATTAATGTTTGGTGTCTTGAATATATATAATATTAATTCAGACCCCTTTTCTAATCTTCTTAGCATTTAGAAAGTGTTTGTTTAACTTAATTTTAAGCACTTTTCAAATACTGTACTGCCCATTTTATGCACGTTATTTACAATCATACAAACTAAAGATGTTCACTTTTTATATATAACTCATCACCCTCAAGCCTGGGAACTGCAATGCCCTGTACCCTCTAGCACAGGCCTGAGCCCCATCTCGCCCTGGACCCATGATCTATGCCGGTGGAACCCCCATCATGCCTGCCCCCAGAAGTCTGCCACTAGGTAGCGGGGGGAGTTTTCTGGCCGCATGCCCTTGCTGGTGCCAACCCCTATAACGTAGTGGGATACGTTGTGTGAAATGTAAAGTGCATGTGGTGTAGTGCATAGGATAGTTAGAGGAAATGTTTGGGAGAGTATGCAGGTCTACTCTCCATGTTACTGTCACACTGAAAAGGTCAGCAAAGGGGGATGGTTAGATAGCTAGTGAAACAGGAGCTTCAGCTTTCCCTATCACCAGCATTCCCATTCCCCTTGGGAGTACCACCCTGTTCGGCCTGTGCTACGGCCTCCTCCTACTGTCGCCATAGATGTATTCCGACGCTTTCTACACCCAAAAGCAGCACAGTGCTGTTGCATTTCAAGGTAAATAGTGGTCAACTTTGATGATTGTCAGGAACACGACACCATCTGCCTTGATCGTTCCAAGATGACTGCCGCCCAGACACATCTAGTGTCATGTGGCATCTAGGTTTATTTATATCTATGGGCAACGGGGCCTGTTATCACTAGAAAGAAACATCCAGTTCAAAGTAGTAGTACTGTAATAGTAAATTTCTGTCAGTGATATAAGTATTATAAAGCATTCTTACTTAGAATATGTCGCGTGAATGCCGGCTGCTGTGGCAGTCGTGGATATTTCTCTGCTATCACCTACCAACAGCTCTGTTAAAGGCTCGCCTCAAGAAATAGGTCAGTGAAATAATAAACAGATTAATTAAACAGTGTATAAAATTCAAATATCACGCACTCATTATAGACTAAAAATAACAGCTATGACCAAATTTGTCTGTTTCTTACCATGCATATATTACTTGCGAAAGTAATAAAATATGTGAAACAAAAGTGCTTCAGTGATGCTTGGAAAATTGTTCATTGAAGCACTAAACCTTTCTGAAACGACGATGGCGCAATGTGTCTGACTGTGTAGCCTACACCTGGCCACGACTTTGGCTAACTCTCTGGTCAGAGATTAGTGATCATGAGTGTACATATGGTAGCAAAGAAGACAGGCTGGCACCGTCTGTTGCTTATTTACATAAACATTTTATTACAGTAATCGCTCGATTATCCATGCAGTCCACATCCGTTCATTAGGTCTTGGTTATAGAGTATTATAACTGTAACCAGATTTATTTGTCTGTAACCATTTATAAAAGCTCTGGTTTCGGCGGCCAGCTGGCTGACAGAGTAAAAAAATTTTATTCAGTGGCTCACAGGCTTCTCTGTTCATGCACAGGTAATAGACCGTAACCCACAAGGTGAGCAAGAATGGCCGTACGGATCCCTAACATATTGTCGAAATCACCCGGCCACCTAAATCAGTGGAAACATACTGGCCGTGCACACGAGGAAAAAATATGTAAACCACAAGGTGAGCAAGAATGGCTGTATGGGTCCTTACTGAATGGTGAAAGTTTCCTGGCCAGCCGGATCATTGGGAACATAACTGCCCTCAGAGAAGTAACACAGAGCCTGACTCACCAGCAGAGCAAAAGTGCCTGTGGCATCTCTCACTTCTCCCTTCTGCCCACTCCCTCCTTCATCCCTCCTCGTACTCACAACAGGCTGACTTTCCATCTTCCCTTCTTCCCCAGTCCTCCTCCATCCTTGTGTCACGTATCATCCCTTTGCGAGTTTTTTTTATTTTTTTGTAATTCATTCGAACACTATTTGGTCATATCATATTTCCTAAATGAACACGAGAAGCTTGTGATATTCTGCATCAAGACATATGCTTTGCTCTTGCTCGGTGTGGAGAAAATTTTGCGCTAAGATGTTGGGAAGGTATTTGAAGGTATTTTTTTCTGTCCAACAGGTTTAGTCTCATTGCTTTTTTGTACTTTTGCCCATCAGCTTTCTGTGTTTTTATTAGCTTATCTTACAGTATAAATACCAGCAAAGATGTTGGTGTACAGTTTATGCTGATATAACCAGTTTCCAAGGGGCATATTGATATTGAAAGAAATTTTTTTCTTCATGAATGGAGTCAGCCATTATTCTTACTGTCTGAGAAACTTTTTGAATTCCTGAGAGAGTAAAAAATACTGCAGCTGTAATCTTCATTGATTTTTTTTGTGGACACTGTTGTTTAGGCATTACTTTCTTAATGTCTAGCATCACATTGGATATTCCCATGTGTGTTTTCATGTATAAATAAGGCCGAAAGACCAGTGAACACTCCCAAAATTAGGAGGGGCACTGTACATTATAGGTAGGATATTTGTGCACCTTTGTTGTTTATTCATTGTCTTCTTAGAGGCTTGAGTGTTGCAGCTGTGTGAGGCTTACATGCAGGAGTGTTAGTGCCAGCTTTAACATGTGGATATGTGACTGTGGTGTGGCATGAAAATGAGAAGTCAGGAATGAGAGCAGTGCAAATGGGACTGCAGAGGAATGCATGTGGTGTGCTGAGAGTGAATAGGATACGAAATAATGTGATTCGTGAAAGATAGAGTGAGGAAGTCTTTGGACACCAGAATTGAAGAGAGTATAGTGAGATGGTATGGTCATTGGAGGGAATGGATAACAATAGAGTGGTGAGAAAGGTATACCTGAGTTAATTTGAAGGAGGGAGGAGGTGAGGTGGGCCAAGGAGTTTTTTTTTTTTTTTTTTTTTTTTTTTTTTTTTTTTTTGTGAGCGACTCTGGGCATAGGCTTCACAGCCTGCTTTCAAGGCCCAGTAGTCCTCCTACATACTGCACACATCTGCATGTCACCACTTCGGCGCCAACACCCACTGTCCATATTGAATACACAAGGGCTGTCTCATACAGGACTGGTGTATTGGCATTAGCGGGGGTATTTTTATGACAAGTCAGCGGGTCTTTCTGGTAGATCAGTAAAGTCTGATATTTATGAAATTCATATCCTTAAACTGTTCCCTGTCCCAGCGGGATTTGAACCCGGGTCCGTCAGGACTGCTGGCCAACTCTATACCAATTGTGTAGTATGGAGAGTGGATTTGATATGAAATAATATGATTCAAGAATGATGTGGAGTTAGGAAGTCTGTGGACACCAGAATCGAAGAGAGTGTACTGAGATGGCATGGTCATGTGGAGAGAATGGATAACAATAGAGTAGTGAAAAAGGTATGTCTGAGTGAATTTGAAGGCGGAAGGAGGTGAGGTAGGCCAGGGAGAAGGTGGAGGGATATGGTGGATGAGTGTGTGAGGATGAGAGGTATGGAAGTCAGTGAGGTTAGGGGACTGACAAGAGATCGAGTTGGCTGGATGAACGTTGTGAGAAGAAGTGCATGGTCAGGGATTTGGCACCCCATATTAACAAGACAGCGTTCAGATTGACTCTGTCAGATACGTTTATGTGAAGCTACAGAATATGGTGAACGTACTTTGGCATATCAGATAGAGCCAGGATTCCAGGAGCTTGAATGATGAGTGAGTGGAAGCGTGGTCCACTGGACTGGGCAAACTTGGGCTGTCTGGACGTTGCTACTCCTCACCTTGCCCTGGGATGGGAAAGGATGTCAGGATGACACTGATAATGATATGATTCTGAGTGTCTAGCATTACACTGGATATTCTCATGTGTGTTTCGATTTCTAAATATTGAAGAAAGACCGCAGAGTACTGCGAAAATTAGGAGGGGTACTGTACTTTTTTTTTTTCTTTTTTTTTTTTTAAAGGATTACATTGCATATTCCAATGTGTGTTTTCATGTCCATGAAGAGCCGAAAGACCACAGAACACTGTCAAAATTAGCAGGGGTACTGTGCATAATTTTTTTTTTTTTTTTTTTTTTTTTGAGGATTATATTGCCTATTGCAGTGTGTGCTTTGATGTCTAAAAACATCCGAAAGACCTCAGAACACTCCCAAAATTAGGAGGGGTACTGTACATATTAGTAGGGTTTTGCTTTTTTTTTTTTTATTCATTGTTTTCTTAGTATTTAGGATTATATTGCATACTGCAATGTGTGCCTTGATGTCCAAAAACAGCTGAAAGGCCTCAGTGCACTGTCAAAATTAGGAGGGGTAGTGTACTTGCAGGTTGGGTAAGGGTATAGGTAGGGTATGGGTACAGTACTGAATTTTTCTCCGTATCCGTTCATTGCTTGTATCTGGTCATGCCTTTGGCTCTATTATGATGAATAATTGAGGGATTACTGTATTTTCCACAAAACAAGTCACAGACACTAAAAATATTTTGTTATTAAGTGATAGTGAGATATGTAAATGGATATTGGTTGAGCCAACATTAGGTGACTGGCTGGTTGGCAAGAAGACATAGCCAGTGCGTGCCATGGAAATAAATAATTCCCAGCTGGAAAGAAAATCTGTCTCTAGTTGAAACCGTAAAAAAAAAAAAAGAAGAAGAAGAAATCTCATCAATAACTAGGGATTACTATATGTCCTTTCATGTCTTCTCACATGTTTTCACCCTGTTGAGGTTCCATCAGTGACATACAGACTTGCATGTACAGCCACTCAAATACAAATTCCAACATGCACTGCTTACTCTGCATTCTAATTCCATCCACACATGTACCAGTTTATGAAGTATCAAGTGGGGATGGGTCACTTCTCCAGTGGCAGGAAGTGGTGTTTTTCTGCTATATGGATCAGTTAACCCATAGGACCCATAAAGCATGTCTTGAGCATTTACTGGGATAGTAGAGCTGCCTACCCTTGCGAAGTATGTCTGGCCTCTACAGTACTTAATCATTTCAGGATTACTGTATTTGTTGTTAATTTTCATTACAGGCAGTAGAGGAAGCATTCGTTCCTGTGATAAAAATGAAGTACGAGGGTATAGAGATCGATCTGCTGTTTGCACGGTTGGCTTTGAAGGAGGTACCTGACTCTGTAGACCTTCGTGATGATACCATCCTCAAGAACTTAGATGAGAAGTGTGTCCGCAGTCTCAATGGTTGCAGAGTTACCGATGAAATTCTCCGGCAGGTGCCCAACAGAGAGAGTTTCCGCCTCGCTCTTCGGGCTATCAAGCTCTGGGCCAAGCGTGAGTGTTTTTTCAGTTTCATTTCTCGAACAGCAATAAAAAAAGTTTTTTCCGTCATCCTATTTAACCTTTAGTTACTTTAGAACATCTAGGTATCAGTGAGCTTCTCATTACTATAAACATAGATTATGATGTTTTAGATTGGCTGAAATTGGTTTTATGTGAAGTCTGTGAGAGTTATACTTGTCTTATCTTGAGAAAACCATAAAAGCTCATGAGGACTGCCAGTGGTTTTAATGTAATTTTTGAGTCATTCTTGCCTTGGCATTAGTAAATTAAGCAATTTTTGTTGTCTCCCAGACATAGGCAGTACAGGGTTGGAGTTCATTGTGTGTGTGTGTGTGTGTGTGTGTGTGTGTGTGTGTGTGTGTGTGTGTGTGAACAAAATAAACAGCAAGGCCAGAGTGGCTGTTGTTTATGACATTGTTTTAGTCAGCATTGTACTTGTAATGCATTAGTTTATTGCTGTAGCGTATTTATAGTTCTTTAATATACTTTTACATGTCCTAGTGTTTTATGTTTGTGTAATAGTAGTGTGACCAAGAGTTTGAAGTATGAAGCCAGCTTGAGATGTAACTGCCAGTTATGAATAACAGGTGGGGGATAGGGATATGCAGGAGGGTTGCGAGCTGGGGTAGAGGTGGGTGGAGTTCATTTCATCCACTCCCCTCCCCTCTTCCCAGGGTATACAGAGGTAGGAAAGGGGGCACCTCTGAGCAAAAATTAGTACATGTGAGTGTACATATAGTACAGTAATACAGTACATACTATAATCATTATCATACTCACCTAGTGTAGGCACTGCCACAAAAGCCACAAACTCAGCCATCACACAGAACTAGGGTACATTTCACAACACTACAGCAACGATGATAGGCTTGGCACGTCGTGTGTGCTGCTCCGATGTGCATTGTAATTGGCTGGTGTGTGTCGCAGTGCTGCAGGGTCTGCCTGCGGGCCAATTGAGTCTCATGTCTGAGCCAGATGATACACATTACCGCCGAATAATGCATAATACCGCTGATTGCTTCCCGTTTTGGCGCCAGACATTGCCAAATTCTACTGGATATTGCTTTAATAGTGCCAGAGAAACAGCGCCGGATATTGTGTTGGACTGGATGTTGTGATGAATGGTAATTGAGTTTACTATATCTATATATATTTTTTGACTTTACAATTGTGTATAAAACTTCAGGCAAAAAAGATTATTTTGAAACTTGATCAGTTTGTCCATAATCGTGGAGCTGAGACTATAATAACAGTGAAAAGGTGTTTAACTAATTTTTTTTCTTTCTTGACCTCATGACAAAGGCAATTTTCCCCAGTGTTGTAGGAGCACCTGGCTCTAGGTCCCTCTATTTAATTAAACAGAGATCTTGTTTGTATATCATGCCACCTGCTTGATAAGCGTATTTTCAAGGCACTTCAAAATCCCTTCTTTTCTGCAGGCCATGGTGTATACAGTAATGTGCTAGGGTATCTTGGTGGTGTGTCGTGGGCCATGCTGGTTGCTCGCACCTGTCAGCTTTACCCTAATGCTACTGCCTCTACGCTTGTTGAAAAATTCTTCCTAGTCTTCTCGAAGTGGACTTGGCCCGCCCCTGTGTACCTGAAACAGCCCTATGATGCCAAGCTTGGCTTTAAGGTCAGTGTAGAGAAGTGGGTATGAAAAGAAAGTGGTGATGGTAAGTAGACCTGGGTTGTTATGTAATGTGTGAAGGCTGGGAAATTCAGTATGCAGTTAAAATGCATACCTGTAATATCTGTAGATGAATGTGCTATAATAGTTTTTGATATAGTTGTATATCAGTGGAGAGAGGGATGGCGTTAGTAATGAATGGTGATGAATGGACTATTTCAGATTTGTTGTATGCTGATGATGCAGTACTATTTGCATATACAGCAAAAGAACTTGGTAGACTAGTGCAGAGTTTTGCCAATGTCTGTGAAAATCGTGCCTGGAGAGTAAATGTAGAAAGGAATATGTGATGGTTATTGAGAGAAGGTGAATCATAGTGTGATGTTACAGTGAATGGAGAGACTGGAATTTGTGAGAGAGTTCAAATACCTGGGTGCAATGATAGAAAAGAGAGGAAAATGTGCAAAAGAAGTGGAAAGTAGAGTGACAAGGAAGGAAAGTAGCTGGTGCTATGAAGGCCTTGATAAGAAACAGAGGCTTGAGTGTTGCAGCTGCACGAGGCTGACGTGATGGAATGTTAGTGCCAGCACTAACATGTGGATGTGAGACTATGGTGTGGCATGAAAATGAAAAGTCAAGAGTTAGAGCAGTGGAGATGGGACTGCTGAGGAATGTATGTGTAGTATGGAGAGTGATTTGATATGAAATAATATGATTCAAGAAAGATGTGGAGTGAGGAAGTCTGTGGACACCAGAATCGAAGAGAGTGTACTGAGATGTCATGGTCATGTGGAGAGAATGGATAACAATAGAGTAATGAAAAAGGTGTGTCTGAGTGAATTTGAAGGAGGAAGGAGGCGAGGTAGGCCAGGGAGAAGGTGGAAGGATGTGGTGGATGAGTCTGTGAGGAAGAGAGGTTTGGAAGTCAGTGAGGCTAGGGGACTGACAAGAGAACGAACTGGCTGGATGAATGTTGTGAGAAGTGCATGATCAGAGACTTGACACCCCTTTTTAACGTGACAGCATCTGGATTGACTCTATCAGATACATTTACCTAAAGCTACAGAATGTGGTGAAAGTTTGTGGCATATCAGATAGAGCCAGGATTCTGGGAGCTTGAATGATGAGTGAATAGAAGCATGGCCCATTGGATTGGGCAAACTTGGCAGTCTGGATGTTGCTACTCCTCACCTTGCCCTAGGGTGAGAAAGGAGGTCCGGATGATGATGATATAGTTATTATCAAACTGGGTATAGTATCACAACACTGTAGTATTATAGTTTTGAATGTCATTGTGTTTGATTTGTTTCTTCAGTAGATATTTAAGGTAGCTATGTGAGTGGTAGGTGGAGGTTCTCACCATCCACTCACTCAGTGTAGTGCTGCTCTTGGGTGACTGCCCTTTCCTCTCTTCCCTCCTTCTTTCCTCTTCTGTCTTTCTTTCCTTCATTCTTTCCTCTTCCTTCTGTGTACAGGTGACTCTACACTGAGTGACAAGCCAAATGGATTCCTATACACCAGGAAACCATTTACTATGCTGGGTGGTAACCACATAACATAATTATGGCACCTGGTGGTTAAGAGGGTAATTAAGGCACTCCAGTCGGATTGAGCCTGGGCAGGTTCATATCCAAGGGGTTGTTGGGGTTTATTGCTCATGTGATGTCACTCATGGATGAGTGAAGCTGGTCACTATCATCTTAAATGTCAGGACCAACTTGCCTAGCCCTAAGTTCCTATGCTTCTCATGGGGCAACACAGGATTGGATGATGAATGATGAACTCAAAATGTCAGATATATGAGACTGTAACAATTTATCTCAACCTGCAGTTCAGGTCTCCCTGAGTTTCAGCCCTTGTAGCTGGTTGGCTTTCAGTGTAGCAGAAAGCTTGTCTTGTTTTTATTTCCAACATTGTGCTCTGTAGCTACCAGTAATACTTGTATCAACAGGTGAGAGCTCATTTCAGATGTTAACCCAAGCTGAGAAAGTGATAAATAGTATGTGAAACACGGTAATCTAGAGTAATAGATAGCTGGGACAGTCTGTCTATCTGTCTGTTGCCAGACGCTTTAATCCCTTACGGGGTGGCCACAAACAAATCACCTCCACGTAGCCCTGTCCCAAGCCATTTCACTGCCCTGCTCCCAACTTACACCCCCCTCTCTCATATACCTCTCCACTCCATCCCTCCACCTCATCCTTGGCCTCCCCCACCCTCTCCCCCCCTCCGCCTCACTCACATACATTCTCCTCATCAGTCTCTCACCCTCCATCCTCTCCACATGGCCAAACCACCTCAGTGTGTTCCTCCTAACGCTTCCTATCACATCCACATCCACACCACAACGCTCCTTCATATCCTCATTTGTCAGCCTGTCTCTCCATGTGACCCCACAGGGTCCTCTTAAATAACTCATTTCCACTGCTCTCACTCTTGACTTCTGTCCTTCCAGCAACTTCCAAGCTTCACTTCCATAAGTTAGAGTTGATATCACAATACAGTAAAAGTCCAATATTTCAGCATCCAAATCCCCGGCAAATCTGACATTTCGGCAGTTTTGAGAAATAGTCCCATTTACGAAAATCTCCGATCGTTCGGCAGATTCTCCGATTTTTTTCGTGAGCCTTGAAATTCTCCATGAGGCTCGCCAGCTAGCTACCCGCCTTTACCCGCCTTAGTGAGTGAGATAGTGAAAGTGATGGAACGAGTCTACCACTGCCATGAAGCTCAGAGGCTAGCTCTTTCTCCTATAGCATAAAGAGAGGACAAACGTAGTGAGTATAGCATTGGAAAGAGAATCTGTTTCGCCATTCTTCCGCCATTCTTCCGAGTTGTTGCTGTGCTGCTGCCGACTTCTCTTGATTCTTCTGTGTGCTTTGTGAACTTCGTACCGAAATACCTCTGAAATTACTATTCGAGCGTGCTGTAATCACCGTAACATCAGACAGGAGCTTTGTAACACCTGAGTGGACCAGCCGTGTGTTGTGAACAGTATAAACATCTTCTGTGTGCTTTGAAAATGGCCTCCACGTGTGGAAAGTTAACTGGTGTTAGCAAGAAGCGTACACATAAGATGTTGACTATTGCTCGGAAAATTGAGCTGTTGAAAAAATTAGAGGCTGGCATGAGTAGGAAACAGATTATGGATGAGTTTAACGTAAGCTCCTTTGCTCCCTCCTCTCCATCACCAACAGCAGTCTCTGAACCTCAAGCTCTACTGCCGCAGCAATAGGGAGAAGAGTCCTTAGAGCCTGTTGCAGGACCCTCTACTGCTGGGGACTTCTTCCAGCAGTAGCAGACTCCAATCAACCCCTTCTATTGTACATATGTAAATAAGGAACCTACTATAAGTTTAGGTAAGTGCATGTGAACTTGTAGGCCTACTGTACCATTACATTTATATACAGTATGTTCACTAATTTCTTTATTTTTCATATTCATGTATAGTACTGTATTCATTACAGTATTGTACAGTATCAAACAGTATACAGTACTCTCTCCAAACACATTTGTAATGATGTGAGTAATGATGATAGTGTTCACCGAAACATATAAGGTACTGAGTGGGTAGGGTTTTCGATAATTCGGCAATTTTGATATTTCGGCACTTGCCTGGTCCCATAGATGCCGAAAATTCGGACTTCTACTGTACTATCATGTAGTAACTTTTTCACTTCCATGCTCACATCCTTGTTCCTTATCACTGCTTTCAAGGAACCAGCAACCTTTCTTCCTTGTTGTACCCTTTCAATCACTTCACCCTCCAAACTTCCATCCTTACTCATCACACTCCCCAAGTACTTAAATGTGCTCACATTTTCCATTTCCTCACCATCCAACCTCACTGTACATTCACTGACTTCACCTTGCTCAAAGACCATCACTTTACTCTTCTTTACTTTCACCTTTAGATTCCGTTTCTTACACACTCTCCCAAACTCATCCACCAAGCCTTGCAGCTGAGACAGACTCAAACATATTTAGATTCCAGTTTTGATGAGCTTGCCCAAACCTTGGTTTTCACATTTGTGACAAATTTGCCAAATAAAGATGCCAGAATTTCCAGACAGTTTTCAGTCATGATATTTCCTTAGTGTTTTTGTGCATTGTATGGTGTGGTGTAAGCAGAACAAAAAGTAGCATAATGTCAAATAATTTCTGAGAAAAAATACAGTGCTAGTGTTATTTTGTAACATCACAACTGTTGTGTGAACTCTTCACTTTGTTCAGATGGCATCGATGGCCAGGAGTATGGAAGACTGTCATAGTTTACATATAAGCCAATTATAATACTGTACTGTAGTATGAACTCCATGACTCTACCAGTGAATTGTAGCATTTACTGGTTACACAATTTACGTGCAAGCAGAGTGAGAGAAGAGTTCTGGACAAAATTGGAAGCATGCATGGAAAAGTTTGAAAGGAGCAAGAGAGTTTTCGATTGGAGGTATGAACGGAAAAGTAGGGAATGTGAAGGTGGATTGAGTAGTTGGTAAGTGGAGTGTGCCTGCAGAGATGGATGAGAATGGCAGTGCTTTAGTGGACATTTGTACCAGGAGGGGGTTGGTGATAGCTAATACCCTCTTCAGGCACAAAATGATCCATAGGTGTACGTGGTGAATGACGGGAAGGGTGGATGGTGAACTGAATGAACGGAAGGCATTGATTGATCATGTGTGTGTGGATGAACATATGAGAAGGTGTGTAATGAATGCAACAGTATATAGAGGTTGGGGGAATGGACTTTCGGACCATCACTTGGTGGTGGTCAGAACCAAAGTCCAAACAAAATGGAGAAATAAAAGAAAGGAAGGACAGGAGGAAGAAGTTCTTAAAAGGAGAGTAGAAAAGTTAGAAGAGAATGGAAAAAAGGCAGAATATAACAGGGAAGTGGGGGAGTGATTGGGTAAATATAGATTGGAGCAGATGGGGGATGTGGAAGGTGTGTGCAAGATATTCACGGAAGAAACCTGTGCAACATGTGAGGTGGTGTTTGGGATGGAGAGAAGACGAAAGGGGATGGAGGGAACAGCATGGTGGACTGAAGAGGTGGGAGAGGCTGTGGCACAAGAGAAGAAAGCATATAGTGAGTGGATGAGAAACAGGGGCGTCAAAGAAGTTCCAAGACAAAAGAGAGAGTTATATGTAGAGCGGAAGAGAGAGGTGAAAAGAAGAGAGTGGATGAAGAATTTGGCAGCAGTTTGCATGTAAAGTGCAGGGAATGTAAGAAAATGTTCAGGAAAGAGGTAAAAAGAGTTAGACAGGGTGCCAAAGAAGTTAGTTGGGGAGTGAAAGATAAATATGGTAGATTACTAGAGGAGAAGGGAGAAAAAGTGAGCAGATGGAGAGAACACTTTAAGGAATTGTTGGACATAGAGAATGGAAGTAATGCGAATATAAGTGGCTGGGGATTGGCTGGGAGACAGAGAGATGTGAGAAGGGAGGAAGGAATCAGTAGGATGTTGTGGAAGCAGTGAAGAAAGTCAAAACGGGGAAAGTCCCAGGAATTGATTTAGTGTGTCGTGAAATGCTGAAGCATGGGGGAGAGATAGTAGTCGAATGGATGTGGAAGATGTGCAGATTGGCCTGGGAAGGCGGAAGAGTCCTGGAGGATTGGAAGTCAGGTATAATTATTCCCCTGTACAGACGAAACGGGGAAATAGAAGTGTGTGGTAATCAAAAGGACATTTGCCTTCTTAGTGTAATAGGAAAAGTATATGGTAGGATAGTTATTGACAGAGTTAAGGAAATAACAGAGGAAGAGGTAGTTGGGGGCGCTCACCATCCACTCACTCGATGTAGTGCTGCTCTCGGGTGTCTGCTCTTTTCTCTCCACCCTTCTTTCCTTCAATTCTCTTCTGTCTTTCTTTCCTTCATTCTCTCCTTGTCCTTCTTCCTATGGGTGACTTTACACTCCCTCTTCTGTCTTTCTTTCCTTCATTCTGTCCACTTCCTTCAGCCTGTGGGTGACTCTAACTGAGTGACAAGCCAAGTGGTTTCCTGTGCACCAGGAAACCATTTACTACACTGGGTGATAACCATATAACCAAATTTTGGCGCCTGGTGGTTTAGTGGGTAATTATTGCGCTCCAATCGGATTGAGCCGGTGAAGGTTTATATCCAAGGGATGGTTGGTGTTGATTGCTCATGTAATGCTACTCAGGGATGAGTGAGGCTTGTCACTCTGATCTCAAATGTCGGGACCAATTGCCTAGCCCCGGGCTCCTACGCTCCTCTTGGGGCAATGTAGGATTGGATGATGGATGGATTAGTTGGAGAAGAACAGGGAGTATTTAGGAAGGGAAGAGGTTGTGTAGATCAGATGTTCATTCGTAGATCTTTAGTGGAAAAGTTTCTAGAGAAGGGAAAGAAGTTGTATGCAGCCTTCATGGATTTGGAGAAAGTGTACGACAGGGTGGATAGACAAGGATTGTGGAAAGTATTAAGAGTATATGGAGTAGATAGAAAGTTGTTGGAGGCCATGAAGAGTATGTATGAGGGTGCTAAGGCTGCAGTGTGTGTGGATAGTGAACTGAGTGGATTTTTCTAGGTTGGATTGAAACAAGGATGTGTCATGTCTCCATGGTTGTTCAGTCTGTATATGGATGGGGTTATAAAAGAGATTCAAGGTAGGGCAGTGGGTGTTGGTGTGGCCCTAGTGAGAGAGGGCAGTGTTTGGAAACTCCCTGTACTGTTGTTTGCAGATGATACTGTGTTGTTAAGAGAAGACAGAGGGGAGCTGCAAGACTTGGTGGATGAGTTTGGGAGAGTGTGTAAGAAACAGAATC
This sequence comes from Coenobita brevimanus, assembly GCF_032717465.1. Classification (NCBI taxonomy): domain Eukaryota; kingdom Metazoa; phylum Arthropoda; class Malacostraca; order Decapoda; family Coenobitidae; genus Coenobita; species Coenobita brevimanus. The sequence goes on along the minus strand of NC_137056.1, from coordinate 34,321,777 downwards.
TAAAGGTGAATGTAGGGAAGAGTGAAGTGATGGTCTTTGAGATATGTGAAATCAGTGAATGTACAGTGACATTGGATGGGGAAGAAACGGAGAATGTGAGTGCATTTAAGTGCTTGGGTAGTGTGATGAGTAAGGATGGAAGTTTAGAGGGTGAAGTGCTTGAAAGGGTGCAGCAGGGAAGAAAGGTTGCTGGTTCCTTGAAAGCAGTGATAAGAAACAAGGAAGTGAACATGGAAGTGAAAAAGCTACTACATGACAGTTTTGTGATACCAACTGTAACGTATGGAAGTGAAGCTTGAACCTTGTTGGAGGGACACAAGTCAAGAGTGAGAGCAGTGGAAATGAGTTATTTGAGAGGAGCATGTAGAGTCACTTGGAGAGAGAGACTGACAAATGAAGAAGTGAAAGAGTGTTGTGGTGTGGATGTGGATGTGATAGGAAGCATAAGGAGAAACACATTAAGGTGGTTTGGCCGTGTGGAGAGAATGGAGAGTGAGAGACTGACGAGGAGACTGTGAGTGAGGTGGAAGGGGGGGAGAGGGAGGGGGAGGCCAAGAATGAGATGGAGGGATGGAGTGGAGAAGTATATGAGAGAGAGGAGTGTGAGCTGGGAGCAGCAGGGGACAGAGCAACATGGAGGCGATTTGTTTGTGGCCACCCCTTACAGGATTAAGGCATCAGGCAATAGATAGATAGATAGATCATTCATCCCTTCAGTTTGATGATGTAGTTTTCATTTTATTCTAACTCTGGATCATTTTACTCAGCTTTTAAGGGGAGTGGATGCCAGCAGGGACCAATTTTCGACTGACAAAGGTATTTTGCGAAAGTTACCCCATAAAATAGCTCCGAGTATCATTCATTCTCTGTAAAAATTTGACAGCCGTTTGACAATTCTTTCCCCTTCAAAAGAATTATTTTGTAATTCCAATTTTGAGGTCACTTCCCTGCAGAAATATTCATTTTCTATGCAATATATTGACCACATTTTTCCCGTTTTTTTTTTTTTTTTTTTTTTTTTTTTTTTCCCCCCTGCAAAAATTGTCATATGTCTGGTAATGGGAGTGTGAGTGTGTGGAGGGTGGCAGTGAGGCATGGAAATGCCAGAGATGATATGACGCTGGGAGAGGTGAGACGTGCCAGTCTTGGTCTCAACTTGTTCTCAGTTTGCGCTAATCTTGGCCATTTCTCATCGATTTTGCACACATTCTGAAGATGGGGCAACTGTCTAAGAAGCTACTGCAACATCAGAAAGTGACAGAGAAGAATTTGACGTCATTTCGGAGGGGAGAAAAATGTGTTGGAAGCAGCAGTTCTTTCTCCACCATCGACACCTCCCCTCTCACCTGCCCCCCCCCAATCACCACCTCACCTGACGACCCTCAACCTTCTACATCGTTTCCTCTAACTTTGCTTTTCCAACACCCTCTACCTCTTGATAACCATCCCTAATCCTAACTCACAAAATAAAAAAAAGTACCTAAGTTGTTTTTAATCGTACAGAGACTGCAAGTCAACAGAAAATGAGTGATATCTCGGAACTAAACTTATTTTCCTTTGGAGTGATGTAACTCCATTAGTTTTTAACATAAGACAGAAAGCAAAATACCTACAAAAAGAGGAATGAAAGGGGAACATTTTGTGCTTTTTTTTTTTTTTTTTTTTTTTTTTTTTTTTTCAAACATGACCGTTATGATTTTTAGAACATGGCAAAAAGAGGATTTGGGATAAATACAGAGGCATTTTGGGAATTTTTTTGTTCAGCAGTGGTGAAGAATATAAAAAACTTTTAGGGCAATTTATTAATGAGGGTTTTATTCATAAAACTACCAAGTATCATAGAGATCAGATGAACACACTTCCCCTGGTTTCCCATTTGTCAGGTCTTTTTTTTTTTTTTTTTTTTTTTTTTTTTTTTTTTTTTTAAGTAATACACATATATATATTTTTTTCTGTAAAAACTAATCAACCAAATTTACTCAAAGTTTGGGATGTTATTGCTCATATAAAGTAACAAAACATATAAAAAAATCATACAAATATGAGAGAAACAAATGTACCTTCACAAGTAACAACCGTCCAATCCCCTTAAGAGACTTCTTTTCTTGTAGGAGTGAATGAGCGTTATACAGTATTTAACTTATTCAGTGCTGAACTCTCTCATAAGTTGAAGAAAATTGTTTAACAGTAGAAAGAGCAAATTCCCTGTGTATATATCATTCTTGTGTTGAAGGTGTTAAATGAAAGCATTTAGATATAGAGTAATGGTTTCTTGTAGACGTCTTCATGTATTCAGGCTTATTACAGTATATATCTGACAGCCAAACATCGCTTGGGGGGTTTAGTTGAGACAGTTTACACTCAGTAGCCCTTCTGTATTGATAGACTGTGTATGGTCTGAGGCTCAATTTGTGTTTCAGTTTGAAAATTTTCATGTGTGTGCATCCATTTAATATTCTGTATGCGCCTGCATTGTCATGACTTACCGTTGTTTGCATAATCAGGTGTGGGACCCACGAGTGAATGTGCAGGACCGGTTTCACCTGATGCCGATCATCACACCGGCATACCCGCAACAAAATTCCACTTTCAACACCTCACAGTCCACTCGTGCTGTCATGGTAGAAGAGTTCAAGGCTGGACTCCAGATTACTGAGGACATCATGCTTGGCAAGGCTACCTGGGACAAGCTCTTCCAACCTCCTAATTTCTTCATGAAATACAAGTAAGGAAATGAGATTTTTTTTTTCCACATTAGTTTGTAATTATTATTATTATTTTATTTTATTTTTTGCCTGACCCTGCTCTAGGGTAGGAAAGGAGGTCCGGATGATGATGATGATGATTGACCTGGCGGTTTCTCTCTCTCTCTCTAATCCAGTAAATTTGTTACCGTAGCTAGATTCGTACATGGTAGCCTACCTGAATCACAGTTGGCCTGATTGGTTTAATGGGTTTTATTTAACCCTTCAGAATATATATATATACTGTATTCATTTTGACTTGTCCTAATAATATTGTAAATAATCCTTCATTGGATTTTTTTTTTTTTTTTTTTTTAATGGGAGGTCCTTGCTTAGCAAAAGGTTTAAATCTACCGTGCTGTTATTGTTGTTGTTGTTGTGATCTGAGGTTTCAACGAATGTGAAGCTAGGGCCAGATTCACAAACATGTTAAGCTAACTTAAATTTGCTACTGTAGTGGCACCATCACACACACTTCAGTTTGGTATTCTCTACTATTTTTAATGATGCTTACCCTGTTTATAAAGTTTGGCTGCCTCAGTTCTGCTACATCATCTGATTTCTGCTCAGCCAGTGACAGGCTTTTACAAGCAGATATTTGTCATGATTCAACCAATCATGGGACTTTCCCTCATCAGCTGTTTATCTCCCTAATGTAAACACAAAGTTTGTCCATTCACTGATGCAGGGAATCAGACAGTTATCTCATTTAAGTCAGTGGCAACATGATGAGGGAAAGAAATATTTCCAGCCCTACAGAACCTGCCAATAACTGCCCCAACTTTTCCAATGATGAACTAGTAAACTGCCATGTTACAGAGGAAGAGATCTCCCTCCCCGTCCAACAGACATGTTTATTCACTTCTGGTGCCATGCTGAATATAGGTCCCATCAGTTCCACCAGTTACTCCTGAATATATACTTACAGTATTTGACCAATTCGTTGTTCCAGTTTATCTCCTTCACTATTCTTTGTCTCTTCATTTTTCTTAGCTTTTATACTTATTTGACTAATTCATTGCTCCAAGTTATCTCCTTCACTATTCTATGCCTCTTAATTTCTCTTAGTTTTTATACTTATTTGGCTAATTCATTGCTCTAAATTATTTCCTTCACTGTTCTAGGACTCCTAATTTCTCTTAGCTTTTATACTTATTTGGCTAATTCATTGCTGTCTCCTTCACTGTTCTAGGACTCTTAATTTCTGTTAGCTTTGTCATACAACACAACTGGCTTTAACCCCTTACCCGCGGGGATGGCTGGACTGCGCCATGGCCCCCTCCCCCCCGGGGATAGCAGGAAATCTAGACAATACACGATAAGTTAGCTACTTCCAGGTCAATGGAAGTATCACTTAGCCTTTTCCCCTTTTTTTTATGTATTTTTTAGTATGAGAATAGGTATTTCAATGGGTAATGAATAGGGAAAATTAGCGACCAAGTGCATGTGGGGTGTTGCCAGGTGATAAATTAGTTACTTCATGGCCAATGGCGATATCAGTTAGCTTTTTCCCTTTTATTTATATATTTTTTAGTATGAGAATAGGGCATAGGACACATGTCAATGGAAAAAGCGAATGGAAAAAAACGGCCAGGAGTTGTGTTGCGAGACCAGGCTGTAGCTAGGCAGGGGGAGGGGGTAAGGGAGGGGAGGTGGGGAGGCGAGGCAAACACAGAAAAATTGTTAAATTGATAACACTGGATGCGAGTACTAGCAGTATTAGCAGCGCTGCCTACATCAACATGCTGGCAGTACTGATAGATGATACAAGACCGCACTTGAAAGCCAGAGCGATTTAAAAAATCCCTGAATCACAGAAGTGACGCCCCGCAGTATGGTACTTATGTAACGAACGCCGTGATGGCCCGCGGTTAAGGAGTTAATTATTACTCTGTTAACACTAGACTGGCCTAGTCCTGTGGAATCATCAGCAACTAACCAAAACTGATATAACTGTACATAGCCTAGCCAAATCTAATATTAATGTAGATGCCTTAACAGGGGCTGAAACCTGACCAAACCTAACCAGACTTAATTAATGGCATTTTAACTTAGATGTCATAACAGAGGGAGATAACCTAGTATAATCAAACCTGGCTCAGCCTAAATTTGATCTAGATGCCATTATAGAGCGAGGTATCCTAGTTCAACCTAACCATACTTGACCTAACCAAATTGTAATGTAAATGCCATGACAGAGATAAATAGCCTAACCAGACCAGACCAAATGAGCCATCCATCCTGATTTTAATATAAGTGCCTTAACAGAAGGAGATACTGTAACCAGACCCGACCTAACCAGATTATAATGTGGACATCATAATAGAGAGAGATAAACTAACCAAACCTGACCTGACCAAATTGTAATTTAAATGCCATAAAAGAAGAGGTAATCTAACCAGGCTTAAACTAACCTAATGTTGATGTAAATACCATACCAGAGGGGTATATTCTAACCAGACTTGACCTAACATAATGTTAATGTACATGCCATAGCAGAGGGAGATAACCAAAGAAGACCAAACCTAACCTAACCTAGTTTTAATGTAGATGCCATAACAGAGGAAGATAACGTAACCAGACATAACCTAACCTAATTTTAGTGTTAATGCCATGAGAGAGGAAATAACCTAACTAGACCTAACCTAACCTAATTTTAATGTAAATGCTGTAACAGAGGAGATAACCTAACCAGGCATGACCTAACTAAATTTTAACATAAGTGACATAAAAGAGGAGATATTGTAGCCAGACCTGACAACCTAATTTTAATGTGTATGCCATAAGAGAGAGAGATAACCTAACTAGACCTGACCCAAACTAACTTTAATGTAAATGTGATAACAGAGGAGATAACCTAACCAGGCATGACCTAACCTAATTTTAATGTAGATGACATAACAGAGGGGATAACCTAACCAGATCTGACAACCTTATTTTAATGTAGATGCCCTAACAGAGGGAGGTAACCTAACCTAACCTAACCAGACCTGACAACCTTATTTTAATATAGTAGCCAAAATAGGGGGAGATTCATAACCTGTCAGACCTGACCTAAATGAATTTTATCGTTGATGCCAAAACAGAGAGAAATAGCCAAACCTAACCTAACCATCCTGACCTAACCTAATTTTATTGTTGATGTCATAATGGAAATAGTCTAACCTAACCCAACCAGATGTGACCTAACCTAATTTTATCATAGAAACCATAACAGGGAGATCACCTAACCTAACCAGACCTGACCATACCCAATTTTATTGTAGATGCCATAACAGATGGAGATCACCTAACCTAACCAGAATTGACCTTACAGAGGGAGATAACCTAAATTAACCAGATGTGACCTTACCTAATTTTAACATATATGCCATAACCTGACCTGTCCTCACTTGACCTAAACAAACCTGACCTAATGTAATTTTATCATAGCTACCATAAGAGGGAAAGCCTAACCTAACCTAATTTTAATGTAGATGCCATGAAAGAGGAAGATAACCTAATCTATCCTAACCAGACCTGACCTAATCTACATAGATGCTATGGCAGAGGAAGGAAGGAGGTAGAGAATCTCTCCTCCTTATCTATGTTTAGTATATAAAGATGCATCTGCAACAGATGTTTATAGGAGAGAAAGTGCCTGGAGTTGCCTTCAGTAAGTGATGAACTTATTAACCCTTTGGTGTTTATGAGTGCAGTGCATATTTGCTGATGATACATTATTGTTGAGTGAAGATGAATGGGAGTTGCAAGGTTTGGTGAATGAATTTGGGACAGTGTGTAGGAGGAGGAAGCTGAAAGTTAATGTAAACAAAAGTAAAGTTATGGTGTTTGAGAGGAATGAAGTCACAGAGTGTGCAGTGAGGTTGGATGGTGAGGATATGGAGAATGTGAGTGCATTCAAGTACTTGGGTAGTGTGATGAGTAAGGATGGAACTTTGGGGGATGAAGTACGTGAAAGGGTACAGCAGGGAAGGAAGGTTGTTGGCACACTGAAAGCAGTGATGAGAAATAGGGAGGTGAGTATGGAAGTTAAGAAGTCACTGCATGATGGTATTGTGATCCCTGCCCTGACGTATGGAAGCGAGGCGTGGACCTTGCAAGAGGGGAACAAGTCAAGAGTGAGAGCAGTGGAAATGAGTTACTTGAGAGGAACATGTGGAGTGACATGGAGGGACAGGTTGACGAATGAAGAAGTGAAGGAACGTTGTGGGGTAGATGTGGATGTGGTTGAAAAGATTAGGAGAAATACACTGAGGTGGTTTGGACATGTGGAGAGGATGGAGAATGAAAGACTGACTAAGAGGGTGTATGTAGGTGAGGTGGAGGGAGAGAGAGGGAGGGGTAGACCAAGGATGAGGTGGAGGGATGGAGTTGAGAGGTATATGAGGGAGGGGGGGGTGAGTTGGGGGGAGGGGAGTCAAATGGTGGGTGACAGAGTGACTTGGAGGCGTTTTGTCTGCGGCCACCCTTTGCAGGATTAGGGCGTCGGGCTATAGATAGATACATAGATAGATAGCATATTTCACCCACTCGTTACCATTTGACACAGGGTGCATCTGCACACATTTCAACCGCCCGTTACCATTCAATGCCAGTTGCATCAAACAAAGTGACCCTTGTTTTGTTGGTAATATAATGATTTTGTGTCCATTTCTGGGCAAGAACAAAAGCACTGCTTGTGTTCCCGTGTATTCAAATGTCGCGCTCAACCCGTGCCGCACCGAGTGTCGCCCCACTGCCCCAGTCAGTTTGCTACTAGCCTTGCTCGAGCGTAAGATAATTTCCTTTCGCGTTGCGTAAAATCGGCCCTAATTGACCAACTGTAATTCATTATACACCAAAATGTAGCCAAATAAATTCCCTATTATTTTTTCTTGGTAACATTTGCTACAAAAATTATATTTCTATGAGAAAAAACTGAAAATGAAGTAAAAAAAAAAATTGCATAATTTACATTCAGCTGATCTTTTTTACGCCACCATAAGCAAGTACATTTATTCAGGATTATGGTAAAAAAAAAAAAAAAAAAAAAAAGATTATTGGAAGATAAATAAGGGTGTGAGGATAAATTGTGTATGAACAACTGAGTGCGCAAGAATAGCGTGGTGCCGGGGGGTCTCTCAGTGTGTGGCCGTGGGCGCTGAGGCCTGCCTCCCAAGTACTCACTCGTGGTAGGACACAGCCTGAATCAAATGGTGACATAAGGATTAATGTCAGTGTTGGTCAGCTGTGTGTGATTTCGAACAAAATACCTTTCCCTCATTGTCTGGATGGATGACCTGAAGATGGCTTTCCCTCTGCTATCTCCATTTATTACACATCCCTTTAATTGTAGCTACCAATGATTGAGTATTCTTAGAACTTCCTACTGCATAAAAAATTATATTGTCCATCCATCCATCATCCAATTCTACGTTGCCCCATGAGAAGCATAGGAGCCCGGGGCAAGGCAAGTTGGTCCTGACATTTAAGATGAGAGTGACCAGCCTCACTCATCCCTGAGTGACATTATGTGAGCAATAAACCCCAACCCCCCATGGATATAAACCTACACAGGCCCTTTAATAATTGTTGTGGTTCTGTTAATGCTCTAATTATGTTGATTTGAGTGGAAGAGAGTCAGATGCTGTTGTTGGTCCAAGGGGCCACATATACAATAAACACACTGTTTCCTTATTGTGGTGTAGGTTAAGGTATGTCCTCCCTATGCCTAATTTGCAACGTCAGATATTACTCCAAGATGTCTGTGCTCAGGCTGTGTGAATGACTGTATCTGCCTCTGTTCTGTATCTTCAGGTGATACTTGGGGATCTGGTGCCTTAATTGTTTTGTGAACCTGCCCCCAGATGGACTGCAGGCTGAAGTTTCCTTTCTTGTCCAGTCCACCATTATTTTCAGGGGATATGGAGGAAGTTGAGGGAATTTCATACTATGTAACTGGGCACAGTTACATCAGTTCCACCACAGGAATGTTTCTGTAGAATTTTATACAGTATCTACCTTCTATCTATCTATCTATCTATTGCCAGACACCTCAATCCCGTTTGGAGTGGCCACAAACAAATCGCCTCCAAGTCGCCCTGTCCCCCGCCATTTCACTGCCCTGCTCCCAACTCACACCCCCCTCTCTCATATACCTCTCCACCCCATCCCTCCATCTCATCCTCGGCCTCCCCCTCCCTCTTCCCCCCTCCACTTCACTCACATACACTCTCTTCGTCAGTCTTTCACCCTCCATCCTCTCCACATGGCCAAACCACCTCAGTGTGTTCCTCATAACGCTTCCTATCACATCCACATCCACACCACAACGCTCCTTTATATCCTCATTCGTCAGCCTGTCTCTCCACGTGACTCCACAGGCTCCTCTTAAATAACTCGTTTCCACTGCTCTCACTCTTGACTTGTGTCCTTCCAACAATGTCCAAGCTTCACTTTCCTACGTTAGAGTTGGTATCACAATACTGTCATGTAGTAACTTTTTCACTTCCATGCTCACTTCCCTGTTTCTTATCACTGCTTTCAAGGAACCAGCAACCTTTCTTCCCTGCTGTACCCTTTCAAGCACTTCACCCTCCAAACCTCCATCCTTACTCATCACACTACCCAAATACTTAAACGTACTCACATTTTCCAATTCCTCACCATCTAATCTCGCCGTACATTCACTAACTTCACCTCTCTCAAAGACCATCACTTTACTCTTCCCTACATTCACCTTTAGGTTCCGTTTCTTACACACACTCTCTCAGGATAAAGTCCAGTTAAATATCAGTAGCGCTCACACTGTGGTAGGTGCGGGCGCTCTGTGGTGGGTGCGGGCACTCAGCATCCACTCACTCGATGTAGCGCAGCATTGGGTGTCTACCCTTTCCTACTCTTCCTTCCTTCCTCTTTTGTCTTTCTTTCCTTCATTATTTCCTCTTCCTTTTGCCTACAGGTGACTTTACACTCCCTCTTCTGTCGTTCTTTGCTTCATTCTTTACTCTACCTTCTGCATGTGGGTGACTCAACACTGAATGACAAGCCAAATGGTTTCCTGCATATCAGGAAACCATTTACTATGCTGGATGGTAACCATATAGCCAAATTATGGTACCTAGTGGTTTAGTGTGTAGTTAAGGTGCTCCAGTCTGATTAAGTTGGTGCAGGTTTATGTTCAAGGGGTGATTTGGGCTTACTGCTCACGTACTGCCACTCGGATGAGTGAGGCTGGTCACTTTCATCTTAAGTGTCAGGACCAACTTGCCTAGCCCCGGACTCCTACGCTGCTCGTGGAGTGACATAGGATTGGATGATGGATGGATGGACCAGTTTTTCTTGTCTTAGCTATGGCATAGCCCAGGGTATCTGACAACATTTTCATTGCCTCTGAGGTTGGCCACTCAGAATGTTAAGTTATGTGGATGTAAGAGACTTTTCACATAGCATTCCACTAAGTTATCTTACTTTTGTGTTTTCTTCTTTCTGGTCATATCCACTATATATATTTGTGAGAAATAAGTTTTGGTTGATGTTGAAGTAAGTACCCCTTTTTCTTTCTTCACTAGACATTACCTAGTGGTTATTGCTGGAGCGCGAACAGCAGAGGATCACTTGGAGTGGTACGGGTTGGTTGAGTCAAAGATCCGGCATCTGATATCCAGCCTAGAACATAATGCTGCCATCAAAACTGTGCACATCAACCCTGCCACCTTCACCTGTGTTGACCCAGAATATGCCCAGACTCCACATTCATCATGGTTCCTTGGGGTGGACTTCAATAAATCTGAAAACATCAACATTGACCTCACCAATGACATTAACAAATTTGTGGAAGTGGGTAAGTCTCACTGGTTTAAAGTTGGCTTATTGTACAGACAAGACACTGGCCGGGGCTTGATTCTGCCTCAGTTATTCGGATATAAATTTGTTTATTCACAAGAAAAGGGTATTTCGCATTTGTTTATATGTGAGGATGAGTCAGTACCTTCTCTATGGCATGATTGTTGAGCTAGATTTATTATATGTTCTCTTTCTTTTCAAGTGAATGTGAAGTTACTGTGAAAGGAAAGTGCTTTAGGCCAGGATTAGATTATTATTGTTATTTTTTTATAATGCTGAGTTTCACAACCAGAAAGGTGTAAATCTTTATCAAGTAGATGGTAGGAAGTAATTTTTTCTTAGTTAACTTCATTTTTCTAAATTAAAAAGTAAGTCAATATCATCTATATTAATATCCTCCCTCTATCCATCAATCATCCACTCATTCATACCCCATCAGGAGCATAGGGGCCCAGGGCTAGGCTACTTAGTCCTAACATTTAAGACACGCGACCAGTCACTAAGTCCCTAGTGGTATGTGAGAAATAAACCCAACCACCCCTCATGTGTGAACACTTATTTGGCTCTGTGTGGTTGTATCACCTTCACCCACCAGACCACTTGGCATCTAAGTTATACTGGTAATCATCCAGTGCAGTAAATGGTTTCCATGGTTACAGGATACCAGTATGTTTGTCACTCAGGGTAGAATTACTAGAAGGCAGCAGCACATCAGAAAAGTAGGTGGTAGGTGTTTCCAACTAATACTTGGTATGTTACTGTATAAAATGCTTCTCCAATTTTGTGTGTGTGTGTGTGTGTGTGTGTGTGTGTGTAATGGAAACATGCTTACAAAGTGCAGCCTACTTGAAATTAAAAACAAGGAGTTATGTTATCCCTGCATGCATTAGAAGTATGGAGAGTTGTAACTGCCCAGATTCAAAGTACTGGAATAGGTTAAAACCATGTGTGCTCTTAAGAAGCCACTGTTTTTTCCACATTTCATCATGCAGTGTGAGGCAGGTGAATGTTAGAACCATGCAGAAGATCCTGGTACCTCTGTATATTTGTATTGTCTGTGTTGATGAGGAACCTGCACATGGTGGCGCTGTGCACCCTAGGTGGAGCAGCTGTGGCATTCACCCAGGAGCCAAACCATTTCATATTCCCTGCACCTCACTGTGGGAAGTATCCCTGGTCTGACCCAGATAAGGTGCTGTCTTCCTCAAGGAGGCACCAGATCCTGATGCAGTGTATATATTGTACTGTACCTGTAGGATGGTCCCATGGAAGCAGTTGCTTACCTATGGTATGTGGGTTTGTTTAGCCAGACAGACCAGTTAAGCAACAACAGCTTGTACCTTGTTTATAAGTTACCTTATGTTTTTTTTCTATGACAGGCCACTTTACTATGGGAAGCTAAGATACGTGTAGGTCAGTTCCAGTAGTTATGTGATATAAGAGCACTGCAACACCAGGACCAGGTGCAATAGAGGATTGGAAGTTACCATTACATGCAACACAATGAGTAGCAGTGTGGGCTGTAAATTTAATTGTTAAAACTTATATTGATTTTATATTTATATTTGTGTGGTAGTTGGGGACGCTCACCATCCACTCACTCAATGTATTGCTGCTCTCGGGTGTCTGCCCTGTCCTTTCCTCCATCCTTCTTTCCTTCCATCCTCTTCTGTCTTTCCTTCATTCTTTCCTCTTCCTTCTGCCTATGGGTGACTTTACACTCCCTCTTCTGTCTTTCTTTCTGTCATTCTTTCCTCTTCCTTCTGCCTATGGGTGACTTTACACTGAGTGACAAGCCAAATGATTTCCTGTACACCAGGAAACCATTTACTACGCTGGGTGGTAACCATATAACCAAAGTTTGGCGCCTGGTGGTTTAATGGGTAATTATTGCACTCCAATCAGATTGAGCCTGTGAAGGTTTATATCCAAGGGGTGGTTGGGGTTTATTGCTCAAGTAATGCCAGTCAGGGATGAGTGAGGCTGGTCACTCTCATCTTAAATGTCAGGACCAACTGCCTAGCCCCAGCCTCCTACGCTCCACATGGGGCAATGTAGGATTGGATGATGGATGGATGGATGCATTTACTCTGTACTGATACAGTTTGTAAAATGATAACATCATCATCATCATCATCATCCAGACCTTCTTTCTCACCCTAGTTCAGGGTGAGGAGTAGCAACGTCCAGACAGCCTAAGTTTTCCCAGTCTATTGGGCCACACTTCCATTCACTATCATTCAAGCCCCTGGAATCCTGGCTCTATCTGATATGCCAAAAGACTTTCACCACATTCTGTAGCTTCAGATAAACATATCCGATAGAGTCAATCCTAATGCTGTCACGTTAAAAGGGGTGCCAGATCAGTGATCATGCACTTCTCACAGCATTCATCCAGCCAGCTTGATCTCTTGTCAATCCCCTAGCCTCGCCGACTTCCAAACCTTTCTTCTTCACACACTCATCCACCATATCCCTCCACCTTCTCCTTGTCCTACCCCGCCTCCTCCCTCCTTCAAATTCGCTCAGGTATACCTTTTTCACCACTCTGTTGTTATCCATTCTCTCCACATGACCATACCATCTCAGTATACTCTCTTCGATTCTGGTATCCACAGACTTCCTTACTCTGCATCTTTCACGAATCACATTATTTCATATCCTATCCACTCTCTGTATTCCACATACATTCCTCAGCAGTCCCATCTCCACTGCTCTCACTCTTGCCTTTTCATTTTCATGCCACACCATAGTTTCATACCCATATGTTAATAAGTTGGCACTAGCACTCCTTCATGTAAGCCTCGCGCAGCTGCAACACTCAAGTCTGTTTCATAGCACCAGCTACTTTCCTTTCTTGTGTCACTCAACTTTCCACTTCTTTTGCACATTTTCCTCTCTTTTCTATCACCGTACCCAGGTATTTGAACTCTCTCACCAAGTCCAGGCTCTCATCATTCACTGTAACATTGCACTGTGAGTCACCTTCTCTCTCAATTACCATGACTTTGCTCTTTTCTACATTTACTTTCAATGCACGACACTCACAGACATCAGCAAAACTCTGCACTAGTCTACCAAGTTATTGTTCGGTATTTACAAGTAGCACTGCATGATCAGCATACAACAAATTTGAGATATTCCATTCATTACAAATGCCATCCCTCTCCATTACTTGTGTTTTTACTTCTCTCATCACCCCATCTATATACATATTGAACAACCATGGGGACATCACACAACCTTGTCACACGCCCACATTGATCATGAACCATTCACATAGATGCCTTTTTACCCTTACACATGCCTCACTACCATCATGAAAACTCCTGATTGCACCTAGCAGCTTACCATCTACACCATACATGCGCAAAACCTTCTACAGTCCTTATCTGTCTACTTTGTCGTATGCTTTTTCCAAATCCATAAATGCCATAAACACCTTATAGTCCTTCTCACAAGCCTTCTCCACTGTCTGTCCCACTGCAGATATTTTATCCACACATCCTCTGCCACTCCTAAAGCCACCCTTTTCATTATTCACTAGGACTTCTGATATCTCTCATACTTTTCCATATACCTTCCCTACACACTAAGTAAACTTATGCTACAATTATTCTTGCACTCACCTTTTATTTTGTACAGGGGTACAGTCACAGCCATTTTCCCATCAGCTGGCACAGTTTCACTCATCCAAGCCTTCTTCTATATCTCCAACATGCACTTCATCCTGCTCTCTCTGCCACACTTAATCATTTCTGCATACACCTCATCAACCCCAGCTGCTTTCCGATTTTTCAGCTTTTCACAGCATTCTTGACCTGTGTGCATGTCATGTTTCCTGGCACTGCATTCCCTCTCTGCACACCCCCAAAACCAGTCATGTTTACAGTGGCTCTCCTCTCTCTATTCCCATTCTTCAGGCATATAAAAGAGTCTTTCCATCTGGTCCTTACTTCATCCCCATGAGGTAGTAATCTACCACTTACATCCTACATACTTTCGCATTTCTTTCCGCTGTTACTTCTACATTTCCACACCTCTTTCCAGAATAACTTCCTTTTTTCTGAGTAATTTACATTAAATTTTTCTTCCTAGATCATCATTTACCTCCACCTATTTCCTCTTCACTAGTCTGTTTACATGCTTTTTGCTGTCAGTTTATTCAATTCTTATTTCAGTTACACCCTTGTCTTGTAACCACTCTACCCACGTCTTCCTCTTTTCCTCCACTGCTCTCTTATCCTCTTCATCCCACCGTGCTGTACCTTTCTTCTTTGTTATTACTCCTGCCACACCACACACCGCTTTAGCATTCCGAACTAAGCAATCCCATTGTGTGTTCCACAGGCTGTCAAGATCCATTTAATTTTAATTCACTGATTCCAACTCCTCCCCTGCTGTGGTCCTGTATTCTTGTGCCATTTCTTTGATCCTCAGCCTGTCAACTTTCAAGTCTTTCTCTCTGACTGCTGGTCTCTCTCCTGGTCCACCTCACTCCTCTCAGCTTGATCTTGGATACCACAGTCATGTGATCTGACAGACCTCCACATTGTCCTCTCACAGCCCTCTTATCAGCAGCCATTCCTATTATCGACCTCTCTACGAGCACGTAATCAATCAGGCTTCTTTCAACATGATCCCCGTTTCCTCTATACCATGTATAAATACGTGCATTTTTTTTTGAAGTACAAGTTACAAATGCACAACCTTCTTTCCTGACGCATATCCTTCAGTTGCTTCCGATTATCATTTTCTCCAGGTATTCCATTACAACCCATTATGTCATCTTGAGGACCAGTGCCTGTTCTTCCATTCATATTGCCTATTGTGATCACTTTATAGCTCCTGGGCATTCCTCCTATTGCATCATCCAGCCCATCTCAAAACCTGTCTTTCTCTGTCTCACTTCTGTCATCACATGGTGCATATGCTACAATCACTGCCACTCTCACCTTCTGAAACATGAACTTGACATACATCTCGAGCTGACACATTTGAAATCTCGCATTCCACTCTGCTGCACCTAATTCATCAACAAAGCAACTGCTTCCTGGCATCTTCCTTGCCCATTCATGCCCTATCTTACACATTTGGGGGAGGCGGTGGCTGAATCAGAAGAGAGGCGGCCTCCTTTCCTAATGGACCCAGGATCAAATCCTGGCTGGGGCTGGGAACAGTTTAAAGGATTTGAATTTCCTAAAAGCAGACTTTCCTGATCTACCAGATTACCCGCCAACATGTCATAAAAATACCCCCGTTAATACCAATACACCAACCCTGTGTGAGACAGCCCTAGCATGTATTCAGTATGGATGGTGGGTGTTAGCACCCAAGTGGTGACATGTGGAGGTGTAGGAGGACTACTGGGCCTTGGGATAGGTCATTGCCCCCGAGAAATAGGCACTGAAGCCTTTGCCCAGAGTCAGACGTTAAAAAAAAAAAAATCACACCCTCCCACTCCACTTCACACCCTTTCATCTTTTTTTCACATAATGCCATCACAGCATATCTCGCACTCTTGAACATATTCGCCACTTCCACCCTCTTGCTGTCCTCATTCACACTTCTCACACTCCACATGGCCACTATAACTACAGCTACAGAATTTCAAAAATTTTTATCATGCTGCTACTTGAGAATATAATTTTTTCTGTAAAAATCCAGTGCTTTGCTCATATAGTTTGAACAAAAACACGTTGATCTGATTTTCATTTGATTATGACCTTAGCAGAATTGTTAAAATAGTTTGTATTTTATTCTTAGCACAGTTGAATATTCACAGCTGCATTTCATGGTGACCATTGCAGTGGTAGCTTATAATAAAACTGAAAATCAGAGAAGTTTGTGTGAAGCCAAGCACAAGTAAGAAAACAATGACATGTTGAAGTCCACGACCCATATGATTCGTGAGCTGCCACTGACATACATCAGCTGTTTAGAGGTCAAAAATTGGCATGTGGTTTTAATTAAATAATGGGCAGGAGACTGAGATCTCAGTCCTTGCAGATTCTTGATAATTCTGGATTTTTTAAAGCCAGATGTTTGACAGTCAGATGCACTTCATTGTCATTTTTTAACTGAACAGTCTTAATAAGGTCCCCTTATTTATACAGTAGATGTTCAGTATGTGGGGTCACCCATCACTGACTCACTTGATGTGGTACTGCCTTCTTCATCCTTCACCCTTATCATTGTGTTTCTTTGTCTGCTCTCCTCTCTTCCTACTTCCTGCATTCCTCCCTGTCACATTATATTACTCATCTTTCCACTTCAGTTGGCACCTGTACATGTACTGAGTGACAAGCCTAGTGGTTTCTTGTGACCCAGGAAACATTTTACAACACGGGTTGGTAACCATTTAATGAAAAAAATGGGATGGAGTGGAGCCTACTTTGGTGCCCTTGTTAACTGGGTGGAGAAGTACAAATGCAGCATCAATCCAGGAGCCAAGCCTTCACACATTTCCCCACACCCTTGTTGCAAGGTACTATCAACCTCAAGAGAACATTGGGTCATGGTACAAGTTGGTCCTGCAGGAGTGATTGCTTGCCTGTGGTTGATAGGTTTGCTCAGCTAGACTGAGTGGGGTTGATCAACAGCAACAACAACTCTTTGCCAGAATAAAACCCTAAACTGTGTTAATTCCTTAGAAAAGTGCCTTTTAGTTTCAGTGATGGACCTGCTTAACCAGACAAACTGGAGTTAATCAACAGCAGCAGTAGCAGCAACTTAACTCCTTTTTCTGAATAAAACCCTAAACTTCATCCATTCCTTAGAAAAGCGTCATTTAGCTTCAGTTTGTAAACTGACAGAATAGTATTGATGTTGAACCACTTGAACATTGAATCAGTACCATACAGTATTTGTCTAAAATAAACAACTTTAGTATGGTTTAGTGTAGTTACCATGGAAGGAATGTGGCCTCTGTCATTCCACACCAAATAGACTGGCACTGGTCATTACAGTCTACAATGTCCAGTTGCTCACTTTGGTGTGCTGACAAGCAGTCCTTATTCCTAGAATTCATAATGTGTTCCTTTATTGCTTGGGATTTTTAAGTAGAATCTGAAATCATTCTGTTCAGAATGAAATGCATGCATAGTGATCTCCAGCATTTACCATGTTCTATTGTGTACATTACTGTACATAATGATTCACACACAGTTTTTCATTAAGGCTTGTCTGATGACCATCACAAAGCAGATTTCCTATTTAAAAGTGGTGTAGGTGGGAACACTCACCATCCATTCACTCATTGTAACCTTGTTTGCAGAGATACTATGCTAAGTGACAAGTCAGATGATTTCTTGAATCTCAGGAAATCATTTACTATGCTGGGTGGTAACTTTATTATCTATCTCTGGTGTAGTGGAGAAACAATTTTGCTCCCCATTTCCATGCAGGCTTGAAGGTAAAAGGGGAGCTGGTTGGCAGATATTGGTCATCACCTGCTCTCTGTTCATACCCACTGGCAGTGTAACAGAGAGTCTCAGATCTGGGTCTTGCCTTTTGGAATATAAGGGATGTGAATGATGAATGTGTGAGTGAGTATGGTGAATATGTTCGGGAATGCTGGGTATACTGTGATGGCATTGTATGAGACAAGTGTGAGTGAATGCTGTTGTTGTTGCTGTTGCTGCTACTGCTGCTGCTGCTGTTGTTGTTTCGTAACTCATTCTACCTGACCAAGCCAACCTGTTAACCACACACAAACAACTGTCCCTTTAGGGCTATAGGGTTGTGCCATCGGTTCCCTACACCATAGATATTGTCAGTGTTTTAATGCAGCGAATGCCATGTGGTGTTTAATTATGTTTTGTATTGTGTGAGCCTGTTCTGCAAGTAGGGCTTGTCATCTGAGATTTCATTACACCCAAATCTAAGCTGAGAAATTAGGAGGGCTGAACGATGTCCCCAGTCCAAACCTAGCAAGGTAAACTTGATAATCTCTGTTTAAGGATACCTCAGATTGGTGCATGTAAGGAGGGGGGGTTTGTAATATAGTGTTCTCACTGAGGTTTTGTATCGCATTGCACATGAAGTGGGTGTGCAGGTGTTTCTTCATTACTGATGTTGAAATGTCTGGAGGTGAGATGATGTTGAAGAATGTTTGGTAATGCTTTTGTGGTGTTGGTTTTATGTACAGTCAATTGTATTAACTCACTAGCTCACATATCTTAATGAAACATGGATGAGGCATTGTGACAAAAAGGGCACTGTGTTATTATAAGTGCAACTATTGCCATTTATAATTATTAGGACTCAAATCTTATAAAAACTTACATATTGGGTGCTACATTTTTTTAGTCGCCTGGTTAATGGATTCGCTTGTGTCTGCAGAACTCACTCATTTTTACATCCATCAGACCCCAGGGGAGTGATTGATACTTGGTTGGTTGGCTGCACCTAGTTGTATTATGTACACTGTCAAATAATGACAGGGATGTTTTGTGTTTACACAGGTTGAAGCAGAGTTGTGTGATGCTCATATTGAGATATTCTCTAACATGGTGGGGTTATGTTTCAATGTGTAAATAAGGTGTAACAGGAGTATTGATGTAGCTAGTGGTGAAACATAGAACATTGTTCTGTTTGGTCTGCAAGGTGTTGTATTGAATGTTAGGTAGGATTAGATCCAGTGATATGTAGAAGCATAGGACATCACATTTCTCTCTCTCTCTCTCTCTCTCTCTCTCTCTCAGTGCCCTTCATGCATCTTGAATTTCGTCTGTGAGTGTAATGTGGAGGAGTGGAAATGTGTGATTGCACAAGGATGAAGAATTACATTGTTGGTGAATGATGAATGCTAGAGAGAAATGAAAGATTATATCAGCTGGAGGTGTATATTTATCATGTACCAGTTGTAGATGATAAAAATGGCTTTGATTGTTGCATATGCCTCGTATAATATAAGGTTGAGGGGAAAAAATAAAAAGGCCAGTTTTAGGACTAGTTGGATGGAATGTTCAGGCAGATGCCCAGAAGTTATAGTGTTTGGGATGCATGACACAAATGGAAGAGTTGATACTGGTACTTTAAATGATGTAGTGTCATTTGAAGTACCCGGGGAGAATGATAATGAACTAAAGATGAAGGTTACATGTCAGGAAGGGGGGTTGTACATTTTTTATTCATATTTTAAGCCTAAATAGGCACATAGATTTACTTGCTACAAAGAGACTAGAGAGAGAAAGAACCTGATTGATTACCTGTATATGCCTTTAGATAGATGATCAGGAGTGGTAGTGATACAGGGGTGATGAGAGAATGATATTTAGGCTTATCTGATCGTATGCTTATGATATACAGTGTAAAACTGAGGGCAGCAAGAGAGAAAAAGAGAGTGTTTAAAACTGAAGTTAAAAAACAGAGCATTGGCAGATGACATTACCAGGTAAAAGTAGTGGAGGAATTGGAGTCCGTGAATAGAGAGGAAATGGTTCTGGAAAGTGTGTGAAGTGCAGATAGGAATGCTAAGGTAGTAATTGGTGTTGCAGAATAAGAGTGTTACAGCTTGGTGGGATACAGAGGTTGAAGTGGCTGTGGTAGAAAAGAGAAGGAAGTGGCTAGAGTGGATGCAAAAAGATTGGAATTTAATGATTATAATAAACAAGAGATTATTTTCACATGAGTGAATGGAAGTGTGGCCCTTTGGATTGGGCAGACTTGGGCTGTCTGGACGTTGCTACTCCTCACCCTGCCCTAGGATGGGAAAGGAGGTCTGGATGATGATGATGAAGAGATTAGCAAGGAGAATGAATAGAACAGTAAATGATCTGGGAAGAAAAGTGAATGTATACTACTCTGAAAAGAGGAAACTGTTTTGGAAAGTTCAAGATACTACAGAAATTAAGAAATGAGGGTAAAAAGAAAGGTGTAAAGTTGTGAGGGAGGAATCGGAAGAATACCAATGAATGGAAGTAAGGAGTAGATTCAAAGAGTACTGTGAAAGGCTCTTGCATGGGGAATGGTGAGAGCAGGGCAGCGGTAAACATAATTAGGTTCGATGATGTATGGAGAAAGAATGTGGTGCTAGCAAATGTAACAAGCAGAAATGAAGAGTGCAGTGAATTAGTTGAAAAATGGGAAAGCACCATGTTTTGTTATTTACAGAAATGATTAAAGAGTAGTGCATAGGTTAGAGTGAAGCGTTAGTCGGAAATATGCAAGAGAGCTTAGGTGAGTGGAACTGAAGAAGAATACTAGAAGAATGCTGTGATTGTGATCTTGTACAAAAATAATGGTAGAAGTGATGAACTGGGAATGATATGGTAGGGGATGTGTGGATCATAGATTCGCAGTGAGACAGATAATGGAGAAAGCTTGGGAGAAGGAATATATGATATATTGTATATGGATGTAGAAAAAGTGTACAGCAGGGTTAATAGAGAAAGTTTATGTATGGGGTTGAGGGAAACTTATAGAATCCTGTTAAGAGGTTTTATTATGGCAGTGAAACTCATATAAGAGAAGTTGTTTGAGTGTGTGGTGTAATATCAGTGCTGGAGTTAGACTAGAATGCGTCATGTTCGTGTGGCTGTTCAGTATATACAGTAGATTAAATCCTAGATTAAATTGACTGATTCAGCCTCAACCCTGTTCACTAAATTTAATATTCCACTACATTGGGAGGATCCTTATTTCAAGCGTTCTAGTACCTGTTCTATACATTTTTGTCATTAAGTTATATATGGCTTAATGTCAGATAATGGCTTCCTTTAAACCTAATCTCATTAATACTTGTGTATTTACATATAGCTAATGTCCTTCATTCATTCATTCATTCATCATCCAATCCTATGTTGCCCCATGAAGAGCATAGGAGCCCGGGGCTAGGCAAGTTGGTCCTGACATTTAAGATGAGAGTGACCAGCCTCACTCATCTCTGAGTGGCATTACATGAGCAATAAACCCCAAGCACCCCTTGGATATAAACCTGCACCAGCTCAATCCAATTAGAGCACCTAAATTGCCCACTATCCTCTGGGCCCTATAATTTGGTTATATGGTTACCACCCAGTGTAGTAAATGTTTTCCTGGTGTACAGGAAACCATTTGGCTTGTCACCTAGTGTTGAGTCACCCATAGACAGAAGGAAACAGAAAGACTTGAAGTAAGAAAAGAAGAGGGAGTGTAAAATCACCTGCTGGCAAGAGGAGAGGGAGGAGGAAAGAATGTAACGAAATTAAAGAAATGCAAAGGGATTAATTATTAATATACACATATTGTGATTTAATGGTATTTACCCATGCTTTGGTCATTGTCAGGCAGTTACATGTATAATGGACAAGATTTTGTTTACTAAATCAGAAGTTTGTCAATCAGAGTGCATTAAATCTAGGATTTGCTATGAGGAAGGTAAAAACACAAGTAATGGAGAACGGAATGAGGATAGCAATGAATGGTTAAGGATGAAGTAGTTCAACACTGATGTATGCAGATGATGCTGTGCAGCTTATTAATAGTGAAAAAGAATTTTGTGGATGGGTTTAAAGTTTTGTTGATGTATGTGAGTGATATGCCTTGAAATAAGTGTAGGTAAGCATAAAATAATGGTTGATGATGAGGGAAAGTGATTTCTTGTGTTGTGATGAATGGAGACATGGATTGGTGAGAAAGTTTACATACTTGGGTGAAGTATTAGAATAGAGTGGTAAATGTGTAAATGAAGTGGAATTCAAAGTGGCACGGGAAAGGAAAGTGGGTGAACTGTGAAGGCCTTAATACAAAACAGAGGTTTGAGTGTTGCAGTTGCAAGAGAATTAAATGAAATCATTTTACTGCTTCCATTACCATATAGAGTGGTGGGAGTTGGTGGGAATCATGTCACTTTTATTACATATCTTTCCACTCAAGGATGTTGTGCACTGAGTGACAAGCCAAATGGTATCCTGTAACCCAGGAAACCATTTACAACATGGGGTAGTAGTAACCATATTAACAAATAACATGCTGATGTGGCGCTTTACTATGGTGCCCCATTTAACAGGGATGAGAGGCAAATGCAGCCTCCGCCCAGGAACCAAACCTCCACTCTTTTCTTAGCGAGACATAGTCTGCTGCAGGGAAACACCAGTTCACTGCATGGGATGGCCCTGCATAGCTGGTTGCTTGCCTGCAGCTGATGGGTCTGCTTGTCCAGACAGACCATGGTTACTCAGCAGCAGCATATAGGGGGAGTGAGAATTTAGTAAAGCATGAATGAAAAAATGAAGAGCAAATGGAGGTGGGATTATTGAGCAGTGTGTGTGGAGAGCGAATAAGATGTAAAATACTGTGATTCATTTGTAAAAGATATTGAGTAAGGAAGGAAGTTTGTAATCAATAAAGCTGAAGAGAGCATACTTAGATGGTATGGTTATATGGAGAGAGAGTATCATTTGGATAGTATAAAGGGTATACGGTATATGAGTAAGTTTGAAGGTGGGATAAGGCATCGTAAACCAAGAAGGTGGATAAATGTAGTAAATGAGAGTGTAAGAAAGAGAGGTATGGATGTAGATGAGACTAAGGAATTTACATGGAACTGAGCTAGTTGGATGAAGATCAGACTGAGGAGTGCATGACAAGAGTTGAGCATATCATTTTATAACTTAAAGTTATCAGATTGATTCAGTTGGATAAGTAGTTATGAAGGTATATGTAGAAATCTGTATCTGTGAGGTGGAGTCAAGTGACTGATAAGTTAATGGGTGTGTGGACATTCTGTTTCCTGATTCTTCCACTAATGTATATTTTTTTCAATTTTTTTTTTTATTTATTTATTTATTTATTTTTTTATCCAACTTCACTCCACTTGCAGGTGGGAAGAAGAAGCAGGATGATGATTAGGATGATTTTGATTATTAAAACTAGTAGAAAAGATTGATTTCAGAAACTGCTTCAGCTGTGAAGAAGATTAGTAATGCAGTAATCCCTCATTTATCTGTCATAATTCAGCCAAAGTCTAGGCATATATATATATTTAGTATGTATATTGCTGTACCAATCCATTACAGGGGGTATAATTCCTATAAAACCCTATACAGGTCTATCTGTTAATACACAAAACCCATGTCGGTACTGATTATCTGATGACCACCTTTATACAGTATATTCATTATTATAACCACTTGTATGGTATGGTAACATGATATTAATAATTAAAAATGTATTTCCTTGTTACATATGCCACTATTGGCCAGTCTTATGAGCATTGAATACTTGTTCAGATACAGGCACTGAGAATACTGTTATGTGAGAGTGAAATGCATAGATGGAAATGAGCCAAGCTGAAAGAAGGGGACTAGCAACACAAGTTACATAATGCAAAGGAGACCGGCTAGCCTTGTCTGGGTGCATATTTGTATAAACGTTTAATATTTTCCACAGAAGGAGCTGCGCGCACTAAGAGTATATTGTTATTTATTAAAAGTGAGAGAGAGATGCAAAGATAGATATAAGTACCGGGTGGTCCCAGTGTGAGTAGCATCTGTACGCTATTTACGTTAACCCCTTACGGGCGGGCGACTTGTCAGTTATACGACCGTGTGGGGCAACATATTTTAGGGAAAGTAAAGTACCAAGGAATAAGCCTAAACATGCATAAATCGATGAAAATGGATGAAAAAGGAAGATAAGAGGTATTACTTATGTGGTTATATGTCTCTGCTGGCTGGGGGAGGAGTGAGAGAGGAGCGCAGGCAGGCAGCTTATCACCAGGTGTGCCTGGGGCGAGGCTAGTGAACTCTTCATTAATTTTCTTATTCACCACTGAACACTAAATTTATCATTTATGCATTTGTTACACTGTACATTGTCTTCAAAATCTAGTGTATGTATTTTCTATTTTACTTCAACTTTTATAACAGTAAAACTTGCGTATGTATGTTCTATTTTTCTTGAACAGTTATAACACTACAACTTATGTATGTATATTCTATTTTACTTGTTTCAAGGCTTAGGTGGGTAGAGGGCAGGAAAGAGGTGACAAGGATGCCTTATTACCCAATTTCACCAATAAATTAGGACCGAAAATGGTCAGACATTACGTAACGACTCCTGCCTCCTCACATACGGACATTACGTAGTGTCACCCACCTGTTAGGGGTTAATGGAAACTTTCTTGTTAAGTGAATGCTTGTATAATGGAGTACATAACCTGTGGGAAAAGGGTGATTCAGTTTTTGACCACTGCCAGCTTACACCTATAATGCTATGTAAGGCAATTTAAGGAAGAATAAAGGTTAGTTATTACCAAAACACATACAGAATTTACATATGATTTGTAATAATGCATATCTTTGTAATGGAAACATAAAGATCCCGAAGAAATGCCTTTGGAATTGCAAACAACCATAAACTCCAAACTCTGGCTTGTGATTGCATACAGCTGTGGTAAACATGAGTCCAGTAACCTTGAATAATAAGCACATCAACCAAGCTGTATAGATTTTTATGATAACATCATTCAAAAGAACTGAACTCACATAATTATCTTACCTAACTTCTTACACAGACACACAAATTTGACTTATACTGTAAGAGTCAAGTTTTTCCTACAATGTGCCCATCATCCAATCTATCTATCTATCTGTCTATCTATTGCCAGAAGCCTTAATCCCCTAAGGGGTGGCCAGAAACAAATCGCTTACATGTCACCCTGTCACCTGCAATTTCACTGCCCAGCTCCCAGCTCACACCCCATCCCATACCATAAATCAGTTGCAAAATTCACCCTCTTCTGTCTTTCTTTCCTTCATTCTTTCCTGTAACTTCTGCCTGTGGGTGACTCTACGCTGAGTGACAAGCCGAATGGTTTCCTGTACACCAGGAAACAATTTACTACACTGGGTGGTAACCATGTAACCAAATTTTGGTGCCTTGCAATTTAGTGGGTAATTACGGCACTTCAATTGGATTGAGCTGGTGAAGGTTTATATCCAGGGGGTGGTTGGGGTTATTGCTCACGTAATACCACTCAGGGATGAGTGAGGCTGGTCACTCTCATCGTAAATGTCGGGACCAACTTTCCTAGCAACGGGCTCCTACGCTCCTCATTGGGCAACGTATGATTGGATGATGGATGGATTGATGGACCACATGCTACTTTGTCCAGTATTTTTACTTTTTCCTGAGTAGTAATGCTTGTGTTCTTAGCATTTTCATTGCAAGAGGGAGCACTTTTTGGGTGCTTAGGCTTCATAACTAAGTTAGTTTGGAACTGTCTTGGCAGAGCTGTGGGATGAGATGGGGATGGAGAAAAAATCTAGACACAACAACAGTCAACACAACAACAAGGCTGAGGCAGGCAGTTATTGGATGTGGTTAATGTAAGTGGGCTTGGGTCATGGAACCCTAGCACTGAACAGTAAAAGCACAATGCACAGGTTGTAAACCAGTGAAACTATCTGGAAATTGGATACCTAAATGCACCTACTGTGTTTCTCCCTTGCAGTTCAGTGATAACTGTATTCGTTTCTTTTCATTTCATTTCATTTTTAAAGGCTCCAAAATGCTTGCATGTGTTGGCCTTGGTCACCTAATGGCAGCTGTCCATGCTGCTTAATCTCTGGCAGCCTCCCTCTTCAGTCTCTTATCCCTAAGGTCACACGCAGTGACCTTGTCCCAGGCCTTTTCAGTGTACCTCTGGCAGCCCTAAACCTTAACATTAACACTTCATACTTTCATCACCAATTATCATGCCCCATCCTCTCCACATGCTGCCCAAACCATCACACTCTGCCTTTTCTCATCACAGCACCATTCATTTCGTTCATTCATCATCCAATCCTACGTTGCCCCATTAGGAACATAGGAGCCTGGGGCTAGGCAAGTTGGTCCTGACATATAGGATGAAAGTGACCAGCCTCACTCATCCCTGAGTGGCATTATGTAAGCAATAAACCCCAACCACCCCTTGGATATAAACCTTCACCAGCTCAGTCCGATTGGAGCTCTGTAATTAGCCACTGAACCACCAGGCGCCAAAATTTGGTTGTATGGTTACCACCCAGCGTAGTAAATGGTTTCCTGGTGTACAGGAAACCATTTTGCTTGGCACTCAGTGTAGAGTCACCCACAGGCAGAAGGAAGAGGAAAGAATGAAGGAAAGAAAGACAGAAGAGGGAGTGTAAAGTCACCCGGTTGCAGAAGGATGAGGAAAGAATGAAGGAAAGAAAGACAGAAGAGGATGGAAGGAAAGAAGGATGGAGGAGAGGAAAGGGCAGACACCCGAGAGCAGCACTACATTGAGTGAGTGGATGGTGAGCGCCCCCACCTATCACAACACCAATTGTTATTAAATAATAATGGGAGAAATTAAATGCTCATGTTATCGTAAGACCGTTTCTTTCCTCTCTCTTAAATCATGGCTGCTGTGTGATATACAGTATGAACATTGTCCCTGTTCTTTGTGGCTGAACTGCCATCATGTCACTCCACCACTCCCAGACCTGGCTCAGACCAAGGCCTGAGAGAATGCGATGGTGAAAGTTGCAGGTGTGCTCTTTAAATATTCCTAAGTACCTTGTAACAGACTCTTAGATTCTTGACTGATGCTGATAACATTGAATTTTCAGTACTCATAAGACTGAAAAGTATCCTGTATTTGTTATCCCTGTATCACTGAATTCTCGTATAATGGACGTTCATATGAGGGGACCTGACTGTCTGTCTATGTATTGCAAGACGTCATAATCCTGTAAGGTGTGGCCATTTGACTCTTGAGTTATTTATTTTACGGGGAGGGGCACTAACTCTCCACCAACCCACGTTTTGACATGTCGGAAGCACATATGGTTTGGTTATATGGTTACCACCCAGCGTTGTAAATGGTTTCTTGGCTTATGGGAAATCATTTGGCTTGTCACTCAATGTAAAGCCACCTGTAAAGGAAAGAAAAGTAATAAGAAGTGACAGGAAAGATGGGAGAAATAGGATGAGAGGAGGGCAGGCACAGAAAAAGAATAATAAAGGCTAAGGAAGAAGTAGGCCGCACTACATCAAATGAGTGGATGATGGTCACCATCACCTACCACCTGTAGAATTGAAAGCAGTCAGCTAGCTGTGTAAGGCTTTCATCACCAAGGAGAAAGATTGTTGCTGTGTGTGTGCACAAATTTACATAAACATTTTAGCTGCTGTACAAGCATAAAGACAACTTTGTTATATATTAAAAGTGAGAGTGAAGTGCATAAATGGATGTGATTATAACCAGAAACATGCGACTAGGTACTTAAGTTACTTAACACAAAGGTGATAGGCTGGTGTCAATTGCATTCACATGTACATAGACAGTTATTTTCTACAGAAGGGGATACTGACACTAAGAATATTTGTTAATTATTGAAAGTGATAGTGAAATGCATAGATGGACGTGACTAGAACTGAATGCAGATGACTAGCTATGTAAGTTGCGTAACACAGTGGAGACAAGCTGGCTCAGCTGTGTGCATATTTGCGTAAGCATTTTATTATTTTCCACAGAAGGAGCTACAGGCATGCACACAGCACAAAAGCAAGCAACATAGGCCCCTGCAATAGCTATGGTATGGCAACAAAGGTTACTAACTCCATGACAGACTTAATGCACGCTAACACTGGACTGCTTACTCTCTGTGATTTAGGGGGAGCAGTCAATGGACTTTGTGTATTCGGTCATTGTCAGTGGTGTGGGGACGTTGTGGGGATTGGCGGGCGGTTTGAAAAATTAAGTTTGTGTTTGCACTGTCAGTTAATACAATGAAAAACGATATTGCTGTTATTAAGGCAGCCATTTTGCTTTGTCAGATAACAATGTACATATGTCGGGTAATGCAGCGTCGGATAAATGGGGGATTACTTTGTGAGCTGTATTTGTTTTTGCATGACTTAATTTGTTCATAGGTGCATTTGTTTAGGCAGTTTCTTTTACCAGATACCGTAAATTTATTTCCATGTGGGCCATTCCATGCCAAATCACCCATATTTTGAAAAGTGCTCCAGGCCACCATCAAAGAAAACTTTGAAAAAAAAAAAGAAAAGAAAAAAGGGAAAAAAATACAGTATATAGTACCATCAAAGTTATGTATATATCCCAAATTTTAGGTCAGTATATGCAGTAGTTTCCAAGATAAGACCATTACAAATGCAGCAATTTTTTTTGTTTATCAAAAAGTATATATCACGCTTTCTGTTATTGCTACAGGGTTCATATCTTTGGTCTAAGGCTAACTTTTACTGAATTTTTCATTTCTTTTGTCAAAAAGTACCGATCTCTTTACACTGATCTTCCATAAAGCTCCAAGAAATGGATAAAAGGCCAATTTTTACAAAACATGCAAGTAATCACTCAATTATCCGGACACTCCGTATCCGGTCATCCTCCGTATACGGATATTAGGCCTTGACTCTATTAGGTCCGTATCAGGATTTATTTGTCCGTACCCGGACATAAAAGTTTTGGGATTGGTGGCCAGCTGGCCTACAAAGTCAAAATTGTCCACTGGGTGGTTCACCAGCTTCTCTGATCACGTGTGGGTAGTAGACCATAACCCACAAGTAGAGCGAACAAGACTGTCCAGCTTCCTACCCAATGGCCAAAGGCCCTTAGCCCTCACACATACTGGCAACGCACGTATATTACAGGCCTTAACCCACAAGCTGAGCAAGAATAGGTGTCCAGCTTCCGACAGAATGGTTAAAGCCCACCAGACCCCCTGATCACCAATTTCATGCTGGCAGCATGTGTGTATTACAGACCATAACCCAGAAGCTGGGTGAGAATGGCTGTCTGGCTCCCAGCCGAATAGTCAAAGTCCACTGGCTGCCTGGGTTAGCCGGAACTCCCGGGTGTGCACGGCCATCTGCCTCCATACCGATTGGTCAGAGTTGCATCACCATCCGGATTACTCAGGCATTCATGCCCATGATGTATGGGGACCCAGTGTTTTTGTCACATTGCATCATTTGCCTGGGCGAGCAAAAAGGACCCTTTCGCTCGTAGGTCAGTGTGCCGCATTTTGCTTGTTTGCTCATAGCCAAGCGTGGGTAGAGACATGGCAACGCCGTCCTTCGGGTGACTTTACACTCCCTCTTCTGTCGTTCATTCCTTCATTCTTTCCTCCTCCTTCTGCCCGTGGGTGACTCTGCACTGAGTGACAAGCCAAATGGTTTCCTGTACATCAGGAAACCATTGACTTCGCTGGGTGGTAACCATATAACCAAATTTTGGCGCCTGGTGGTTTAGTGGATAATTATTGTGCTCCAGTCGGATTGAGCCGGTGGAGGTTTATATTCAAGGGGTGGTTGGGGTTTATTGCTCACGTAATGCCATTCAGGGGTGAGTGAGGCTAGTCACTCTCATCTTAAATGTCAGGACCAGCTGCCTAGCCCCAGGCTCCTACGCTCCTCATGGGGCAACGTAGGATTGGATGATGGATGGATATATATATATATATAGGAGCCTCTGTGGTACAGTAGTAGAGTGTGTGTTTCGTACACTGGTACCAGGGTTCGCACCCCACCAGGGTAATAAACTTTGGCAGTGTTCCCCTGGCCATGTACTGCGTTGGCGGACACAAGGGGTGCTGTGGTTGAACCAGTGTCGCTTACTATAAAGTATGCTTGCACTCAGTCGGCTTGCCCGGGCCGATTACACTTGGTTAACAGACTACACACACATCCAAAGCCACTACAACACTACAATTACACCTACAAGCACTTCACACCCTACATACAATCTCGACCAGACAGCCTAAGCCACTCGGTAGAGATACATTGGCTGTATCGTCCTGACTTCGGTCAGGATAGGCCGGTCCTTCAGTGGATACTCAAACTGCTGCTGCTGATGATATATATATATATGCAGTATATATACTGTATATGTATGTATATTGTTTTTGTTTATGCATTGTTTTATTCGTGTCTAGGTTGTATATTGCCTATTCCAGTGTGTGTTTTATTGTCTAAAAATGGCCAAAAGACCAGAGAACACTGCCAAAATTAGAAAAGGTACTGTACATATAGGTTGGTTGTAGGTATAAGGATGGGTATGAGTAGGTTATGGGTAGTCATTGCTCCTTATCCGAACTTTTCCCCTATACAGATATTCCTTTGGCTCTTTTATGTTGGATAATTGAGGGATTATTGTACTTCTGCTCCCCACTGCAGGGTAGTGGTTCATGCTTGAGAGTTCTGATTTCTTTTATTGTCTTTCGTGTTGCAGGTTCACTTGCCCATGCTTCCAAAATCATTTAATTCACAAAATTGTAGCCATGCAATGCTTTGAAATAACTTTTTTTTTTTTTTTTTTTTTTTTTTTTTTAAAAACAAAAATGTGCTTTATTCAGACAACAAGAACTTCACGATGGCAGTAGATGGGAACATTTATTTTTTTTACTCTCTATTTATTTACATTTGATTATTATATATGCAAAGTTTCATTTGAAGTATCAGAATGCTTCTGTTTTTAAGGTCATGACAAAAAGTGACCAATTTTATGATAAAATGTATACAGAAAAATATAGATAAATACAGTACATATTTTCTGTCAAAAGTACACATATACTTCACTGAAATCCCTCCAGATATTCATTGTTCTTGGTGTTTATTGGATACATGTTCAACAAAGAAATATATTTGGTTTATATCACTGACTTTGAAGTGATATACTGAAAAACATATACATTAATAACATATTAAAAGTAGAACACTTTTCTGAGTGCGTGATATATTGATAAATTTATATGGACAGAAATCTACTTGGATGAGACATACCATACAGTCCCTTTATAGTACACTTTTTACACCATGTTTCCACTAAGTACAATACTTTTTATAACATTACACAGTTAACTCTTGCAAAAATTGTGGGAGGAGAGACAAAATATTATTTTGATCCCCTTGACATACCGGTAATCTGTAATGACGAGCACCCCTTTCTTGCTCATTAGGTGCATCAGCCAGACATATAATATGATGTAGGGGCACCCAGCACTCATCCTTCTTTGATATTGGAGGCCAGGAGAGTACAGTGTTGAGCGACCTTTTCATGGAAGGTAAGAACACCTCAAAATGTGCTCTCCTGGCCTGATGAGCTTAGTCCAAGCCAGAGTCAAGGAGGATCTCTGGTAGTTGGCCCAGGGGAGCGGCTGTGGGACGTGGTGATGGACTGCCTACTTCAGGTGACTCTGAAGATAGATGCGAACTCACTTCCAGGGGAGACACAACGGCTGATGACGTGCTAGAGAGGCTCCGTTGTTGAAGGCATGGTTTGACACTGTGGTGGTGGCAGAGCAGAGGTGGACTGGGCAGGGGTCAGAGGCCTGAAAAAAGAATTGATCTTGGACTGGCGATAGGAGTAACGATTCAGACATTGGATGACACTCTCCCGCACGGAACACAGATCCTCCACAAGGTGAGAGGCACCATCTCTCTGTCACATTCAGGTACTCAGCATACTCAAGCACCTTCTCGGGATATGCCCAGAATGTGCTCAGGCAGGGGATGGCTTGAGAACTGCACTTCTCTGAGTCGTCCTCGTCATCCTTGTCATTTTCTTCTGGTTGCACAGTAGAACAGAAGTGGCATCTTGAAGTTCGACATAACTGGATAGCCAGGATCACCTCCATCGACATCTAACCACTCCTGCACATCATCGACAGCCACATCCTCACCTGCATTACGAAGACGAGTGTGAAAGTCGTCCACATCAAAGCCCAAAAAATCATGTCTGCTCTCGTGTCCCTGAAGGAGATGAGACCAACAATAATCGCGGGTTTTCACAGAGACTTCCTCCCTCGCCTTCGCCTAGTTGTACACTGCAGACGTAAGGTTGAAGTGTTGCAGGTTTTCCAGTGTCCTCTGCCCTTGTGTGTCCAACCCTCGACTCTGCTCATCCTCGTCCTCAAGAACATCCATCACCTTGTTGAGGAACCTCTAATGCAACAGCCCCTTCGTTGCCATGATCACACTCGGGTCCGTTGGTTGTATAAGAGCAGTGGTATTAGGTGGCAAAAACAGACACCTAATGCGACCGTCATCTGCAACCAATTCTTTCTCAGAGGGATGCGTTTGGACATTGTCCAGGATAAGAAGAGGCTTTACCTGGTCATGAGGGATTCCAAGTTCCTCTGTTTGGGAACGGATGACCTCCTTGACGAAATGCCTGTAGAACCAGTCTGTGAAGATCTTGCAGGTAAACCAGGCCTTTACAGAATAGTACCACATGAAGGCAATGGGGTTGTTTGGCACGCTCAACAATAACAGGTTTTAGCTGGTGTGACCCATTAGCATTAGCACAGCACAAAACAGATACCTGTTGCTTAGATAACTTGTGGTCACGCACATGCTTCTCTTTCTCGACTGCCAGAGTGTTTGCTGGCACTGAGTGGTAGAAGAGGCCAGTTTCATCAGCTTTATAGACTTGACTGAGAGTGAGGCCCTGCTTCTCAATCAGGCCTAACAAATTCTGCTGAAATTCCTCCACTCCCTCCTCACAAATGTCTAAAGCGCCACCATGGGTCTTATGATTGGTAAGGCCATGTCGAAGCTTGAACCTGAACAAACAACCTTCGGATGCCTTGACGTCGGGGACGTTGTGAAAGTAGGCAAACTTCTCGGCAGCAGTCGTCAACTCGGTGCCTCTCTGTAGCACACTTGCAGCCCGTTGTTGCCGGTACCAGATCAATGTCGAATGGTCGACTTTGGCATGCCGGGGCAGACTTATTGTCTGCCGTTCGGTATTGCATTTGTTATTCCATCCAAAGTCTGCTGTGTACTGGGTGAGTTTGTCACAGGCTTTCCTGATGTCTTGTAGGGTTGAGCGGGCCAGTTACTCCTTAAGGGTGCGAGAAGTGGACCATCCTACATCAGTCTTACTCAGGATCTCCCGCTTCATCTCCAGAGTGAACACTACCCTGTTCCTTTTCCATGGTGGGGAGGGCCATCATCACATATCGTAGGAAGAGGCATGCAAGGAATAGCAAGGCCTGACTCAGGTAGGGAACCACCACAAAAATCACCACATGCACCGCCATGACAGCAGTTTGGGAGGAGCTGCTCATAACACAAGCGTCGTGCAGTGCAGGAAATGAGAGCGAGCAACAGGGGTCTTTGGTGGACATTGGGTAAACAAACCAGCCCAACACAACTGTGCACTGGGCTATTCTCGCCACTGTGGGTGGAAATTTTTGCACAACCATAATTTCAGAACAGACACAAGCATTTTATCCGGATAGTGGGGAAAAATATATGAATAATGGTTTGGAACAGCCAGATCACAATGCTCGGCTAATGGATGGCCCTTGTAATGGACGTCCGGATAATCGAAAGATTACTGTATCACTTCAGAGTCAGTGATATATACCTAATGTATTTCTTTGTTGAACATTATCCAATACACAAAAAGAACAATGAATATCTGGAGACATTTCAGTCAAGTATGTGCGTACTTTTGAGAGAACTTATGTACCGGTACTTTATATTTTTCAGTGTGCGTTTTATCATAAAGCTGGTCACTTTTTGTCACTGTCTTAAAAACAGAAGCATTTTGGTACTTAGAATGAAACTTTGTGTAATTAATCCTCAAATATATATAAATACATGGTAAAAAAATGAAGATACCCATGAACTGCCATCATGACATTCATGTTGTTTAAACAAAGCACATTTTTTTTTAAAAATAAACAAAAGTTATTTTTTTGACAGGATATTATGGCTACAGTTTTGTGAACTAAATGCTTTTGGCAGCATGGGCAAATGAACCTGCACCATGAAAAACAATACAGGAAATTAGAACTCAAAGCCTGAACCACTATCCTGCAATGGGGCCTAGAATTAGTTGCATGTTTTGTAAAAATTGGCCTTTTATTAATTTTTGGAGCTTTGTGGAAGGTAGTGAAAAGAGATAGGCCTCATTTGACAAAAGAAATGAAAAATTCAGTAAAAGTTAGCTCTAGGCAAAGGCTATGAACCCTGTAGCAATAATAGAAAGTGAGATATAGCTCTCCAAACTTTGCTGAAAATGCATTTTCTGAAAAACAGAAAAATTGCTGTGATTTTTGAATGGTCTTATCTTGGAAACTGTTGCATGCGTTGACCTAAAATTTGGGATATACGAATAACTTTAATGGTACCATACATTTTTTTTTTTTTTTTTTTTTTTTTTTTTTACCGAAGTTCTTTGATGGTGACCTGGGGAGCCCTGGGTGATTTTTTCATGGAATGACCCATGTGTGTCCACATAAAGTATGATGAAATTGCATTTTATTGAATCTTGCTTTATGAATGTACAGTCAGCAACAGAAAGTTGCTTAAACTTCCCAGCCCTCTTAGTGTGATATGACCTTGTGGTCTGGCAATACTGTATGGCAAAGAGTTGACACATGGACATATGGTAACCTTATTAATTATTATTTGTTGAACAGATAAAGAAGATGATTTGTTCTAGCAGTAGACTAGCATACAGGTATGCTCAAAGCGAATTTCTGCTGTCATTTGTACACTGGGAAGTTTGTAACTTTAGTTTGTAAGTTTTGTAGGTTTGTACGTAACTATTAATGTACTGTACATGGTCTTTCTCATTTGTGTTACGGTACTGAGCAGTGATTTTGAGATAAAAAATGGTGTAGCATCATTATATTGGAATTATACTGTGCCACCTCGTGTTGTTAGAGAGGTTTAGAGTACAGTATCAGTATAATACATTTCATGGCAAGTTGACTAGTTTTGTTGATTTATGCAGGAAGAAAGAAGTTTGAAGATTTTTGGTAATATGGTTGACAGGAGTATTGAGATGAACCACGTTATTTTTAAATGAGATATGTGGCCATGTTATTAAAAGGAAGCCTGAGAAGGTGTAGGGAACCCTTAATTTACAACTATCAGAATCATGGGACATATGTAAGGATAGGAAATGGACTGCATTCTACTTTACGTATTGCAGTCAGCAGCAAGGTAGCAAGGCCAACCTTAATTATTTCTCCATCATGTGTTTCATTACAGTATTGATGTAAAAACTTGCAATCTAAGGTGTAATTGTAATATGTCTGTATGCAATATAAAGGTGTAATGATATTTTTGTGGTTATGATTGGCAGTGTACAAGCAAAGCACATATAACAAGGCATACAAGGAGGGTATGGAAGTGAACTGCAAGCATGTAAAACGGAAACAGTTGGGTCAGTACCTCACCCAGGAGGTGCTAGACCGTTACAAGCCAAAAGTTGGGGACGAAGGGGGACAACCCAGACCCATCGCACAGAAGCGCAAATCCGATCCCATATCTCCCGACTCTCCAAGCACTGCAAGTACTGAATCTACCAAAAAGGCGAAAATTGAAGGAGACTCTTTACCACATCAGGTATGTTGACATGTTACCTTCAGTTTTTTTACGACTAACAGGCTTACTGACGTAGTGTTTGGAAGAAGTTTATGGTCCTTTTGCCTCTATTAACAGTGAAGAAACTTTGCGCAGTAAGACAAATACCGTAGATACCTCATTTGTAAGAAATGAGGCCCAGTGGTAATGAAACCTGGGCTGTAAATGAGATAAATGTCTTCACATTTGAGCAAGCTTAAATAATAATCACAGGATGTATGGTTGAATAACATATGGAAATGTAAGAGGACATTTTGGAGAGAATGTGTGAGAACAGCCATGTGAAATGCTGTATAAGTGTGAAAATTAAAAGGAGAACCCTTTAGAACTTCACAAAAATGCTGCAGAAAACAATGCAGCTTGTTAAATAGCCATCAGGTGAAAGGGGCCTTGGAATCATGAAGCTAGTATGCAAGGTAAAATGGGGGGGAGTGTGTGAATGAAGGGAGAGAAAGAAATACTGTATACTTAGAGTGAAAAACTGAAAGTGGAAAGCTGAGAAACAAGGCAGTGGCAGGTTAATGTGAGCTTAAGGTAGTGGAGAAATTAGGGTCAATTAATTTGGAGCTGATGGATTTTGGAAACTTTTGAGGTGCTTGCTGGGAATATTAAGCTAGGAATGCTAAATCTGTGTGTTGAGGGGGAAAAAAAAAAATGGCTATGGTGGATGTAAGAAAGGGGTTCATGTGAGGCATTCAGAAGTACAGACAGACAGACACTGACATGCCATAAAGTGGGACTTCAACATTAAAATATAGGAAAAGAACCTCTGTATCCTGTTTGTTTTTGCCAGTTGTCTTCTCCTACTTCAGAGTGCCTCTTGAGAGCAGGAGGAAATATATTTAGAATAAGTAACTTGTGAAGAGGTTTGTAGAGAACTAAGAGAAAGAGGTAAACTGTGATCTCAGAGGAATAATGTCATCAACTCATGAAAACAGGAAACCACTGTTAAACCTTCCTAATCTGGACTCAAATTATCCAGATACCTGCATATTTATTATCATAAACCTGGAACATAATACTGTATACTGTATTAAATATCAGGTTTCATGCACATAATTGATGTTTACAAGTCACAAGACAATGAAGAATAGTTAGGGAAGCTTACATGTGCACTGTAACCAGGTGAGTAAGAGATGCTGGGTCTTTTAAAAGAAAGACATTAACTAAAGTTGCCATTCTACAGTAAAGTACAAGAACAGTACTGCTGTACATTACATTTTTCTTTTGTCTGTGGTATTACTGCGATGCACTGCAAGCATCACAGGAAGCTTTACTTCTTTTATATTTGCAGTACAGACAATGGAGAAATTATCATAGCAGTATCAGTATAGAGTTATGTGGAGAGACAGGCAAATGAGGAAGTACAGGAGCACTGTGTTGTTGATGTGGATGTGCCAGAAGGCATTAAGAGAAAAACATTGAGATTGCTCATCCATGTGGAGATGATGGAGAATGAGAGGCCAACAAGGAAAGTGTACTGTATATGAGTGAGGTGGAGGGGGGGAGATGGAAGATGAGATGGAGCAATGGAATGGAGAGGTAACAGGCGAGGGAGGTCTGAGTCAGAGAAAGAGCAACCACATGGCAGAGGACGATGACATGGAGGTGATTCAATTGTAGCCATCCAGTATGAGAGTAAATTATCTTGTGATAGATTAAGAGATAGCTAGAGCTATTTGCACACCACAAAAACAAGGTGAAACATGCCCTCATCTGGGGCCAGAGATAGCTAGAGCTATTTACACACCACAGATACTAGGTGAAACATGCCCTCAGCTGGGGCCAGAGATAGCTAGAGCTATTTGCACACCACAGATACAAGGTGAAACATGCCCTCAGCTGGGGCTAGAGATAGCTAGAGCTATTTACACACCACAGATACTAGGTGAAACATGCCCTCATCTTGGGCCAGAGACAGCTAGAGCTATTTCCACACCACATACAAGGTGAAACATGCCCTCAGCTGGGGCAAGGTCATTGTAAAGGAAACATTTTTAATTATTATCTGATCTCCGTGGATGGGCAGCATGGGAATGATCTGGATTGTACCTGCCGAACACTATACCGGGCCAGCCTTGAATAACTTTTCTACTCCGTTCCCTGGCTGGGGGTGAGTTTCCAACGAAATACTTCTGCATGTCTGGCATGTTCACCAAATTGTGCCACGTATTTGAGCCATGAAAAATCGCTTAAAAAATGACACGCCACCATGTCATTTGCCCAGAATCGGTTGACCAACAAATGACTTATCAGTGCATCATTGGCCCAGAATAACGTTAATAAAAACTGATTCCTGATTAACAGTGATTTTACCAGGCTTCCCCCAGAGCCTGGTTTATCCAGAAAATTTGTTAATGTGGAATGGCATTCACCACAGTTAGTCCAGATTTTGCAGGTTTTTGCTATATTTTTGAATGAGGTGCCAAATTATATAAATGAGGGTGGTAAAATGTGAAAATACGAGGAATGAGAGTGAAAGAGCACAAACATACCCAGTATAGAAGCAGAGTAAGGAGCAGATGGAATGATTTTTTTTTTAAAGTTGATGGGCATGGCAGCTCAGTGGTAGTGCGTCTGACTTGAGACCGAAGAATCTTGAGTTCATGCCACACCCGGCTAAGCTGCCTTGCCGGGAGAGGTAGCTCTCTCCTGTCACCTAGCAGGTTGTAGCAGCCATGGTTCAGTGGGTTAGAGAGCTCTGACCAAAGGGTCAGAGTCCACCCAAGCGTCATTGGTAAACATCAGGAAGGGCATCTGGTCATAAAGTGCTCCACGCTCCAAAACCAAAAGTTCTCTACCCAAGGGTACATGGTGTAAAACTCAAAAGAAAAGGGGGGGGGATGAGAGCAGAGCAGGGCAGTAATTGGCATGTTTCTCATGGTGCACATAGAAAGATTGTAGTGTCTGATTATATGACATAGGTAGAAGTGATGAATGCTGTGAAGAGATAGAAGAATGAGAAGGCAGTAGATGTTATTTAGGTGTATTTAGGGATGATTAAATATACTGTAGTAGAGAGAGTGTACTGAAAGAATCTTTGATGAACAGAACTGCACCAGTGGAGTGGAAGAAGATCGTGACTGTGCCTTTGTACTAAAGTAAGGGTGATCAAAATGTGTGTAGAAATCACAGTGGTTTACAGTAGGTCTCCTGAGTGTTACAGGAGAGGCTTATGGAAGAATAAGCATAGAGGAATTAACCCCTAAATACCGAAGCACGTCAATGTACGTATTGACCACTTTATCCCGCTCAGCTGAATCACATCAATATAGCTCGCCTTGTAAATGACTGCCTGAACATTGCTTTGTCACGATTGTAACGTATATCCCTTCAAGCCAATGAGAACTTACCCCTCCTGCCTCGGGTTGGGTGGTCCGGCCACTCTCGGGGCAAGGGGGGTCACCCCCCCCTCTCGACCCACACATTACCTGAATGTTTCATCGTCTGTCATGTAATAACCCTCTCTGAAGACCCTCCCACCTGTCTGTACGTCCCAATAGGACATTGTTAGTCAAAGTTTACCCCTTCCCCAACCACGAGGCCCATTCCATCCCCCTCCAGCCCCCCCTACCTTACATACCCCTACCAACCCTACCCCATCCCTCCCTTTCGGCCCCATACTACCTTCCTACCCCCAATAAACCATCATGTGATAGCGAGCATGCAGCTTGGCTTGCTCCCCCCCCCACACCTCCCCTCCCCTACTCCCCCCACCCCAAACACATGTACACGTGCTTTATGTGTATTGCCTCAATTTTTTTTTTCTGTGCCTTTTCATACCTGAACATAATAAATGTTTCTCTGTATACTATTCTATACATCCAAAGACGTGCAATCACAGGCATCTGAGCCCCAGCCCCCCCACCGCCATGCAGCCCCCTCCCCCCACCAGCACCCAATCCCATCCCCCCACCAGCACCCCTCCACCTCGATATAGGAGAGACAGTTACATTTTCCCTTTTCCCTTGCATGCATCTGCAGCTATGTTGAACAATATTCTATTTTTCTTCATGGCAATATAAACATTTGGTGTTTCTGAAGTACTATGAGGCACTGCAGGATTACTCCCCATATGTGAATTATCTCCCCACACCTGCAAACACACCTGCTTGCATGGTTGATATGCTAAATCATATAGATTCTGTTTGTTTCAACTAGCCAAATTGGTTGTTACCGTAATTGATCTCCCAAGGTTCAATGTACTCGTTGTGGGCCTTCTCCCCGACTCGTTGTGGGCCTTCTCCCCGATCAAATTTGATCTCCCCACACGTACATACACATCTGTTTTCATAGTAGTTGGTCAAGAGCAAACTAAAATGCTCTACTTTGATGAGAAAAGATGGTTTTACCCAACCTTCATACCTACAAACCTTCTCCCCACAGGGTACTTTATCTCTCCAAAAGCAAGTAATCTCCCCACACCCCAAAACACCTGTTCTCAGGCTTGGTGTGACATATGATATTGCAATGACCTATTTCAGTAATAGAAATAGTTAGTTATCAAAACTATGGGGGCTTTCGAAAATTTTGTAGGGTATATAACTTTTTTTTTTTTTTTTTTTTTTTTTTCCAACTTTGACCCTCGATTGTGCGGTAACTATTAGGCCTAGGGGGGTGCTGATTGCACTGTCAGGTGTGTAAATTCTTCCTCTTTAGCCAGAACATATTGATTTTCCCCTTGGTGAAATTAAAAAAACACCCCCGAACTGCAGCTCCAGTGGCAGACAATCCAGATCGAAATGCGGTATTTAGGGGTTCGTTTTGTTTCGTTTCGTTTTTAAAGGCTCCAACATGCTTGCATGTGTCGGCCTTGGTCACCTAATGGCGGCTCTCCACGCTGCATGATCCATTGCAGCCTCCCTGTTCAGTCCCTTAACCCTAAGGTCACACTTAATGACCTCGTCCCATGTCTTTCTCGGTCTACCCCTCATAACCCCACCCCCAATATTAACACTTCTCACCTTCCTCACCCAATTATCATCCCCCATCCTCTCCATATGTCCAAACCACCTCAATCTACCTCTCCTCATCACAACACCAATACACTCCAGTCCCATCCTACCTCTCAACTCTTCCATTGTAAACCCAGCCCCTCCAGGCCTTGGACTGACAGGGTGGTTTTAGGAGTATAAGGGAAAAGGTGGATCAGTTATTTGCAGTAAGAAAAACAGTCCTGTTGAGAAGGACTGTAAGGTATTTCAAACCTTTTTGGATCTGAAAAAGAGCAAATCACAAGGTGAATAGGAAAGGATATATAGGTGCTTTCATATATGTATGATGTGACTGGAAAGCTGTTAAATGGTGTGAAGAGTTTTATGATGTTAATGAAGCATGTGTAAGCATACAGTAGTCTAATGCTTAACTATTATAATCTGGTGATCTCTTCAAATTTGCCCTTGCAATTTGCAGCCTTTTTAATTCATATTAGGGAGTTTCTTCACGCTAGAGAGGATAGATTTAGCTTTCATTTACCATGTCACAACTAAAGAGTCCTCTTGAAGTTAAATATCATCATCTGGTGGTAGCTCAATTAACTTGAATAATACGTCATGTGGTTGAGGGGGAGTTGTTAATGGTTTATTGTCAGTGTTGGAGTGAAACAACGATGTATATCAGTGGTCATTCATTATATATGCTGGATATATCTATCTATCTATATCTGTTGCCAGACACCTTAATCCCGTAAGGGGTGGCCACAAACAAATCGCCTCCATGTTGTCCTGTCCCCTACTGTTTCACTGCCCCTCTCTCATATACCACTCCACTCCCTTTCTCCATCTCATCCTTGGCCTCTCCCTCCCTCTCCCCCTTTCCATCTTCCTAACATGCACTCTCCGTGTCAGTCATTCACTCTCCATTCTTTCCACATGGCCAAACCACCTCAGTGTGTTTCTCCTAACGCTTCCTATCTCATCCACATCCACACCACAACGCTCCTTCATGTCCTCATTTGTCAGTCTGCCTCTCCATGTAACTCCACATGCTCTTCTCAGCCCATTTCCACTGCTCTCACTCATGACTTGTGTCCCTCCAGCAAGGGCAAAGCATCACTTCCATATGTTAGAGTTGGTATCACAGTACCGTCATTCAGTAACTTTTTCACTTCCATGCTCACTTCCCTGTTTCTTATCACTGCTTTCAAAGAACCAGCAACCTTTCTTCCTTATTGTACCCTTTCAAGCACTTCACCCACTAAACTTCCATCCTTACTCGTCATACTACCCAAGTATTTAATCGCACTCACATTTTCCATTTCCTCTTCATCCAACCTAACTGTACATTCAGTGAATTCAGTTCTCTGGAAGACCATGATTTTACTCTTCCTAACATTTACATTTAGAATCCATTTCATACACACTCTCCCAAACTCATTCACCAAGGCTTGCAGATCCCTTTTGTTTTCACTTAACAACGCAGTATCATCTGCAAACAACAGGACAGGGAGTTTCCATACAATGCCCTCTCTCATTAAGACTGCTGCAACATCCACTGCCCTTCCTTGTATCTCCTTTATAACTCCATCCATATACAGATTGAACAACCATGGAGACATGATGCATCCTTGCTTCAGTCCAACCTTCAAATAGAAAAATTCACACAGTTCACTGTCTACATGCACTGCAGCCTTAGCACCTGCATACATACTCTTCATGGCATTCAACAACTTCCCATTTACTCCTTATATTCTTAATACTTTCCACAATTCTTGTCTATCCACCCTGTCATAAGCTTTCTCCAAATCCATGAAGGCCGCATTCAATTTCTTTCCCTTCCCCAGAAACTTTTCCACTAGGGACCTAAGAATTAATATCTGATCTACACAACCTCTTCCCTTCCTAAAACCTCCCTGTTCTTCTCCGACTAATTCCTCTGGTATTTCCCTAACTCTATCAATAAGTATCCTAGCATATTCTTTACCTGTTACACTAAGAAGACAAATGCCCCTGTGATTACCACACACTTCCTTTTCCTCTTTTCCTTTGTACAGGGGAATAATTGTACCTGACTTCCAATCCTCCAGGACTTTACCTTCCTCCCAGGCCAATCTCCACATCTTCCACATCCCTTCTACTGCTATCTCTCCCCCATGCTTCAGCATTTCACCACACACTGCATCAGTTCCTGGGGCTTTCCCCATTTTGATTTTCTTCATTGCCTCCACAACTTTCATCCTGCTGATTTCTTCCTCTCATCACACATCCCTCCTTCTCCCAGCCATTCCCCAGCCACTTGTATTCACATTACTTTCATTCTCTTTGTCCAACAATTCCTTAAAGTGTTCTCTCCATCTGCTTACTTTTTCTCCCTTCTCAGTAATCTACCATTATCGTCTATCACTCCCCAACTAACTTCTTTGGCACCCCATCAAACTCTCTCTACCTCTTTCCAGAACATTTTCTTACATTCCCTCCACTTTACACTCAAGTTGCTTCCAAATTCCTCATCCACTCCCTTCTTACCCTCTCTTACTAATCTTTTCAACTCTCTCTTCCTCTCTGCATATAACTTTCTCTTCTGTCTCTCAACTTCCTCCACTGTATGTATATATATATATATATATATATATATATATATATATATATAGATATATATATATATATACAGTAATCACTCCAATATACGACGTAATTGAGTCATAGGTAGGTCCGGATATTGGTTCTGTCCGGATATTGGGCCCCAGCTTATGGACTTGTACTTATGGACCCTAACGCAGAGAAACACCTATACAGCTTCCTCTGGACATGCATAGCACCTATTTAAGACCCAAGTCACACCAATAAGGCACATAAATGACTGAAATAAATGCAAAAGAAACATAAAATGAGGGTTTAGAAGTATGTTCATTCATTAATAAACATTCTGGTACTTATGGACCCTAACCTAGCCTAACTCAGAAAAACACAGTCCTACTGCACATGCATAGCTACTAACACCCTGTTCACACCAATAAAGGACATTCAAGAGTGAAATGAGGTAAGTATAGTATGGAAAAAAGTACAGTATGAAACATTCTGCCTACTTACAGCAAGTCTCTGGCCACCTCGATGAATAATCGCCTCCTCTCGGACTCTGACAATAAGAAGGATTTCCTGAAGCACTTGCAGTACACTGTTCCTGAAGTCTTGCACTGAACTTAGTCAGTCACACACACAAGTCCATTCTCTTTACAGTGTGCACTCTTGTCTAAATAATGCTCCATTGTAACTTACTAAGTGTTGCACTTTAACTTTTCCCATTCATATAATTTTCCAAAGCCAAAACAAACAAGTCTGTTTACGGTAAATTTTTTTTCTATTGAGTCTTTTCTCTGACAGCTTTAAATCCCTAACACAACACACTGTTTTTTTCACTGCACAACACTCTAAATTCCCGTGTGGTCTAGTGGAGAAGTTCTTGCTGTTTATTCACTGTCAGAGTCCGAGAGTATCACTGGCAGGTGACCTAGGGGTGCATCGCTGGGTCGTGGTGATGGCGTACCCACTGCAGACGACTCTGAAGACAGCCGCAAACTCACGTCGAGCGGTGACTCCACCGTGGCTGATGTGCTGGGCTGTGGCTTCGAGCACGAGGGCCTGTCTTGGGGAGGCAACGGAGTGGAGCCAGGGCTGGGCATAGCGGGGATCACGGGCCTGAAAAAACTGTCAATGGTTGATTGACGCAATGACCGACGATTCTGACGATTGATGATGCGCTGCCTGAAAGCACGCACTTCCTCCACGAGTCCCAAGGGTCCAATCTCCCTGTCGCAGTCCGGGTGTTCCAGGTAGTCTAGGACGAACTCTAGATGTTCCCGGAGTGCACTCAGCTTGGGGATGGCTGGAG
Source organism: Coenobita brevimanus (assembly GCF_032717465.1). Lineage (NCBI taxonomy): Eukaryota > Metazoa > Arthropoda > Malacostraca > Decapoda > Coenobitidae > Coenobita > Coenobita brevimanus. The sequence continues at coordinate 34,277,039 of NC_137056.1, read as the reverse complement.
TAGTGTCCTGCTGAGAGGAGTCCGCATCATCGTCGCCTTCAGCGTCAGAATCTTCAAGTTCAGTACTGACACCTGCAGCCGAAGACACGATCTCGATATCAGACAACGTCTGATACCCAGGATCGCCCTCGTCGTCATCCAACCACTCACGAACATCGTCCACATCTACATCATCGCCGTGCGTACATAGCCGTGCATGGAAGTCATCCACGTCAAATCCTAGAAAATCGTACTCCACATCCATTCCGAGCAGACGAGACCAACCATTTTCCAGAGTCTTCACAGGAACTTCCTTCCATGCACTAGCCCAGTTGTACAGCGTAGACTTGATGTTGTAGCGGCGAAGGTTTTCCAAAGTCCGCTTGCCTCGTGTGTCCCGTCCCTCCCTGCGCTCGTCCTTGTCCTCGAGAACAACCATCACCTCGTCCAGGAACTTCCAGCGGTATAGGCGCTTTGTTGCCACGATCACTCCTTGGTCCATTGGTTGGATGAGAGCAGTCGTATTACATGGCAAAAACATGCACCTAATATGGCCATTTTCAGCAACCAAGTCCTTGTCGCACGGGTGGGCAGGTGCATTGTCGAGGAGAAGGAGGGCCTTTACCTGGTCGTGCGGGATTCCCAGTGTCTTCGTCTGGTAATGGATGACCTCCTTGACGAAGTGATGGTGAAACCAGTCTTTGAAGATCACAGCTGTGAACCATGCCTTCAAAGAATGGTACCAGACAACAGGAAGGACATCCATCACCCCACGAAGGCACCGAGACTGCTTTGCACGGCCAGCAACAACGGGCTTAAGCCGGTGCATGCCATTAGCACTGGCACAACACAAAGCAGATATCCGTTCCTTGGAAAGCTTGCGGCCAGGTACACGCTTCTCTGTCTCCTCAGCTAGAGTGTTCGTTGGCAGCGAGCGATAGAATAGGCCAGTTTCATCAGCATTGTAGACTTGACCAAGAGTTAGGCCCTCCCTGTCGATCAAGCCCTTCACCTTGTGCCGAAACTCGTCAACTCCATCCTCATTAGCGTCCAATGCTTCGCCATGTGCTTTACGGTTGGTAAGGCCATGCCGCAACTTGAACGCGAAGAGCCAACCCTCGGATGCCTTGAAGTCTAGGGCGTCGTGAAGCCTGGCGAACTTCTCAGCAGCAGCCTTCAGCTCCGTTCCACGTACCATCACACCAGCAGCACATTGTTGTCGATACCAAATCAACGTGGATCTGTCGATTTCTGCAAACATGGGGGTAAACATAACCTTCCTTTCCACGTTGCATTTGCTTCTCGACTAGAAGTCAGCCGTGTACTGCATGAGTTTGTCTCGGGATCTCTTGATATCGAACAAAGTAGACTGGGCCAGGTTAAACTCGCGGAGAATGCGGGAAGAAGACCACCCTGCATCTACCTTCTCCAATATCTCCCGTTTCTTCTCCAGAGTCAACACCACTCTCTTCCTTTTCTCAGGTGGCGGAGCCATCATCACACACACTAAGAGGAGGCCCGAGAGCAGCAGGAGGCCCTGCAGCAGGTAAGGCACCACCAAAAAAGCGATCACGTGGGCAGCCATTACGACGAGCGTGCACTCGTGCCGAGAGACAGGCGGAAAGTGGGGAGGATGCAGCGGCGCTCTATCGGACGTCGGAGGAATGACGCGCCACAACAATGCTCTCCCGCGCCATGCGCGATAAGTTCAAATTACGGGCGGGAAAAAATCGTTTTTTATTTTTTTTATTTTTTTGGGTTTTCGGACCATTTTGGGAATATTGCATCCCAGGATGATTATGTCCGGGTAGTGGGGATGTTCGGTTATTGGGCGTCCGGATATTAGAGTGATTACTGTATATATATATATATATATATATATCTGTCTATCTATTGCCAGACGCCTCAATCCCGTTCGGGGTGGCCACAAACAAATCGCCTCCACATCGCCCTGTCCCTCGCCATTTCACTGCCCTGCTCCCAACTCACACCCCCCTCTCTCATATACCTCTCCATCCCATCCCTCCATCTCATCCTCAGCCTCCCCCTCCCTCTCCCCCCCTGCACCTCACTCAGATACACTCTCTTCGTCAGTCTTTCACCCTCCATCCTCTCCACATGGGCAAACGATCTCAGTGTATTCATCCTAACGCTTCCTGTCACATCCACATCCTCATCACGACGCTACTTTATATCCTCATTTGTCAGTGTGTCTCTCCATGTGACTCCACAGGCTCCTCTTAAACAGCTCATTTCCACTGCTCTCACTCTTGACTCGTGTCCTTCCAACAACATCCAAGCTTCACTTCCATACGTTAGAGTTGGTATCACAATACTGTCATGTAGTAACTTTTTCATTTCCATGCTCACTTCTCTGTTTCATATCACTGCTTTCAAGGAACCAGCAACCTTTATTCCCTGCTGTACCCTTTCAAGCACTTCACCCTCCAAACCTCCATCCTTACTCATCACGCTGCCCAAGTACCTAAACGTACTCACATTTTCCAATTCCTCACCATCCAACCTCGCTGTACATTCACGGACTTCACCTCTCTCAAAGACCATCACTTAATCTTTCCTACATTCACCTTTAGATTCCGTTTCTTACACACTCTCTCCAACTCATCCACCAAGCCTTGCAGCTCCCTTTCGTCTTCGCTCAACAACACAGTATCATCTGCAAACAACAGTACAGGGAGTTTCCAAGCACTACCCTCTCTCGTCAGGGCCACTCCAACATCCACTACCCTACCTCGTACCTCTTTTAATACCTCATCCATGTACAGATTGAACAACCATGGAGACATGACACATCCCAGCTTCAACCCAACCTTCAAAGAGTAAAATTCACTCAGTTCACCATCCACATGACTGCAGCCTTAGCACCATCATACATACTCTTCACAGCATTCAACAACTTCCCATCTACTCCATATATTCTTAATACTTTCCACAATCCTTGTCTATCCACCCTGTCATATGCTTTCTCCAAATCCATGAAAGCCGCATACAACTTCTTTCCCTTCTCTAGAAACTTTTCCACTAAAGATCTAAGAATGAAAATCTGATCTACACAACCTCTTCCCTTCCTAAAGCCTCCCTGTTCTTCTCCAACTAATTCCTCTGTTCTTTCTCTAACTCTGTCAATAAGTATCATACCATACACTTTTCCTATTATACTAAGACGACAAATGCCCCTTTGATTACCATAGACTTCTTTTTCCCCTTTTCCTTTGTACAAGGGAATAATTATACCTGACTTCCAATCCTCCGGGACTCTACCGTCCTCCCGGGCCAATCTGCACATCTTCCACTTCCATTCTACTACTATCTCTCCCCCATGCTTCAGCATTTCACCACACACTCCATCAATTCCTGGGGCTTTCCCCAACTTAACTTTCTTCATTGCTTTCACAACTTCTATCCTACTGATTTCTTCCTGTCTTCTCACCTCCCTCCTTCTCCCAGCCATTCCCTAGCATTACTTCCATACTCTACGTTCAACAATTCCTTAAAGTGTTCTCTCCATCTGCGCACTTTTTCTCCCTTCTCCACTAGTAATCTACCATGTTTATCTTTCACTCCCCTGCTAACTGTACTTCCACCCTGTCTTACTCTCTTCACCTCTTTCCAGAAAATTTTCTTACAGTCCTTCCACTTTACACTCAAATTCCTTCCAAATTCCTCATCCACTCTCTTCTTACTCTCGCTTACTAATCTTTTCACCTCTCTACTCCTTTCTACATATAACTCTTTCTTCCGCCTCTCTACTTCTTCCACGCCCCGTATTTCTCATCCATTCATTGTTTGCTTTCTTCTTTTGTGCCACAGCCTGTCTCACCTCTTCATTCCACCTCGCTGTTCCTTGCACCCCCCCTCTGTCTTCTCTGCATCCCACACACCACATCACATGCTGCACATATTTCTTCAGTGAAATCCTGCACACACCTTCCACATCCCCCATCTGCTCCAGTTCATATTTGGCCAATTGTTCCTCCATTTCTCTCTTATATTCTGCCTTTTTCTCATCCTCCTGTAACCTTTCCACTCTCCTTGCAAATACTCCTTCTTCCTGTCCTTCCCTTCTTCTATTTCTCCATCTTATTTGGATCTTGATTCTGGCCACCACCAAGTACTGTAGCGGTCAGAAAGTCCACTAATCAATCATTGCCCTCCTTTCATTCAGTTCACCACCCACCCTTCTCATCACTTGCCATGTATACCTGTGGATCATTTTATACCAGAAGAGGGTATTGGCTATCACCAACCCCCTCCCAGCACAAAAGTCCACTAATACACTGCCATTCTCATCTATCTCAACAGGCACACCCCACTCACCAACTATTCCATCCACCTTCACATTCCCTACTTTGCCATTCATATCACCGATCAAAAACACTCTCTCATTCCTTCCAGACTTTTCCATGCACACTTCCACATTTGTCCAGAACTCTTCTATCACTCTGCTTGCACGATCTTGCGTTGGCGCATGTATGCACACAATCGCCCACATTTGTATTTAACTTTCAATCTTACCCACACAATCTTTGACCCAACTGATCCATACTCTCTTATGTTCTTCTTCCATCTTTTACTCACAACTATACATATTCCTTCTTTTGCCCTCTTATTCTCACCTAACCCTGCACATATACCCCATCCATACTCCCATTCTCTCACACTCTCACCTCTTCATTTAAATTTTTTTTTTTTTTTTTTTTTTTTTTTTTTTTTTAATGCGAGGAAGAAGGAACCAAAGGCCATGGCCTGCAGTAACAGTTCCTTCCAAGAGAAAAACAAAATACAATAGAGAGCCAAATTCAAGATCCGATCATTTTGAGATGCCTGGACACACTGCGTTTGAAAGACTGGAGATCATAGGCAGCAGGAAATACAGACAGAGGGAGACAGTTCCAGAGCTGACCTGTTGCATAAATGAAAGACTGGGAGTAACGGTTAACTCTTGCATTAGAGAGTTGGACAGAAAAGGGATGAGAGTTTGCTGCCAGACGGGTGCTACGCGCCCGTCGTAGAGGTGGAGGAATGCAAGCAGACAGTTCAGAGGAGCAGTGACCATTAAAGTAGCGATAGAAAAGAGATAAAGATGCAACAGTGCGGCGAAGAGACAGAGGTTGAAGGGAGTCAGTAAGAGGAGGAGAGTTAATGAGACGAAAAGCCTTTGACTCCACCCTATTGAGAAGAGCTGTATGTGGGGAGCCTCCCCTCACATGAGAGTTGTACTCCACACAGGGGCGGATAAAACCTCTGTATAGAGTCAACAATTGTGCAGGGGTAAAGAAAGAGCGGCTTAGCACACCCAATCTCTTGGAAGCAGATTTTACAAGAGATGTAATATGATCTTTCCAAGATAAGTCCTGAGTAAATGAAACCCCAAGCATGTTCAAGGATGATGCAGGATTAAGCTGAATATTATTAAACATTAATGGGTATACCTGTGGAAGATTTTGTCGGGTTGATAGGTGTAAGAACTGAGTCTTAGATGCATTAAAGACAACCATATTATTTTTACCCCAGTCAGCGATACGAGCCAAGTCAGACATTAGGTGTGCCATAGCCTCATCCCTTGTTTCTTGAAGTAACTGTTGAGATGGGCGTTGTGGAAACCGAATGGAAAGGTGAAGGGTGGAGTCATCAGCGTATGAGTGGATAGGGTTAGATGTACAGCTTAGAAGATCATTGATGAATAAAAGGAAGAGAGTTGGTGATAGGACAGAGCCCTGAGGAACACCACTGTTGATAGATCTAGGAGAAGAACAATGGCCGTCTACAACAGCGGCTATAGAACGACCCGAAAGGAAGCTAGCGATGAAGGCACAGATAGAAGGATAGAAACCGTAGGAGGGCAGTTTGGAAATTAAAGATTTATGCCAGACTCGATCGAAAGCCTTTGAGATGTCAAGTGCAATGGCAAAGCTTTCACCAAAGTCCCGAAAGGAGGATGACCAGGAGTCTGAAAGGTAGGTGAGAAGATCGCCAGTGGAGCGTCCCTGACGGAACCCATACTGACGATCGGAAAGAAGGTTGTGATAGGAAAGATGCCTTAAAATTTTTCTATTAAGAATTGACTCGAAAACTTTTGAAATACAGGACGTTAAAGCAATTGGACGATAGTTGGAGGGTTGGGAGTGGTCACCCTTCTTTGGGACTGGCTGAATGAGAGCAAACTTCCAGCAAGAAGGAAAGGTACAAGTTGACAGACAAAGGCGAAAGAGTTTGCCTAGGCAGGGTGTAAGCACAGAAGCACAGTTCTTGAGAACAACAGGAGGGACCCCATCAGGCCCATATGCCTTGTTAGTACTGAGGCCAGTGATGGCAGAAAATACATCCACTGAAGAAATTTTAATGTCAGCCATGAGGAAGTCAGAGGGGAGAAGTGATGGAGGAACAGCACCGGAATCGTCTAAGGTGGAATTGGAGGAGAAAGTCTGTGCGAAGAGATCTGCTTTATCAGTAGAAGAAATAGCTACAGAACCATCAGAGTAGAAAAGAGGAGGGAAGGATGATGAGGTAAAGTTGTTAGAAAGATTTTTGGCAAGGTGCCAGAAGGAGCGGGAAGAATTCGAGTTGGAGAGTTGAGAGCATTTAGTATGGATGAAATTATTTTTAGTAGAGCGAAGAACAGACTTAGCACGATTCCGGGCAGAAACGTAAAGATGATGTGATTCAGGGGTGGGTTGGCTCCGGTACCTTTTGTAGGCCCTCTCCTTGTTGCGGACAGCATTAGAACAAGCGTGATTAAACCAAGGCTTTCTTGCGTTAGTCAAAGGATATGAGAAAGGAATGTATGCTTCCATGCCCGAGAGAATAACCTCCGTAATGCGCGAGGCACACTCAGATGGCTCCCGGCCATGGAAGCAATAATCATTCCAGGGAAAATCAAAGAAGTACTGCCTGAGGGCCTCCCAGTTCGCGGCTCCAAAATGCCACAGACGACGTTTCCCTGGAGGGTCCACAGGCCGTACCGGAGTGATAGGACAGGTTAAGGTAATAAGGTTGTGATCGGAGGAGCCCAACGGAGAGAAAAGATTAACAGAGTAAGCAGAAGGATTAGTTGTGAGGAAGAGGTCAAGTATGTTGGAGCTCTCTCCAAGGCGGTCAGGGATTCGGGTAGGGTGCTGTACAAGCTGCTGTAGGTCATTAAGGATAGAAAAGATGTAGGCTTGTTCACCAGGTGGATCCGTGAAAGGAGAGGAGAGCCAAAGGTGGTGGTGAACATTGAAATCTCCAAGAATGGAGATTTCAGAGAAAGGAGAAATGGACAGAATGTGTTCCATCGTAGAAGTAAGATAGTCGAAGAATTTTTGATAGTCAGTAGAATTAGGGGATAAGTAAACAGCACAGATATATTTAGTCAGAGAATGACAGGAAAGCCGAAGCCAGAGTGTGGAGAATTCAGAAGAATCAAGTTCAGGAACACGAGAGCAAGATAAGTCGTTGCGTATGTATACACAACAGCCACCTTTGGCTTTGAAATGAGTATAGAGAAAGTAGGAGGATACAGAAAAGGGTTTGCTGTCGGTTGCCTCAGACAGCTGAGTCTCCGTCAGAAAAAGAAGGTGAGGTTTAGAGGAGGAGAGGTGGTGCTCAACAGAGCGAAAGTTAGATGAAAGGCCGCGAATGTTGCAGAAATGAAGAAGAAGAGAGTCAGACAATGGTTCCAGGCACCTCGAGTCGTCACCGGGAGAGGGGCAGATGGCGGGGGCATTTATGGTCCCCCCCCCTGGGGACTCCGAGGCTTGATTAATAGACGCCATTTTTGTTGATTTTTGAAAAGGAAGTGTAGTGTGTACTGTGCATGTAGTTTGGTGAAGATAGTTAGAGAAATTTGTACTGGAGAGCATGCTGGCCTACTCTCTGTGTAACTGAGACACTGAAAAAGTTCAGCAAAGGGGGATGGTCAGGAACTAGTCCTGAGGGCTGATGAAACGGGAGCTCCAGCACTCCCTGTCATCAGCTTTCCATCCACCTCGGGAGTACTGCCCTGCTCGACTGGTGCTACAGTCTACTTTGCATACTACAGTCTACTCCACATACGTCAACTTTTGCACCCTCAAGCACCTGGACAATGTCTCTCTCTTTCACCTCATCATTCGCACCTCTTACATTCCATGTTGCAATTACCATGTCCTTTGTCCGGTCCTGGGTTGTCATCTTTTGGTCAGTCCTTGTCCGAGGCTTCTTGTTCGACTTTTTAGTTAGTTGTTTTCCGGGGAGGGGCACTAACCCTCCACCAACCCTTTTAGTCGCTTTGTACGACAAGCAGGGATACTGGGGGAGTATTCTTGAAAAAAATCCTACCCCCATGGGGTTATATATATATATACATACATAAGTAATCCCTCCAATATCCGACGAAATAGACCCAAAGGCATATCCCGATAGTGATCCTGTCCGGATATTGGGCCATATCCTCCTGGACTTGTACTTATGGACCCTAACTCAGAAAAACACCTATACAACTCCCTCTGGACATGCATTGCACCTATTTAAGACCCAAATCACACCAATAAGGGACATAAAAGACTGAAATAAATGCGAAAGAACCATAAAATGAGGTTTTAGAGATGAGTTTATACAGTATTAAACATTCTGGGTACTTACAAGTCCTGGCTTCTGGACTGGTTTGAACCGCCAGTTTGCAGTCCACAGTTAATCCTCTGCACTCAAAATTCTAATTTCTTAACACTGCACAACACTGTAAATTCCCGTGTGTTCTAGTGGCGAGGTATTGCAGTTTATTCACTGTTTATTCACAAAAAACAAGCACCTGGGGCTTGCACTGCTATAAACATCTGCTCTCGATCAGAGTTTGGCTGTGACTGTTGATGATGGCGGGGTAACAGAGTTGCCAGATCGCAACGGCCACATTACCAATCTTCTCAACTTTCATTACCAAATTTAACTTTTCATTACCAAATCGTAAAGCTAGCATTTATTCTTCACTAATTATATATACAAGTTGAAATACATGTAATCACTCTCCTTATAATTAACACCATGTTGATTATTTTCACGCATTGTAGGGTACCAGATTAATCAGAGAGAGCAAATAATCCACCATCTCCATCCTGTGTATCCTCATACATGTGAAAAATCCATTTGGTAATGCATTATTCTGATTCATTACCAAACGAATTTTTCATTACCAAATTGGCCCACACTTGGTAATGAAAAATACCAAATGGCAACCCTGACAGGGGAGGGGGGAGGGGGAGGAAGGAAGGGGTGAAGGGACCATGGTGTAACAGCCGTTCGGCGCCACGCGGCAATTTCAAATTACGAGAGGGAAAAAAGTCAGATTTTTTTCGAATTTTTTGCGGTTTTTGGCCCATTTTGGGAATATTGGATCCCGGGACGATTATGTCCGGTTAGTGGGGATGTTCGGATATTGGGTGTTCAGATATTAGAGGGATTACTTGTATATATACTGTATGTATTTATATACATATTTATATGTATATATATCTGTCTATCTATCTATCTATCTATCTATTGCTAAACGCCTCAATCCCGTTTGGGGTGGCCACAAACAAATCGCCTCCAAGTCGCCCTGTCTCCTGCCATTTCACTGCCCTGCTCCCAACTCACACCCCCCTCTCTCATACACCTCTCCACCCCATCCCTCCATCTCATCCTCGGCCTCCCCCTCCCTTTTCCCCCCTCCACCTCACTCACATACATTCTCTTCGTCAGTCTTTCACCCTCCATCCTCTCCACATGGCCAAACCACCTCAGTGTGTTCCTCATAACGCTTCCTATCACATCCACATCAACACCACAACGCTTCTTTATATCCTCATTCGTCAACCTGTCTCTCCATGTGACTCTACAGGCTCCTCTTAAATAACTTATTTCCACTGCTCTCACTCTTGACTTGTGTCCTTCCAACAATATCCAAGCTTCACTTCCGTACGTTAGAGATGGTATCACAATACTGTCATGTAGTAACTTTTTCACTTCCATGCTCACTTCCCTGTTTCTTATCACTGCTTTCAAAGAACCAGCAACCTTTCTTCCCTGCTGTACCCTTTCAAGCACTTCACCCTCCAAACCTTCATCCTTACTCATCACACTACCCAAGTACTTAAACGTACTCACATTTTCCAATTCCTCACCATCCAATCTCGCTGTACATTCACTGACTTCACCTCTCTCAAAGACCATCACTTTACTCTTCCCTACATTCACCTTTAGATTCCGTTTCTTACACACTCTCTCCAACTCATCCACCAAGCCTTGCAGCTCCCCTTCGTCTTCACTCAACAACACAGTATCATCTGCAAACAACAGTACAGGGAGTTTCCAAACACTATCCTCTCTCACCAGGGCCACTCCAACATCCACTACCCTACCTTGTACCTCTTTTATTACCCCATCCATATACAGATTGAACAACCATGGAGACATGACACATCCCTGTTTCAAACCAACTTTCAAAGAGAAAAATTCACTTAGTTCACCATCCACACGGACTGCAGCCTTCGCACCATCGTACATACTCTTCACAGCATTCAACAACTTCCCATCTACTCCATATATTCTTAACACTTTCCACAATCCTTGTCTATCCACCCTGTCATGCTTTCTCCAAATCCATGAAAGCCACATACAACTTCTTTCCCTTCTCCAGAAACTTTTCCACTAAAGATCTAAGAATGAATATCTGAACTACATAACCTCTTCCTTTCCTAAAGCCTCCCTGTTCTTCTCCAACTAATTTCTCTGTTCTTTCTCTAACTCTGTCAATAAGTATCCTACCATACACTTTTCCTATTATACTAAGAAGACAAATGCCCCTGTGATTACCACACACTTCTTTTTCCCCTTTTCCTTTGTACAAGGGAATGATAATACCTGACTTCCAATCCTCCGGGACTCTACCTTCCTCCCAGGCCAATCTGCACATCTTCCACATCCATTCTACTACTATCTCTCCCCCATGCGTCAGCGTTTCACCACACACTCCATCAATTCCTGGGGCTTTCCCCGATTTAACTTTCTTCATTGCTTCCACAACTTCTATCCTACTGATTTCTTCCTGTCTTCTCACCTCCCTCCTTCTCCCAGCCATTCCCCAGCCACTTATACTCGCATTACTTCCATCCTCTACGTTCAACAGTTCCTTAAAGTGTTCTCTCCATCTGCTCACTTTTTCTTCCTTCTGCACTAGTAATCTACCATTTTTATCTTACACTCCCCTGCTAACTTCACTTCCACCCTGTCTTACTCTTTTCACCTCTCTCCAGAACATTTTCTTACAGTCCCTCCACTTTACACTCAAATTCCTTCCAAATTCCTCATCCACTCTCTTCTTACTCTCTCTTACTACTCTTTTCACCTCTCTCTTTCTTTCTACATATAACTCTCTCTTCCGCCTCTCAACTTCTTCCGCGCTCCTATTTCTCATCCATTCATTGTATGCTTTCTTCTTTTGTGCCACAGCCTGTTTCACCTCTTCAGTCCACCACGCTGTTCCTTGCACCCCCCTCCATCTTCTCTTCCTTCCACACACCACATCACATGCTGCACATATTTCTTCTGTAAATATCCTACACACACCTTCCACGTCTCCCATCAGCTCCAATTCATATTTGCCCAGTCGTTCCTCCACTTCTCTCTTATACTCTGCCTTTTTCTCATCCTCTTGTAACCTTTCCACTCTCCTTGCAACTACTCCTTCCTCTCGTCTTTCCCTTCTTCTATTCCTCCATCTTACTTGAATTTTAATTCTGGCCACCACCAAGTAGTGGTCAGAAAGTCCACTCCCCCAACCTCTATAAACTCTTGCATCCATTACACATCTTCGCATCCTTTCATCCACACACACATAATCAATCATTGCCTTCCTTTCATTCAGTTCACCACCCACCCTTCTCATCACTCGCCATGTATACCTGTGGATCATTTTATGCCTGAAGAGGGTATTGGCTATCACCAACCCCCTCCCAGCACAAATGTCCACTAACGCACTCCCATTCTCATCTATCTCAGCAGGCACACCCCACTCACCAACTATTCCATCCACCTTCACATTCCCAACTTTACCATTCATATCACCAATCAAAAACACTCTCTCATTCCTTCCAAACTTTTCCATGCACACTTCTACATTTGTCCAGAACTCTTCTCTCACTCTTCTAGCACGATCTTGCGTTGGCGCATACATACACACACAATATATATATATATATATTAATATATATATATATATATATATATATATAAATACATACAGTATATATACATATATATATATACAGTATATATAGTAATCCTCCTGATATCTGTACGCCCAGTATCTGGACTCCCCAGTGTCCGGATATTTTTGGCCCAGGCCATCAGAAGCCAAAAATGGTCAAAAGACTTAAAAAATAAAAATAAAAATAATCCAATTTTTTTTTCACCCGTAATTTGAACTTGGTATACGGCGCGGACCAGCTGTGTTTTGCTGCGTAGTTCTGCCGATGTCTGTCAGGGTGATGCTGCCTCCTCCCCATTTCCTGCCCATCCATCGTCGTGAGTGCACACTCGTCACCATGGCTGCCCATGTTTTTTTTTTTTTTTAATGCTAGGAAGAAGGAACCAAAGGCCATGAGCCCGCAGTAACAGTTCCCTCCAAGAGAAAAATAAAATACAATAGAGAGCCAAATTCAAGATCCGATCATTTGGAGATGCCTGGACACACTGCGCTTGAAAGACTGGAGATCATAGGCAGCAGGAAATACAGATAGAGGGAGACAGTTCCAGAGCTGACCTGTTGCATAAATGAAAGACTGGGAGTAACGGTTAACTCTTGCATTAGAGAGTTGGACAGAAAAGGGATGAGAGTTTGCTGCCAGACGGGTGCTACGCGCCCGTCGTAGAGGTGGAGGAATGCAAGCAGACAGTTCAGAGGAGCAGCGACCATTAAAGTAGCGATAGAAAAGAGATAAAGATGCAACAGTGCGGCGAAGAGACAGAGGTTGAAGGGAGTCAGTAAGAGGAGGAGAGTTAATGAGACGAAAAGCCTTTGACTCCACCCTATTGAGAAGAGCTGTATGTGGGGAGCCTCCCCTCACATGAGAGTTGTACTCCACACAGGGGCAGATAAAACCCCTGTATAGAGTCAACAATTGTGCAGGGGTAAAGAAAGAGCGGAGACGGCTTAGCACACCCAATCTCTTGGAAGCAGATTTTACAAGAGATGTAATATGATCTTTCCAATATAAGTCTCGAGTAAATGAAACCCCAAGCATGTTCAAGGATGTTGCAGGATTAAGATGAATATTATTAAACATTAATGGGTATACCTGTGGAAAATTTTGTCGGGTTGATAGGTGTAAGAACTGAGTCTTAGATGCATTAAAGACAACCATATTATTTTTACCCCAGTCAGAGATACGAGCCAAGTCAGACATTAGGTGTGCCATAGCCTCATCCCTTGTTTCTTGAAGTAACTGTTGAGATGGGCGTTGCGGGAACCGAATGGAAAGGTGAAGGGTGGAGTCATCAGCGTATGAGTGGATAGGGTTAGATGTACAGCTTAGAAGATCATTGATGAATAAAAGGAAGAGAGTTGGTGATAGGACAGAGCCCTGAGGAACACCACTGTTGATAGATCTAGGAGAAGAATGATGGCCGTCTACAACAGCGGCTATAGAACGACCCGAAAGGAAGCTAGCGATGAAGGCACAGATAGAAGGATAGAAACCGTAGGAGGGCAGTTTGGAAATTAAAGATTTATGCCAGACTCGATCGAAAGCCTTTGAGATGTCAAGTGCAATGGCAAAGCTTTCGCCAAAGTCCGGAAAGGAGGATGACCAGGAGTCTGAAAGGTAGGTGAGAAGATCGCCAGTGGAGCGTCCCTGACGGAACCCATACTGACGATCGGAAAGAAGGTTGTGATAGGAAAGATGCCTTAAAATTTTTCTATTAAGAATTGACTCGAAAACTTTTGAAATACAGGATGTTAAAGCAATTGGACGATAGTTGGAGGGTTGGGAGTGGTCACCCTTCTCTGGGACTGGCTGAATGAGAGCAAACTTCCAGCAAGAAGGAAAGGTACAAGTTGACAGACAAAGGCGAAAGAGTTTGCCAAGGCAGGGTGTAAGCACAGAAACACAGTTCTTGAGAACAACAGGAGGGACCCCATCAGGCCCATATGCCTTGTTAGTACTGAGGCCAGTGATGGCAGAAAATACATCATCTGAAGAAATTTTAATGTCAGCCATGAGGAAGTCAGAGGGGGGAAGTGATCGAGGAACAGCACCGGAATCGTCTAAGGTGGAATTGGAGGAGAAGGTCTGTGCGAAGAGATCTGCTTTATCAGTAGAAGAAATAGCTACAGAACCATCAGAGTAGAAAAGAGGAGGGAAGGATGATGAGGTAAAGTTGTTAGAAAGATTTTTGGCAAGGTGCCAGAAGGAGCGGGAAGAATTCGAGTTGGAGAGTTGAGAGCATTTAGTATGGATGAAATTATTTTTAGTAGAGCGAAGAACAGACTTAGCACGATTCCGGGCAGAAACGTAAAGATGATGTGCTTCAGGGGTGGGTTGGCTCCGATACCTTTTGTAGGCCTTCTCCTTGTTGCGGACAGCATTAGAACAAGCGTGATTAAACCCAAGGCTTTCTTGCGTTAGTCAAAGGATATGAGAAAGGAATGTATGCTTCCATGCCCGAGAGAATAACCTCCGTAATGCGCAAGGCACACTCAGATGGCTCACGGCCATGGAAGCAATAATCATTCCAGGGAAAATCAAAGAAGTACTGCCTGAGGGCCTCCCAGTCCGCGGCTCCAAAATGCCACAGACGACGTTTCCCTGGAGGGTCCACAGGCCGTACTGGAGTGATAGGACAGGTTAAGGTAATGTGCTCGCTTTTGTGGTGGTGCCTTACGTGCTGCAGGCTTTGTTTTTTCTCTGTTGCCTTTTCCTCGTGTGTGTGATGATGGCCTCGCTGCCCGACAAGAGGAAGTGAGTGGCTCTGACTCTGGAGAAGGAGAGGGAGATATTGGCGAAGGTGAACGCGGGATGATCGACGTCACGCATCCTCCATGAATTCAACCTGGCCCACTCTACCTTGTTTAATTTTAAGAAATCCCTGGACAAGCTCACCCACTACACAGCTGACTTCGCATTGAAGTCCAAATGCAACATGGAGAGGAAGGTTATGTACACTCCCAGGTTTGCAGAAGTCGACCACTTCATGCTGATTTGGTATCAACAACAATGTTCTGCTGGTGTGCTGGTGCATGGTACAAAGCTGAAGGCTGTCGCCGAGAAGTTTGCAAGGTTATGCGACACCCCAGACTTCAAGGCATCCGAGGGTTGGCTCCTCGCTTTCAAGTTATGACATGGCCTTACCAACCGTAAGGCCCGTGGCGAAACTTTGGACACCAACAAGGAGGGAGTAGAGGAGTTACGGCAGAAGGTGAAGGACTTGATCGACAGGGAGGGCCTCACTCTCGATCAAGTCTACAACGCTGATGAAACTGGTCTGTTCTATCACTTGCCTCCAATGACCACTCTAGCAGAGGAGACAGAGAAGCATGTACCTGGCCATAAGCCCTCAAAGCAACAGATTTCTGCTTTGTGTTACATCAATGCTAATGGGATGCACTGGCTCAAGCCTGTTATTGTTGGCCATGCAAAGCGATCCCGATTCCTTCGTGGGGTGATTGACGTCCTTCCTGTCATGTGGTACCATTCTGTGAAGGCTTTGTTCATATCCAAGATCTTCAAAGATTGGTTTCACCAGCACTTCGTCAAGGAGGTCATCCATTATCAGACGAAGACACTGGGAATCCCACACGACCAGATAAAGGCCCTCCTACTTCAGGACAATGCACCTGTGCATCTGTCCGACAAGGAGTTGGTGGCTGAGAATGGCCGCATTAGGTGCTTGTTTTTGCCACCTAATACGACTGCTCTCGTCCAACCAATGGATCAAGGAATGATCGTGGCAACGAAGAGGCTGTACCGTTGGAAGTTCCTGGACGAGGTGATGGTTGTTCTCAAGGATAAGGACGAGCGTAGGGAGGGACAGGACACGCGAGGCCAACGGACTTTGGAAAACCTTCACTGGTACAACATCAGGTCAGCCATCTACAACTGGGCCAGTACATGGAATGAAGTTTCTGTCAAGACTGTGGAAAGTGGTTGATCTCGTCTGGTTCTCGGAGCCGATGTGGTGCACGACTTTCTGGATTTTGACGTGGATGACTTCCATGCACGTCTTCGTTCGTCTGGCGATGACGTTGATGTGGACGAAGTGCGTGGGTGGTTGGATGACAACGAGGATGATCCTGGGTATCAGATCATGTCTGATATCGAGATCGCATCTTCAGTTGCCGGTACAACTACTCTTAGCGCACCACTACTCCAGTCATCTCCAAACTGAGCGGACTCCAGGAGTACATTGAGTTCATTCTTGACTACCTAGAACACCCGGACTGCGGTTAATCGAGCTTTTACTATATGTATACACCATATACAGTACAGTATATATAATATATAGATAGATAGTGCTATGAGGCAAAGGGATGGGGAAGGTAATGAATGGTTAAGAGTGAAGTATCTCAAATCGTGATACAGTTTTGTCCTAACTTATGTGAGGGTTATGTTCCCAAGGCTTCGCAGAAAGCCAAAAATTGCATATAGCCAAAACACCCCACTTAAAATCCCCTAAATTGTTCCTAAATTTAAAAATAGGGGAAAAAAATTATAGAACAGTAAAATTCAGTACACTTAATTCATATATATATATATATATATATATATATATATACTGTATATATAGATATAGATATATATATCTATATACTGTATATCTATCTATCGCCAGACTCCATAATCCCGCAAGGGGTGGCCACTTGACTCTCAGTTATTTGTTTTACAGGGAGGGGCACTAACCCTCCACCAACCCACTTGTTGACACATATGGAGCATGTATGGTTTGGTTATATGGTTACCACCCAGCGTTGTAAATGGTTTCTTGGCTTACAGGAAACCATTTGGCTTGTTACTCAATGTAAAGCCACCTGTAATGGAAAGAAAAGCAATAAGAAGTGACAGGAAAGATGGGAGAAATATGAAGAGAGGAGGGCAGGCACAGAAAAAGAATGATAAAGGCTAAGGAAGAAGCAGGCAGCACTACATCAAGTGAGTGGATGATGGTCGCCACCACCTACCACTAATATATATATATATATATATATATATATATATATTTTTTCCTTTTTTTAGTAAAGAAGCTGAAGTTTGTATGGTATTTCCTTGTAAGTCTGTTAACTGTACTAGTTCATCCTTCCATCAACTTTTTACATTACTGTATAACCTGGTTTTCACTAATAGTTGTGTTTAAAAGACATCACCAGTCAATATAATTTTCAGATACCTGTATTGGGTTATGATAAACGCAGTCTCAGATACAGTACAACATTTACGTGTATTTTTAAAAAGTCAAAAAGACTAGAATGAAGGTGTGTATGCTGCCAGTGTCTGTGGAACAGTCCACTCGCCCTGATGTTTGGACACACACTGACATCAGGAACAGTCATCAGTGTTGCCAGACGACTTTTCATAAAATGGCCATAGCATGCACAAAAAATGACCAGAAACTGGGTAAGCTGAATTTCTATCTGTCTATAACCAAATGCCATAATCCCATAAGGTGTGGCCATCTGTCTTGGAGTTAGTTGTTTTATGTGGAGGGGCATTCACCTTCCGCCAACCCACTTGTTGACATGGGGAACAAACTGGAACTTATACAGAAGAACAAAAAATTATATGTCTAACTTTTTAGTGCCCATATTTTCGTGTTACCATGTCATCGTATTCTTCATTTTCTTCAGAGTGCGATGGTGAAGGCATGCCAGTTCATTTTTATTTGATCTTGACTGGAGGTTGCAAGATTATATAACTAAATTTAGCTTTGTTATTGTACAGTACAGAATTTATAATGAATACTGGTTTAACTGTTAGGAACTGTTTTTGTTAAACCAGTCTTAACACTATAATGGTCTGATGACGCCGATGCGTCATTTGTTGACCAACCAATTCTGGACCGATGACGCGACGGCACGTCATTTTTAAAAATAATTTTTCATGGCCCAAATATGTGGCACAACAATTTGGTGAACACGCCAGACATGCACATGTATTTTGTTGGAAATTCACCCTCGGCCCGGGAACGGGATAGAAAAGTTTCGCAAGGTTGGCCTGGTATAGTGTTAACATGTGTTCTTACATGTTTATTCTTTCCTTGTTCCTTGTGCATTATCCTTCCCTATTCTTAGGTGGGAGTAAAGATCAGGATAGTAATGTATGTATGATCTTGATTGTGAGATAAACTTGGGAAAATTAGAGAAAATTGGTGGTGCATCTCCTGTCCTTGGGCAGGAAGTAAGGAAGGGTGTAAAAATCAACAAGAGTTCATTTTGCCTTTATCAGGAACAGTGTTTAGTAACTGTGTTTAATACAATACTTGTAGAGTGTAAAGCCTTAAGGGAATTGGGCTTTGTGAGAGTAGGTTAAGTTTAAAAGGGGATGGCAGTGTATGGTATGTGGTACGTAAAATCTTTAGCCTACATCAAGGATATTAGCAAAGTAACATACTGCAAAGACTAATAATACTTATGCGGCTTTCATGCTGTGGAAGAAGAGATGTGATGGAGGGAGGGGAATGGGGAGAATTATAGAGGAGTCTGAACACATAGTGTAGTGCAAGGTACTGTATTGAGAGATGCTGGCTGCAGTAAATTATTTCTTTACAAGTTGCACTTGATGTGTGAAGTTAGGAGAACAGTTTAGTGACATAACATCTCTGGTATACTGTACTGGTAATTTTATTTGTTTTTCCCAGGCCAGCCTAAACGGTGATGACTCTAACATCTCCATGGACGAGGCGTACACCACCAGCACATCCGTACCTTCCCTCACCGCAGAGATCAATGGCAACCAGGTAGAGACACGACACTTTCGGAAGGCCATGGGGACTAAGGGTTTTAGGAGAGCTAAGGCAATAAAGATGGATACACAAAGTCGTAAATGACTCTTGTTGTTACCCTTGACTTTTAGACATCACACTTTCATTCTCTTCTTTGAGATGCTCCAGTTTTTGTACCAGAACAGTAAAGGGACCAGGTTCCTCCGTAAGGGTCAAGTTTCCTTATCAGGAACAATGCATAAACTTTAAAGGGGAGAGAACTATATTAAAGCTTTTCTTTTATTGAGTCATGTTATAAAATTTTAGAGGTTTCAGTAAAGTATCTAAAGCTTTGGTCTGTGTACTAAGTGACAACAGTAAGTAAATCTGTTCTTACTTTTTATCTTGACAGTTGTCCCACTTTCAATTAGATCAGAGTTTTTACTGTGTCATTACTCGTTCTTGGTGATGGGAAGTATTTGTTTGAAATTAATAATGTATTCACACAGTGTGGTGTATCAGTCATGATATATGGCAGTGTGAGCAGAAAAATATTGGACAATTATATTTTCTTCATACTTCAGGTATTCTTATTGTTATTTTGTATTTTCTTTAGTAAATCATTATTTATATTTTGCTTTACTGTGTTATCACAGCATTTTGTTGTCATGATATTTTATCATATTTTTGACTGACTAGAGGCGAGGAAGCTTTCTCATTTATATTGTTATCCCTTTGCTTTTAGAGTAAGGATTACAAGCAAGGACACTAACATTTGAAAGTATTTACACATAGTAAGATGGTAGATAAGTTAAGTGAAATACTTCTCGACACACCCTATTTATACGCATGGTGTTCAGAGTCGGAGATTCATGACCTGGCTCCCTTTCGTATTCTGTCCCTCTTATTGGTAATGGATTTCCAGCGTCAATCTATAGGCCATTGTGTACCCTTTCTTATTGTACAAATATTTTTGGAATAATGATAGAGTACTGTACAGGGTAGTCTATGCATTACAGAACCCACTTTCTTTTGTTGCAGGGATGGCTCAGTTAAACATTATTAGTACATTTTATCTGTCCTGCATAATATTCTTCACAATATATGAACTACCCTGTATGTTCATCCGGTCAGTTGGTTATAGTTGACATTGGATATTGAACAGGTAACTACACTGAGTGACAAGCCATATCGTTTCCTGTACACCAGGAAACCATTTACTACGCTGGCTGGTAACCATATAACCAAATTATGGCGCCTGGTGGTTTAGTGGGTAATTCAGGTGCTCCAGTCGGATGGAGCCTGTGTAGGTTTTTATCCAAGGGGTGGTTGGGGTTATTGCTCATGTAAGGCCACTCAGGGATGAGGCTGGTCACTCTCATCTGAAGTGTCAGGACCAGATTGTCTAGCCCCTGGTTCATACGCTGGGGCGACCTGGGTTGGATGATGGATGGATGGATGGATATTGAATTACAGTGAAATTTTAGCTGGTAAGAACTGGCTTTAGGATCATTCAGTGAGAGCTTTTAGCCAGTTTAAGGTAAAACACAAGTGCCAAATTTGAGACTGCTACCTCAAGGACTTAATTGAACTGATATTTAAAAAAGGACAAAGAGTAACAAGATTTCTTTGTGAATGAAGCCCCTTGTTAAGCAAATCAAAGAATATTTCAAATCATAAGCATGGAGTCTGGTTGTGGCATCACATGGATTATTTTTTCCGATTGTGACAGCTGTATGTGCACTTAGATGTTGAGAGGCTACTTTGATTAATAAGTTTTTTGTTCCAATGCATCTTTCAAATTTGTCATGAAATTTAAAGCAACAGTTAGCCAGTGGTAGTAACTTTAAGATGCCACCTCCTTTCATGCATAGCATTTCTTTATATGCAAACTTTCTAAACAATAAACTAGCTGGTGTAGCGCGATCATGACGGGAATGCTGTGTAGCGACAACTTTGATCTTTAGTTTAACACTAGCCGCATCATGCCACATCACATAGTCATCAAGATACTGTACCTGCGATTGAGTGAATGTGCATTTAGTGCACTTGGTGATTTGTTGCAAGGTGAACAGTGAAGGATCATGAAGAACAATGTTTTCATAGAATTCTGTTTCAAATTGGGAAAACTTTTATGGAAACTTTTCAGATGTTGCAACAGACTTATTGGGAATATTATTTGACCTGTTTGCAAAGTCACACAAGTGGTTCCAGTGGTACAGACTGGGAAGAACTTGCACTGAAGATGGTCCGAAATGTGGATGGCCTTCCACGTCACGAGATGATGATCATATTAAGAAAGTACATGCCGTGATGTGTGAAAATAAATGCCTGACTGTCCATGCAGTTTCCAGGCAGCTGCAAAAGTTTGTGCCACACATTTTAGCTGAAAAACTGAAGATGCATCATGTTGCCACAAAGTTTGTGACACATCTGCTGACAGATGAGCAAAGAAAGAACTGTGTCATAGTCAGTCAGGAACAGTTTGATTGTTTGAATGCTGATGAAAACTTTCTGAAAAAAATGTCATAACAGGTCATCAAATATGGGTTTATGGGTATGATGTCAAAACAAAAAGGCAGTTGCTCCAGTGAGTTGGAACATCATCACGGGGGAAAAAAAAAAAAAAAACATCAGAGTAGTTCAAATGTGATGTTGATCGTCTTTTTTTGCTGGAAGGGCGTTGTTTATCGTGAGTTTGTTCCACGTGGTCAGACAGCCACTAAAGAGTTTTATTTGGATGTTCTGAGGCATTTGAGGGAGACGTTGCAAAGGAAGAGGCCAGAGGCATGGACAAACAGAACCTGGGTGCTGCACCACAACCATGCACCTGCTCAGGCATTGCTCCTTATCCTTGACATTTTGGCGAAGCACAGGATCATTATCGTCCTCCAGCCACCCTGCTCTCTGGATTTGGCCCCTGCAGATTTTTTTTTTTTTTTTTTTTTTTTTTTTTTTTTCCAGAATTGAAATCCACTTTGATAGGTCACCACTGATTTCAGATGATAGAAGAGATAAGAAAATTTGCCAAGTGCACTAGACACACGTTCACTCAAACGCAAGTGGCTTGATGACTAAATGGCGTGGCATGATGCATCTAGTGTTAGACCAAAGCTCAGAGTCACCATTACACAGCTATATCTGTGTAATCATGCCAGGCTGGGTAGTTGGTTCGTTATTTAAAAGTTTAGGGTTCGTTTTGGACAGATCTTGTTTACTGACTCTATGAAAGAAACTGACTGCATAGGGCATAATGTAAACAAAAATCACACTCCAAGGAATATATTAATGTTACAGACAAAACTTTTGCAGCATATATGCGTCATATTATTCAGTCATGTTGCCCTTGACCTCAATTACAATCTGGGGGCATTTGGTCTTGCAGTCTGATAAATTTTGGAAGTATTCCTTATTGTTCTTGACCCCTATGTTGCGAACCTCATCTGTTGGGCAAGGCACTGACAAGGTGTTGCATGTTGAAAGCCTGTTCCTTCATATAATGCCATGCATTTTCTATGGGATTCAAATCAAGAGAGTTACTTGGCCAATACAGCACTTCAAGCATCATGATCTTAGAGGAATTTCATATTCCATTTTGCCTTGTGACATGGGGCAGAGTCCTGCAGGAGACGGGTGTCCTGCACTTGCATATACCAGTCAACATTCATCATTGTGTTTTCAGGACGGAAGTAAAGGCCTCTCCTGCCCACTTCCATGGTAAAGCAACCCCACACCATTATGCAATCACTGTGCTTGACAGTCGTCTGCATGTAGTGGGGGTTGTAGTGACTGATGTTGTGAGGCCTCCTTACTCATCTAACACACATGAAGGTGCTCTCATTAGAGAACATTGCCTTTCTCCAGCCATCTGAGGTCCAATCTTTGTATTTTCATGCAAAGTCAAGCCATTTCTGGCACATTTGTGTGGTCAGAAGTGGATTCTTGGGTGGCAAGCATGATGGCAAGCTCAGGTCCTTCAGCAGCTGCTGTTTGATGGTGCAGATGGAGACACCATGTCTCTAAGATGATTAGCTTTGGGATATGCAGCCATAATATTAGGAGTTTTAAGCACCTCATGCCTGAAGTGATTGTCTGTAGCCTTCGTTGTCTTGCGTTTTTCATCTTGGACGAGGTTTTTTTTTTGCTGGGATAACATATGGTTGGAGGCCAAGGGTACGCTCCTCACCGACTGTTCAGACCATCCAGATTGTTGTGCAGTTCCTTTGGTAGGGATGATCTGCTTACAGGGGAGAACATGAGCCTTTTCCTTATTACAGTAGTTAGATTGGTTGAACCCATATCTAATATAGAGTGCACAAAATAACATCAAATACAGTTGGAAGCAATATCTAAGGGTTCCTGCTAGGAGTGAAATCTGCAATACTACTCTGTAGCTCAGCTAGTGGGTGGATGAGTTATGTTCAAACAAAGCATTCATTAGAAGCAAGCCCTGAGGGAAGCCAGATATCATCAGACAGAAATCCGGTTGTTAGTATGGCATGCATTGCAAGTGAAACAAGCCACTCCTGGCCAGTGTATTTTAAGGCAGAGTGGCCAGTCTCTCTCTCTCTCTCTCTCTCCGCACGTGCGTGCTCACACACACACGCACACACGCACGCATGTATGCACACACACACACACACACACTTTTTTTTTTTTTTTTATTCAGTGCTGTACTTGTTCATATTTGGAAAGTAATTAACTCTGCATAGAACTCTTCAGAGTTGTGGAAGACTTTTTCTGTTCATAAATTGCTTGGTTAAATCAAAATTCATATTATGTGATGCTTCCCATTATATAAATATTTTCATTCCTCATTGGTTGGAAGAGAGTTAGTGCCTACAGTGTCAGAAATCTTGTATGGATATGTGACATTGGTACGGCGTGAATATATGATGTCAGTGCCAAAAACCAGCGGAACAGTTTGTTGGGAAGGTTATGTGAGCTGCATTGAGTGGCCGGAAGTTACCATAATTGTGTAGCATTTGGATTGAAAAAGCTGATTGATCAATGGTAATATGAGTGTTCTTTGGTCAGTGGTTCATGATCCTTTAGTTTGATCCAAATTCTTGGATGAATGTGCTTGGTGGCCATTGCCAGTAAATAATATGCATGTATTACAGACTTACATATCATGAAAAAAATTAGTGGTAAAGTAAAATAAAAATATTTGTATCACAAAATTTGGTTTATTTCATTTAAAAGATAGTCCTGAATAAATTTTTAAACTGATATGAGAAAGTTGCCAGTTTGATTATCTCTTTTACCAGCATATAGATTTTTTTAAAGTGGTTTGACAAATTCCCCAATTTTGGATAACTACTCAGTTTAAGAACCACTGGCTGAGATGGAATGGTGATGAACCCATGCACTGACAAACAGTGCAGGCAGATTAGTGGGGGGGGGGGGAGTGCTTTATAGTGTTGATGATCAACCTTTTGGATGTACATGTCTTAAGATAAGAAGTAGTGACATGAAAAAAAAATGCTCGATAGTGTTGATGATTAATCTGTTTGAGGTCGTAAGACAAGATTGTTTAGAAGTAAAGAAAACTGATATAAAATAGAACTGAACAGATGAAGCTGGTATGGAGGAGTACATGATGGTAGAGCTGTACCCCATTTTTAACCCAACCTTTATCTGGTACTGGCCAGTTTCCCAGTGGCATTACAATAAATACCAGGGGCCATGCTTACATGTGTAGGTCTTTCAGTAGATGGCAACTTTTCATGTGTCATGATCTTGAACCATTTCCCTTCTCAAACCAATATCCTGAAGGTTGCCATGCAGGACTTCATCCCAAGTCTTCCTTGATCTGCTTCTGAACATTCTTTCCCCCATATTCATAGATGTGACCCTCCTCAGCCAGTTACCTCACCTGTGCCTCAACATGTCCAAACCATCATAGCCTACCTGTTCACATCACTTATGCCAAGTTTCTGTTGTAGCACACATTTCCCACTTATCATTCAATAATGCCTTATGCACCCATCTTAACATTCTCATTTCATTATTCCAGTGTGCCTTATCGTCTTCTTTTACCAACCAAGTCTACTGACCATATAGTGTAACACCTCTCATGCATGTTTTGTAGAGAGTAACCTTTGCATTAAAGAAAAAAGCCATCATTTGTCGGTAGAGATACCTGCTGGGGATTCCAATTCCCATGTAGCAGAAATAAGAGACAGGGAGTTTCTTTAGCCAAATTGATGAATGGGAATGGCAAGAACAGACCAGTGATTAACACAAGTAGGTATGGATGGTTACAGAGTAGGAAGAATTAGGTTGCTAAATGTATGTCTGAAATGAAAAATGCCCTGAAAGAAAAAAAAAAATGGAAAGCCAGGACATTGTTGAAAGGACACAAGTCAAGAGTGAGAGCAGTGGAAATGAGTTATTAAAGAGGAGCCTGTGGAGTCACATGGAGAGACAGGCTGACAAATGAGGATATGAAGGAGTGTTGTGGTGTGGATGTGGATGTGATAGGAAGCGTTAGGAGGAACACACTGAGGTGGTTTGGCCTTGTGGAGAGGATGGAGGATGAGAGACTGACGAGGAGAGTGTATGTGAGTGAGATGGAGGGGGAGAGAGGGAGGGGGAGGCCGAGGATGAGATGGAGGGATGAGGTGGAGAAGTATATGAGAGAGGAGGGTGTGAGTTGGGAGCAGGGCAGTGAAATGGCGGGGGACAGGGTGACATGGAGGCGATTTGTTTGTGGCTACCCCATAAGGGATTGAGGCGTCTGGCAATAGATAGATAGGAAAGCCAGGATGTGATGATGGGATACCATTTAAGGAGAAAGAGTAAAATGTAAGTAAGAGAGTGCAATGAACTTGTATAAAAATTATATAGAGAACTGGGATGAAAGGAATTTTAATTGTAGAATAGAAAGGGATGTGATTATGGTTTATCATACAATGCAGATTTATTGTGGCCTAGGTGAGTGTAAAACTGTTGTGTTGTGGGATTAGGCATTTCAGTGTTGTAGATTATGTGAACAGGAGATAAAGTGGGTAAAACAGATAATAGGGCATCTGTTGGAAGGATAAAGTGAATAGAGAGAAGGATTATTTAAAAGCCTAATCATAAGGTTATTATGGCATAGAAGGAGAGCTACTGCATGTTGTGAAGAGTTATTTACATTATCTATCTATCTATCTATCGCCAGACGCCATAATCCCGTACGGGGTGGCCATTTGACTCTGAGTTATTTGTTTTACAGGGAGGGGCACTAACCCTCCACCAACCCACTTGACACATAGGGAGCACGTATGGTTTGGTTATATGGTTACCACCCAGCGTTGTAAATGATTTCTTGGCTTACAGGAAACCATTTGGCTTGTCACTCAATGTAAAGCCACCTGTAACAGAAAGAAAAGCAATAAATAGTGACAGGAATATTGTAATTAAATGGTAAAGAATTGGATTATCAACTTTAAATTTGTGGGATTGATCCCAGGCTGGGGCAGAGAACTGTAAGGGGATATGAATTTCACTTGAAAATTGATTGTCCAAAAGACTCACTAACATGTCATGAATACATATTCGTAATCCAGTCCTTTATTACCTCATCAGGAGTGTAGGGACCCAGGGTAGGCCACTCAGTCTTGACATTTAACGAAAGGGTGACCAGCCTCACTCGCCTCAGGGAGGCAGTGTGTGAGCAATAAACCCCAACCGTCCCTCAGATGGAAACCTACACTGGCTTCATTTGGTTGGAGTACCTAAACCTAGTAGACCACCAGACATCTTTTGGTTGTATGGTTACCACCCAGCATAGTAAATTGTTTCCTTGGTTATAGGAAACCTTGGCTTGTCATGAGAGAGAGAGAGAGAGAGCACTTCCATTGAGTGAGTGGATGATGAGTGCCACACCAACCATGGTTGGTCATGAATATACCCTTGGTAATACTATTACATCGTTACATTGGCCAAAAATAAGTCGTTGTTTAGATAGTTTGGTTTGGTAATTGTGTGTGAAGTTATCTGTTGTGCATATGAGAATTGCATGCTAGGTCAGTCCAAAGGGATACCGAACTTTTCAACCTTAGAACAGTACCCCTGGGTCTGTGAAACCCAGAATTTTTTTCTCCATGTTTTAGTTTAGCAACTTCTAGATGCCAGGGACCCTCGTCCATCTCAACAGCTTCCTAGGTTTTGGTACCCATGCTAAGGGTGGATGTGTGGATTTCCAGCTTTCCCTCTGTTCCGGTATATAATGCACTAAAGTTGCGGTTGGGTCTGTGAAACCCATGTGTACTTGAGGATCTTGCAGATGTGGCTACACCATTTAGGCGATCCTCTCTACATCTTGAAGACTCTTCATACCTCAAGCTCAGACAGCAGTGCGAGCATCATTGTGTTATTTCTTTTCGTGTGGGGTCCATGCAAACAAAAACTTTCATTTTTTTGATAAGTTTATTTTGAAAATATGCCATATTGGACACATTTACGTGAAGCTACAGTACGTGGTGAATGGTTTTGGCATATCAGATAGAGCCAGGATTCCAGGGGCTTGAATGGTGAGAGAATTGGAGCATGGCCTCTAGGATTGGGCAAATTTGGGCTGTCTGGACATTGCTACTCCTCACCCTGCCGTAGGGTGGGAAAGGAGGTCCAGATGATGATGATGATATATTAAAAATTTACAATACATAGAATGTTAATTTTATTTTCATTATCAGATAGAAGCTATGCCCAAAAAAGTTGTAGAATGGTCAAGGATAAATGAAACACTTTTTTTTTTTTTTTTTTTTTTTTTTTTTTTTTTTTTTTTGGGTCTGTACCTACCCCTTATATCCAAACATATGTATACTGTTCTAGGGTATGGCGCACCAACTAGCCAGCATAGGATAATCACGATGGGACTGCTGTGTACCGGTGACTTTGAGCTTTAGTCTAACACTAGTCTTATCATGTCACGTCACTTAATAATCGATGTATGTGCACGTGAATGAACGTGCGTTTAGTGCACTTGGCAATGTGTTGCAAGTTGAACAATGAAGGATCTTGAAGAACAGTGCATTTGCACGAAAGTTTGTTTCAGATTGGGAAAAATGTCATAACAGGTGGTGAAACGTGGGTGCATAGCTGTGATGTCAAAACAGAATGACAGTCATTGCAGTGGGTTGGAACATCATCACCTTGACCAAAAAGTATGTCAGAGTAACTCAACTGTGAAGGAGTTTTTTTTTTTTTTTTTTTTTTTTTTTTTTTTTTTTTTTTAAATCATGAGTTTGTTCCACATGGTCAGACGATAAGTAAAGAATTTTACTTAGACATCCTAAAGCTTTTTAGGGAGGCAGTGCAAAGGAAGAAGCCTGACGCATGGACAAACAGCACGTGGAATCTGCACATGACAGTGCATCTGCTCACGCGTCACTCGTTCCTTATCTGTGACTTTTTGGCAAAGCATGAGATGACTATATTCCCCCAGCTGCCTTACTCTGGATTTGGCCCCTGTGGACCTTTTTCTGTTTTTTTTTCCCCTAAAGTGAAATCCACCCTGGGAGGTCACTAATTTCAGACAATAGAAGAGATAGAAAATTCACCAAGTGCACTAAACATGTGTTCACTGAAGCACGTGTACCGTAATTAAGTGACGTGGTGTGATGCAGCTAGTGTTAGGCCAAAACTCAAAGTTGCCACTTCACAGCACTCCTGTCGCAATCATGCTAGGCTGGCTAGTTGGTGTGCTCTTCAAAAAGTTCTGTTTCTTTTTGGACAGACCTTGTACTCCCAAAATCGAATACAAAAAGAAAAAGATGCTGTGCTTCATGCTAGCATTGAAAATGTTTTGAGCTTTGGAATGTTTTTGAACATTGATGTCTAACAGATTGTAGACTGAGTTTAGTGATAATTGTGAAAATAGCTTGCAGTTTCTGTATGGACAGAGAAGCACTTGAATTGGTGGAAGATTGTAAATACTTCATTGGAGTGATTGATGAGAAAAAAAAGTGGATACAGTAGTACAGTTTTCAAGGAGGTAAAGTGGCAAGTGCTACAAAGGGCTTGATTCAGTAAGTTTCAGGAAGGTTTCTCTAGTTTTCACATTTCCACAGTAGTATGGCATGAATAAGAAAAAACAGGTGCTGGAGAGGGACACCTCCACACCGTGGAATCAATATTACTGGGCGTTTGTATTGCCTGATTATACAAATGTCTCTCAGTTCCCTCCCTATCCTGTGAAAGGGGATGGTGGGCTGCTGGAGAAGGGTAACCTCAGCAAATAGTCTACCAGGTTCACATCCAGATGAGCCTGGGGCTACAACAACAGCAGTAAATTAAAAACCACAACAAACACCAGCCAAAAGCTAAAGAAATGAAAGTCTGTTGCAAATTATGCAGTATGTTTGTTATTTAGATAGGATCAAATAGGATATGAAGTAGTGGCTTACAAGAGAGAAGTGAAGTAATCAAGTTTTATTTGATCAAGGAGTGGAAGAGTATGTACTGTCATGAACAAAAGTTCACTGACATTCCCTTGTTCATGGACTATCCCTTGCCAGCATTATGTCCTACTTTCTTTATTTCTCATTTCCCAAACTTCTGAGGGTACAGCATCCTTCCTTCGCAGATGCTCTAGTTGTGAACTTCATGTTGCTGTTACATAAAATATTTCATATAACACCTTTGGTTGCCACATCCATTATAAAATTTTGGTGAGCATTTGATCATAATAGTACTTAAATGATATGGCAAGTATACTGTGAAGCAGACGGTATTACTACGATGGTAAAAAATTAGTGGTATATGTTAGTGAAACTGAAGATAGCTGGAGGCATGGAAGAGCTGAGAAGATGGCTTGATGCAGCGAATGATAATGTGAGAAAGGTGATATAGACACAAACACTTTTCCAACCATGAAATTGCTATCCAGTGTCACTGTTAAAAGAACAAAAAAATCTGGTTGCCTAAAATTGAACTGCTTAAGTAAAAAATGTATATTCACCAAAATGAAGTCGTCAGTTGCCTTGGAATTATTGGGAGGCTTTGGCTTCTGGCCATTGCACTGTGTAAGCTAACACTGATCACAAGCCATCTGGCCACTTATGTGCATGCACTGGAAAACATTCCATAGTTCTGTAATCAAATATTTTTGATATTATTGCTTGTTCCATCAGGAATTGTAGAGTGTCATTTTCTTCATGTGATGAAATATGTACTAAAGTAGCACATAAGTTATCAGGGTTTAAGTGTCATAAAAGTATTTTAGCTGTCAAACAATTCACATTCATGTGTCATCATTTTATACCCCATGTGATTTCCCTAACCTTGTCTCGGACATCCTTTGCCACCTATTCTTTTGAGCCATCATAGTATTGTTGCATGACCGTAACATCCATACTGCTATAATTTTTCAGAATACAGTATCCATACTTTAGAGTATTAAACTGCTTGAATTTCATTACAGTGGAGGAATACTCTGTACTTTTCTTTTTCTTTTTACACCATAAATTAGTTTTTTTTTTTTTTTCCGTATCAGTGTATGTGATATGGAACCATGGTGTGGTAGTGTGTTTGTCTTCAGCTCTACATGTGCTGTGAGTCAAGGGTTTAAACTTAAGCCCTGGCAGGCATTTTAAGTGGACGCTTAAAGTTCATCCTTTCATATGCTCAGTTACTTTCACAACATGTCAGTTCATGCAGATAATATAGAGACTGGAATACACAAATGTAGCCACTACAGTACATCTGTTTTTACATACATTGTCCTAAATAGACACCCCTTCTTTATGCATATTTTGCCAGCATTGGAAAGAGCTACTTCTGACTACCACTTTCTTTTGGAGGGGAAAATTCAATTCTACAGTGACTCTCATATGGAAAAATCCAGATGCATAATGCAGAGTGTGTGATGCTCACAGGGTTATGGTGCTCCTGTCCTGCTCCAGTTACATATTTAGTTAATGTAGTTGTAATATTTTCCATATCCTAATTCAGATCTAGCATTATACACACATATTTTCCAGATGACTAAAGAATTTTGTGTTCTTGCAGCAATCCTTGCCTCTGTCCAGCTGAGGGTAACATGGAGGGAAGTACCTGTAAGTTGAATCATCTCTATGTGTTTCCCTTAAGCTTGCTGCTTTTTTCAGAGTCGCCTGTATGCTTGTTGCACGATGCCTCCTTTTTTCCATGTTGTTGCTTGTTTGTAATATATTACGAAGTGGTGTTTTATATCAGAGTCTTAATTTTACTATAAGTTTGGAGACAAGCCATGTGCCATGCCTTACATATCACCGAATTAAGTCATGGACTTTGAT
This sequence comes from Coenobita brevimanus, assembly GCF_032717465.1. NCBI lineage: Eukaryota > Metazoa > Arthropoda > Malacostraca > Decapoda > Coenobitidae > Coenobita > Coenobita brevimanus. The sequence continues at coordinate 34,245,870 of NC_137056.1, read as the reverse complement.
TACAAACATACTGAAAGTGAACTATTCTGTAAAGCCAGAACCATCTCACGTACATTCTCATGACAGCAGGTCTGTATGAGAGAAGATAATACAGTCTGTCATTGTTTAATAATATACCTTTCAGGAGAAGGCATGTGTATTACTTAAATTACATTTGGTTTATATCTCCTTACACCTTGGTTGACCCTGTTTTTCAGTTTATGTCTTCTGCCATTCTGACAAAACAATACTTTCTGTCATCATCACCATACTTAGTTACTCAGGTGCACATAGGTTATCGAAAATTAGATCACGGTGTTGTGACACATTAAGTTTAATTTTTAACTTTTCCTTTGTTGTTTTGAGTATGGTAATCCATTTGAATGTTTTGGGGTACAAAATATTGCATTTGTTTAAAAAAAAGAATGAATGTAGGGAGATACAATATTCACCACTTCCCACTGTCAATTTTAGTGTACAATATAAAAAACAAACACAGAAATATAGTACATAGACGTTACTTTCATACACTATTATAACCATAGGATGTAGCTTGATACTTACACTCCATCAGCTGCATCAAGTGCTGCAAACCAGTAACCATAATATACTTCCATCTTTCAGTTTATTATCTTTATTGTTCATATTTCATATTCACTGATGCTTGTTGATTGAAAGGATCTGCTGTTCCACAAACTTCGCTTAATTATCCTTTGTGAAGTGCAGTGAAATGAGATTGTTTACATAATAATGCTTCTTACCCATGCCTGCTTGTTTTCAACAGGTAGATGCTACCATATCTTACCAACTATTCATGATGGTAGTAGTATAGTACATTGCCTGGATGTGTCACACATTTCTTTATTGTGTTTGCTGGATGTTCTGTAATTCATGTTATTTCTTTAGTTATGTGTAGATCCAGAAAATATACATTTGTTTTTAGTAGCATGGATCATTTTGTATAGTATCAGACTAGATCTCTTGTTTTAAGCTTGAATGTTACCACCTACAGCAATGGAGAACAAGACTGTTCATCAGATGTCATGTCCTTCCATAATGAGTGACACCAAGCCAAGCAGTGTAACCATTCAGTTAAAAAGCATGTGCATGTTCACAACATATTTTTCATATTCTTACTTTACAGCTGTTTTTTGCAAGTCACTCATCGTGCATGGAGAACAAGACTGTTCATCAAATGTCATGTTCTTCCATAATGCTTGACACCAAGCCAAGCAGTGTAACCATCCAGTTAAAAAGCACGTGCATGTTCACATAATATTTTTCATATTCTTACTTTACAGCTGTTTTTTGCAAGTCACTCATCATGCATTTCCTGCAGAGTGAATGGCATCTTTGTTATTGTTCTTTTAATTGTATACTTTGACTGTATGTAGCACTGAAGCTGATGTGACAGCATGTTTGGCTTAGTGGTTCTGTTGCTATCACCAAATCTTGCTTCAGCTACATCATGACTGCAAAGCTGTTGACGGTTGTGATGGTGATGGTGGTGGTAAAGAAATGAGGACACTGTGCAAGATGGTTGTCACCCCTGTCTCCACCTCCTTATCCCCATCCTTAACTCCTGGCCATTATTTTCCATTGGACCACCCACCTATTACTCCATTCAGTGATCTGCATCATCCCCCTCCTCCCACTGGACACACCCTCCATATCCCAGCCCCGCACTACCCATCTCATGGCACTCCAGCATCTCTCCAGACTGTTCATTTGCATATTCCCCAGATATCTTCATATCCCCAGCCTCAGCACCAATTTCCACCTCCTTTAGCCTACATTCCTTGTGTAATTAATGCCCACCATGGAACCATACTTCCAGATCATCATCATCATCATCCACCATTTGTACATCACTCAGACCATCCATCATTCACCCAAGAACACCCCCATTCACCTCATTTTTCAGTGCAGCAGGAATCAGTTTGTTCCACTCCTCATGGGCCTGTCCATCTCCCCTCTCCCCCACACCTCCACCCCTCCCATGATCCCAGAGACTCCTCCACACCTGTTCCGCTGGGGGGACCACCTCCAGGCTCCACCAGTGTCCCTTCATACCATAGCAGTTACCCCCACCACCATAATGATAGTATTCCGGGACCATACCTACACCCAGCCCCTCCTCCTCCCAGTCAGTATCACATCCCACAGCCACATAATCACCTCATGCACACACCACATTTATCGCCCCACCCTTTCACTTTCTCTGCTGCTCACTCCTCATGTCCATCAGACCACCCCTGCTCCTTCCCTGCTCACTCTCTTAGCTCCTCCAGGCATCCCAGTCCATCCCGGTGTCTGTCTTCCCAGCCTTCTCCGAAGCCACGGTGTCCCAGTCCAGCTCATCACTCTGTTGTTCATCCACATCACCATAAATCAGCAACTTACCATCACAGTCCATTACTTCACTATTCAAATTCATCATCTCGACGATCCAGCCCATCACCAAGACATCCAAGTTCTACACCACACCACCCCAGTCCAACACCACGACATCCCAGTCCTTCAGCCCGACACCCCAGTCCAACACCACAACACAACCCCTCACCACACCATCCCAGTCCTTCGGCCCGACACCCCAGTCCAACACCACAACACAACCCCTCACCACACCATCCCAGTCCTTCAGCCCGACACCCTAGTACTACATCAGGCCACCATGATCCCTGCTGTCCCTCCCCTCAGCACAGCAGCCACCACAACCATTCCAACAATCATCACCACAACCAACCCTCGCAGGGCACCACCAACTCACGCATGTCCTTCTCAAGGGCAGTAGTGAGACCTCCTCCCTTGGTCCTGGCAAGACAGGTCTGTGGCATGCTGTGAGAAGGGGCTTTGTGCTAAGGCATGAGCGTAGAATTTCACGTGGTGATGGGTAGTTCAGTACAAGGGTGGCAGAGGTGGTCTGTGGTGTTGGTTGAATTATTAAGAGGTTGTGAACTCAAGCTTTAATATAGATTATTTCAGTGCATTCCTTCATACACTGTACTGAATGAGTCTACAGTTAAATCACTGTGGTTAGTGTTCTTTATAATTTAAATGTTTACCATGTATCATAAAGTAGGTTTAGTATATATTTTATTTTATTTGAGTATGTTATGTTACAATCTCTTTTTAAGTAAAATGGTGGACTAAATGGAAGATGTTGATGGTTATGCAGTATGTATATATTTGTGTTTTGGCTCCTGTTGGTTCATTATAACAGCTGCACTGTCTGGCAGAAACATTCATACACAGATTTGTCAGTAGTGTCAGTTTTGAGTTTCAGTTTTGGGAGGAAAACCTTGTTATAATCATGTAGTTTTAATTACTGATTGATTTTTTCATTATTTGTCAATCTATGGTATACCATATTGATTTCTCAAACTAGTGTCAGTATGGGTTGGTACGTAAATGGTGTTTGACTTTGCTTTTTCAGGTTTAATATTAAAAAATAGCCCATGAGAAAAGTATGCATTTCCAGCAAAGTATCATGAATGAAGTGGTATTACTGAAAAGATTTATATCTTACATTGTTTAGTTCAAGATATTTTTGAAATTTTCAGGTGTCACAAAGTTGCCTGATGCCAGTAGCAAATTACAGTATCAGAGTAAAGATGTGCTTGCATGATCTTTCATGATAATGAGATGTTTGTAGAGAAATAATGGTAAGAGAAGTTTTCATCTCTTCACTCTTTTTAACCCCATGGAATCTGGTGATGTACTATATATATATATATATATACACACACACACACACAGTAATCTTCCCATTGTCCGATGTAATACAGCCAAAGGCATATCCGGAAAGTGGATCTGTCTGGATAGTGGGTCCTTGCCTCCTGGACTGGTACTTATGGACCCTAACCCAGCCTAACTCAGAAAACCATCTACATAACTCCCTACCAGACATGCATAGCACCTATTTAAGACCCTATTCACACAAATAAAAGACAGAAAGCATGAAATAAATGAAAAGGAACCAGAGAATGAGGAATCAGAAGTCTATTTATCTATCTATCTATTGCCAGATGCCATAATCCCATAAGGGGTGGCCATTTGACTTTGAGTTATTTGTTCTACGGGGAGGGGCACTAACCCTCCACCAACCCACTTGTTGACACGTAGGGAGCACATATGGTTTGGTTATATGGTTACTACCCAGCATGAATATGGAAAATATTTAGCAGTGTACAGGGTACTTACAACACGTCCATGGTCATTCATTACAAAGGTTAACCTGCCTCCTCTAAGGCTCTGGCAGTTGTGAAAATGCTCTTGAAGCACGTACAGTAATCCAGTGTTGTGCTGCACTTAATCCTTTGCACTGCAAGTTATAATTGTTTAACACTGCACATTCTGTTCTTAATTGCGCCACACCAGTTTCAATTGCCAGTTTCAACCGCCAGTTTACACTCTGTACTTAATCTTTGCACTCTGAATTCATAACACTGCACAACACTGTAAATTCCCATGTGGTCTAGTGATGAGGTATTGCAGTTTATTCACAAAAACGAGCATGTGCAGCATCCATTGCGATGGGCATCTTGTCAGGATGGTAGTTTGGCGGTAACTGGGGAGGGAGAAGCAAGGGGCGCACGTAAACACAGCTGTTCGGCGCTGTGCGCCAAGTTCAAAGTATGGTTGAAAAAAATGTCGGATTTTTTTTTTTTTTTGGGGGGGGGGGGCAATTTTCGGTTAAGAATGCCAGGGCCCAAAATGTCCGGGTAGTGGGGTGTCCGGTTATTGGGCGTCCGGATATTACAGGGATTACTGTACATTGTATACTGTATATCTATCTATCTATATATATATATATATATATATATATATATATATATATATAGATATATATAGATAGATATATATATATATGTATATATATCGTATAATATATATATATATATATATGTATATATATCGTATACTATATATATATATATATATATATATATATACAGTAGAACCTCTCTCATTCGGACTATATGGGGGGAAGGGTTGTCCGAATTAGCAGATTGTCCGGACCATCAGGGTAATCTTCAGTTCATACCAAACTCTATCTACATATGGTATGTTTGTTAATTATTAACATATGTGGCATATGTCAACCCTACGTAACCGCAAAAGATGAAAGGATACTGGTACTAAAATAACAAAACTAATCATGTAAGATAGTTTTGTATTGCATAATTTACAGGTAAGGCCATGACAAGAAACTAGCCTACATTTTAAATTGTAGTAAGTGACTGAGGCCTGTGTAGGCAAAAATATAAATTAATTAATTAACTGTAATATTTGGAATAAAAACAAAACTTATGTAGGCAAAAAATACATTGTCATCTTTGGTATATTGATAACACACATATGGGCAAGAAGCTAATGTTTGATGTACAAGTAAAGCACATTTAAGTACAAAAAATAACCTACAGTAATCACTAAACACTGCAGAATATTCTGACCCATTTTTGTGTAAGCAAACTCCTCCTTTTAACACCTTTATTCATTACAGAAGCTACACTTGCATTAAAGGGCATGGTAAGGAGGATTAACTTTTGAAATACAGCGTAAAAATGTAAATGGTTGGTGAACTAGTTGATGGAACGAATGCTAGCGTGTGTTTAAACAGGCGCCCATGTAGCGACCTAGCGTGATCCGAGACTAAACGAATGACGATCGCTTTCCGCGCCGATACTGAAAATGCCTTTAGAATTACTTTCAACATATTTTTGGAGCTTATTTTTAAATTTTGTCCGGATTAACAGAAGTCCGGATTAAAGGGGTCCGGACTAAAGAGGTTCTACTGTATATATATATATATATATATATATATATATATATATATATACATACAGCAAACTCGCCCGGAACACGTTCTTGCCGAACGCACTCGCAATCATACATGATTAGTGCTGGGATATGTATAAGATAACGTAAGATTAAAGAACCATTACGAAAACTATATATTTACGCAAGAGAGGCCTTTGATAGGCCAAATCCGCGAACATCAGCTCAGCACGCACGGTTTGTTTTGATCACGTGATGTGATTCGCTGTACTGCTTTTCCTCAGTGCTGTATTTGTAAGTTAAATATTTACAGTACTGTTCTGGTAAGTTTATGTGCAAGTTAAAGTGTTATTAAATAACGTTCAAGCAAGAAGTAAAGTCTTATAACCAGTTTTCTGATAGGTGTCAGAATATTCCCTTTTTTATTTGTTTGTTAAATATTTGCTGTACTGCTTTTCCACAGTACTGTACAGTATTTGTAAGTTAAATATTTACTACTCTGGTATGCACTTGTAAGTTAAAGCACTTAAAGAAAGTTAAAGCATTAAATAAAGCCTTGTAACCAGTTATAGATTACACACGATCGGTGGGTTCCAAGACAATTCGCCATCATGTCAATTCCTCGTCAAAACATGAACGATTCCCCATCAGGACAATTCGCACCCTGTATGATTCCCCGTCATTCTATAAATATATTAATTAATCAATACTTTTATAAATATACTTATTATTAATTAATTAATACTTTAATAACTATATTTCAGGGGGATCCATCAAAGTCTATGTTGTCTTGTTATTGTTGTGATGGCGAACTGGCTTGACAACGAATGGTCCAGAAACCATTTTGCTCCCTAGACTCCCTAGGCGTGGTGTTTTGCTGTTGTCTTCCATTGGTGATCAATATGAGGCACTTTGGGTGGTTGGAGGGTTCATTTGGTGTTGAGGCTTGCAAGTATAGTGCTGCACAGCAAGGCTTCGACATGCAGGTGCATGGGCACGGGGCAACATTCCGACGCCGACTGGTTTCGGCATCGGAATGTTGCCTTGTGTTTGGGTGTTTGTGGGTCGGAGTTTTGCTGTGCAGTGCTGTGTTTGTGGGTTGTGACATTGGATGGGCCTTCTGACCTCTTGGGGTGCTTCATATTGATTACCAGTGGCAGATGGCAACGAGGGACCACGTTTGGGAGATCTAGGGAGCAAAATAAGGAGTAGTTAAAACTTACGCGGTTTTGCGCCGAACGCGCCACGTTAGGAACGAAACCCATGCGTTGGGGGCGAACTTGCTGTATATATATATATATATATATATATATATATATATATATATATATATACTGTATATTGTTATCATTCCTGCCACCACCAGATGATTTTTGCAGAACTTATGGATCTCTAGCAATATATATATATTTATACATGGAGCCTCTGTGGTACAGTGGTAAAGTGTGCATTTTCGTACACAGAAGAACGAGGGCTTGCGCCCCGCCAGGGTAATAAACTTTGGGAGCGTTCTTCTGGCCTTGTACTGCATTGGCAGACACAAGGGGTGCTGTGGTTGAACCAGTGTCGCATACTATAAAGTATGCATGCACCCAGTCGGCTTGCGCGGGCCGATTACACTTGGTTCACAGACTACACACACATCCAAAGCCACTCCAACACTACGATTACACTTACAAGCACTTCTCACCCTACATACAATCTCTACCAGACAGCCTAAGCCACTTGGTAGAAATACATTGGCTATATCATCCCCACTTCGGTCTGGATAGACCAGTCCTGCAGTGGACACTCAAGCGGCTGATGAGATGAGATGAGAGATATATATATATATATATATACAATATATATATACAGTATATGTATATGTATATTGTTATCATTCCTGCCACCACCAGATGATTTTTGCGCAGCTTATGGATCTCTAGCACTGAAGGGATTGAGTAAGGCTATTTTGTACCCCATCAGTTTGTAAATTATCTTCCAAGCTAAATAGAGCTTCTGAAATTAGGAAGAATATAATAAAGAATACATCATCAGACTGAAGGGGTTCTAAGTGTTTAATAGTCCCTTTAAATGCTGTAATATACTGTATGTCATATTTGAACTTGAGATAGGATCGGTGTGTAGTAGATGTCTGTCAGATAATACATGTAACAGCCATAACTTAGTCACAAGTTTTGTTGGTTATAATTATTTTCAACAAGACAGACAGTGGAGAAAGCTTGTAAGAAGGACTGTAAGATATTTGTGGCATTTATGAATAGGGTAAAAACAAGGGACAAGGTAAACAGGGAAGGATTATGTAAGGTTTTGCATGAGTATGGAGTGAATGGAAAACTGTTGAATGCTGTTCAGAATTTTTATGATGGTAGTAAAGCCTGTGTAAAGGTAGGTGACATCTAAATGAGTGGTTTAAAATCCGTTGGAGTGAGACAGTGTTCTGTGGTCCCTGTGACTGTGTGGTATTATATATGGATAGGATTATGAAAGAGGTAAAAACTCCAGTTTTAAGTACCTGTGTGCAGTGATGTAGAGAAGAGAGGTATTTTCAGAGGAATTGAAGGTAGAATAGCACAGGGATGGAATGTGGCTAATGCTATGAAAGCCTTGATATGAAACAGAAGTGATGGCAGCAAGAGGTTTGCATGGTGGTTGTTTTAGTGCCTTCCTTAACTTGTGGATGTGAGATTTTGGTGTGGCATGAAAATGAGAAGTTAGCAATAAGAGTAGTGGATATGGGGTATTTGAGGAGTGCTTGTGTTTAGGAGAGAGTGGGCAAGATAAATATATGTTATGTGATTTGTAGATGTGGTAGGTGGGGGCGCTCACCATCCACTCACTTGATGTAGTGCTGCTCTCGGGTGTCTGCCCTTTCCTCTCCTCCATCCTTCTTTCCATCCATCCTCTTCTGTCTTTCTTTCCTTCATTCATTCCTCTTCTGCCTGCGGGTGACTTTACACTCCCTCTTGTGTCTTTCCCCTTCCTTCTGCCTGTGGATGACTCTACACTGAGTGACAAGCCAAATGGTTTCCTGTACACCAGGAAACCATTTACCACGTTGGGTGGTAACCATATAACCAAATTTTGGCTCCTGGTGGTTTATAGGGTAATTATTGCACTCCAGTTGGATTGAGCTGGTGAAGGTTTATATCCAAGGGGTGGTTGGGGTTTATTGCTCACGTAATGCCACTCAGGGATGAGTGAGGCTGGTCACTTTCATCTTAAATGCCAGGACCAACTTTCCTAGCCCCGGGCTCCTACGCTTCTCATGGGGCAAGGCAGGATTAGATGATGGATGGATGGTTGGTGAAGTAAGGAAATCTTTAGACACCAGAGATGAAGAGTGTGCTTAGATGGTCTGGTTATGTGGAGGGAATGGACATAAATAGGACAGTAAAAAATGTGTATCTGAGGAAGCTAAAAGAAGGGAGATGTGCTAGGCCTAGAAGGTGGATAGCAATGGTAAATGAGTGTGTGAGAAAGTGAGGTGTGGAGGTAGATGCATTCAGGGAATTAACAGTGGATTAAGGTGGTTGGAAGAAGCAGAGTGTATGACAAGGGTTTGGCACCCCTCTTTTTTTCTCGATGTGATAGTCGTCATACTGACCCTACCTGATAGGTAATGTGAACCTCACAAGTATGGGTACTTATGCCTGTGAGGTGGTGTCAAGATTCCTGGGACTTGCATGATGAGTGAATGAGGTTGCAGCCCATGTAATTGGGTAGACTTTAGATAGTTCTCCTTATCAGGGTTTTTCTTGCTCTCTGATCCTTAGCTAATCCCATGCTTAGGTGGAAAAAAAAGAGCACAGGATGATGATGGTGATGATAATCATAATGATGGTCATGGTAATGATGATGATGATGACAGCAGTGTTGTTGATGGCTATTAATGTGAAATTAACAAAGTAACAATTGGCCGAAATGGCCACGTAACTGTGATGCATGAATGTCAGAAATTGTAGCAAAACCTCTGCATTACAGTGTAGCTTACCCAGGTCCAGATGTGGTATACTGTACAAGTAGGTGTATATAGTTACCAGTGTACTGTATCTGAAATGCTAGTAGTGAATCAGGGATAATCTGTTATCACTTCTTACCATACCGTGAATTATCCTAAATGGTACCAGGCATTCCAAGTGCAAACCCAAATTTTCCACTTTACAACAGTTTACACCCACTAAATACATACATACCATTATGGTAAGTATCTAAAATACACACAGGCATGATTAGGTTAATAGAAAATGGTGAAAAGGGCACAATAAGGAAGAAACACTAACCATAAAGAGACCTGAGATGGACTTGATGTACGGAGTTCTGAGGCTGGGGGGTGGAGAAATAGTGGTCTCCACCACCTGGGATTAATTCCTCAAGTAGGACCTCATCTTTGAATCCCTCAAAACCATCAGAAACCAGACACTGCACCATCATTGTTGGCAGAGCTATCATAGGTGCATGATAATGATGTTTTTGAGCCAAAAAATGTGCGATAACAGCAGGAGTGCAGATTTTCATCTTGCAGTGACAACAGAAACTGCTATAACCAAGTGTGGCATAACCAAGGGATCACTATATAATATTACAGAATGTGAGTGACTTTAGATGGTGTTATTTACTATGTTTGTCCTTAGCTCAAACTTTTCTTTTACAAATGTGTATGAGGTCTGTCCAAAAAGAAGCCAAACTTTTTAAATAGCACACCAACTATGGTGGTACCATTCTTAAGTGGCAGTTTGGGTGGGGCACCAAACTCTGTACAGTGTTGCCACGTGTTCCATACCCGCTATGTGAACGGCTCCGATATATATATGTAATAGGCATAACAATATAAACACATAAGAATATAATGGTTATGTGTGTATTATAATATATGAAAGAACAATAAACTTATTATGCGTAAAATATTTATACGTCAATACAGAAACGTGGCATAATTATTTTACAGTGTTGCTTAAAAAAAAAGTAGTCACTTTTATTGGCTGTTACCGTATTTCTGGGGTGGGTAATAATGTCACAATTATGATTATAAGATAATGTGCAGGAATATAAGAAATAATATGCCTTTTCTTAGTAAAAAAAATATATACAGTACATTAAAACCCTCGTGAGCGGCAACACTCACACACACCCAGCCCGACCCGAGGGATAGAGGAATAGGCCTGTTTGGGGACACCTCTCAAAAAAAAAAAAAAAAAAACGCGCCAAGATTTTTACCTCCTGGGTGGTGTGGAAGTAAAGTCAAATTTACAATATGCACATTATAACGTAAAAGAAAATAACCAAATGTATCCTAAATTGCCACAGACGAGAGAGAGAGAGAGAGAGAGGAGGGGGGGAAGGCAGACCAGGGGCAGTTTGAGTGCAGCTGAGTGAGAGATGGAGGAAGGGAGGGAACGAAGGAGGGAGAGAGTGATTGAATGAAAACAAATCATGGCGCCCCAACAACGAGGTCATCTGGCGCCATATGTAAAACAATAATATTTTTAAACATAATTAGATATAATAAAAACAAAATAAAGAAATGAAAGCACAAGTTTATAAGTCACTCATAAAAGAAACAAAATTTCCAAGGGTGACGCACATCTCCCCCAGGAGAGAGAGAGAGAGAAGGCAGGCAGGGGGCAGTGTTGAGTGCATTGTCAAGCTGAGGGAAAAATGAAGAGAGGGAAGGAAGGAGGGCGAGAATGACTGAATGAAAACAAATCACGGCGCCTCAACACCGAGGTCGTCTGGCGCCATATGTAAAACAATAATATGATAAAAAACAAAATAAAGAAATGAAAGCACAAGTTTATAAGACACATAAAAGAAACAAAATTCCCTAGGGTGATGCACATCTCCCCCAGGAGAGAGAGGGAGAGAGAGAGAGAGAGAGGCATCGCGAGTATGGAAAACGTGGCAACACTGTACAGAGGTTGGTGCCCCACCCAAACCGCCACTTTAGAATGGTACGACCATAGCCAGCTTGGTGCGATTGTGATGGGAGGGCTGTGTAGCAGTGACTTTGAGTTTTAGTCTAACACTAAGCTGCATCACACCACATCACTTGGTTATCTAGGTACGTGTGTTTGAGTGAACATGTGTTTGATGCAAGTAGTGATTTGTTGCAAGTTAACAGTGAAGGATCTTGAAGAGCAGTGTGTTTGGATAAAAATCTTTTTCAAATGGGAAAAGCTTTTGCAGAGACATTTCAAGTGTTTGCAACAGGCTTATGGGAGGATTGTTTGAGCCATACACAATGTCACAAGTGGTTCCAGCAGTTCATATCAGGAAGAACATCCACTGAAGACAATATGAAATCTGGATGGCATTCCACATCATGAGACAAAGATCAGATTGAGAAAGCAAATACTGTGATCCATGAAAATCATCGCCTGACTGTCCATGAAGTTTCTGAAGAAGAAGGCATCTGTAAAAGTTCCTGCCACACAATTTTAACTAAAAAAAAACTGAAGATGCGCTGTGTTGCTGCAAAATCTATGCCATGTCTGCTGACAAATGAGGAAAAAGAGAACCATGTCACAGTCAGTTAGGAGCTGTTTGATTGTTCGATTGCAGATGCACACTTTCTAAAAATTTCATAGCAGGTGATGAAATGTGGTATGACTTTGATGTTGAAACCTCTCAGTAGGTTGGAATAATGTCATCGTGACCAAAAAAAAGGCACATCAGAGTTACTCAACTGGAAGGGCATCATTCATCATGAGTTTGTTCCACATGGTCAGAGAGTCAATAAAGAGTTTTACTTGGACATTCTGAAGCATTTGAGGGAGGCAGTGCAAAGAAAGAGACCTGAGGTATAGACAGACAAAACCTGGATGCTGAACCATGCAAATGCACTTGCTTACATGTTACTCTTCATCTGTAACTTTTGGCAAAGCACAAGGCGACTATTGTCCCCTAGCAGCCCTACTCTCTGGATTTGGCCCCTGTGGACTTCCCCTCCCCCCTCCCTCACTCAAGCATGTGTACCTCACTAGCGTTAGATTAAAGCTTAAAGTTGCCACTACACAGCACTCCCTTTGCGATCATGTTATACCACTAAGTTGGTGTGTTATTTAAAAAGTTCAGTTTCTTTTTAGACAGACTTTATTCATATCACCAAGGTTTTAATAATCAAAAGGCTGTCATCTACCCATCATCCTGTTTATTATTGCCCTATCAAAAGCAAAGGGGTCTGGGGCTAGACTATATTCAGTCTAGACATTTAAGGCAAGAAAAACCACATGATCACCTGAGTGGCATTTTGTGAGAAAACTTTCCAACAACCTCATGGATGTAAAGACTAATAGGCAAAAAATTTTTGTGTTCAGTCTTCTTAACTCATTAGACTATTAGGCATTCATTTAATTGTTTGGTTACCACCCAGTGTAGTAAATGATTTGGTGGGTAACAAGAAACCATTTGATATGTCATTTGGTGTTGTATCACTTGACGGTAACACTACATCAAGAAAGTGGTTAGTGAATGGCCCCACCTACCACACTGAAGGATTTGTGTTATACAGTCATTACCTGCATAACGTAGGAATATTGTATGCTGAAGTTTCCGCAATATGAAAATTCCATGTTATAGGGCCATACGTTTATATGTTAAATGGTTTTGTGATATCCAAGCCAGCCTCAAGTTCACCTTTTGGGGCAGTTTTCAGGGTTTTTTTCTAGGACATTTACCAACCTAGTAAGTGCTTCATTACATACAAACACTAGGGGATTCCTCATCTGGAATGGAAGAGGTTTGGGGCTTGCTGGGGGGAGGTGGAATGGAGTTTAGGGGGGGGGATATCACACAGAGCATGTGTGCAGCCAGACCAAGGGGAAAGGGTAGGCTCAACTGGGGCAGGAATGCACAGTGGACCGTGACGACACCCCGCGCAGACAGGTGACAGTTATACATCATTGGCTGATGCAGCCTGTGCTGTGACTATCGCTGACCATGTTATGTCGGTTCCCATCGCATTATGACCATATTTTTCCGCGTTATGGCTGTTTGAACCATAATTTGGGGCCTCTGGCTGCATTATCTTTATTGTTGCAGTGTCGTACAGTTTTCAAAATAATGACCAGCTTCCTCCACCCGCATTATGTCTATCACTTTCGCATTGTGACCATTTTTTGACCACAAATTTTGCTTTCCTTATTATGTGAGTTTTGTGCACCAGGATCGCGCATTGTGTGAGCGGTGACTTTATATGGTATCTGCTGTATAGCATACCTTAAATATGCTGTCGAACTTTACTTATCTTTGGTAAGCATCTTATGCCATTAACTGCCATTTGCATACTGTATGTGATCAGCCATCTAGGCTACTGCTGTTGGCATCCATTTAACAAGCTCCAACAGAAACTGCGGGCAAAAGGGGTCTAGTGATCACGGCTGCCTCAAGTATCCCACCCACACTGTGCTTAGTCCATGCAGTGGTGATTTTGCTGCATATGGTATTGGGGAAGGGGATGATTTTGGTGTCATGCAACTTACTGTTGTGCACTTTTTTTTTTTTTTTTTTCAACTTATTACTAAAGAGCCGTGATAAGAAACAGGGAAGTGAGTATGGAAATGAAAAAGTTACTACATGACAGTATCGTGATACAAACTCTTAACTTACGGAAGTGAAGCTTGGACCTTGTTGGAGGGACAGAAGTCAAGAGTGAGAGCAGTGGAAATGAGTTATTTGAGAGGAGCATGTGGAGTCACATGGAGAGATAGACTGACAAATGAAGAAGTGAAGGATTGTTGTGGTGTGGATGTGGATGCTATAGGAAGCATTAGGAGAAACACACTGAGGTGATTTGGCCATGTGGAGAGGATGGAGAGTGAGAGACTGATGAAGAAAGTGTATGTGAGTGAGGTGGAAGATGGGAGAGGGAGGGGGAGGCCAAGAATGAGATGGAGGGATGGAGTGGAGAGGTATATGAGAGAGAGGGGTGTGAGCTGGGAGCAGGCTAATGAAATGGTGGGGGACAGGGCGACATGGAGGCGATTTGTTTGTGGCCACCCCTTATGGGATTAAGGCATCTGGCAGTAGATGGATAGTCCAAAGGGTGTTGGCTTCTTTTATGTAAAGTATCTTCTAAGACATATCATGGCTATAGCTAGGAAATTTTTTGTAATTCTGATTTTGGCATTATGCAACAACCTACGGACAGAATTTGTCACATATTATTTTAGTAGAGTAATAAATTCTCTTAAATTTCTTTCATACTTAGTGTGGTGTAAGAAATGTTGTTACTGTAGCATTCTAGTTTTTCATAATTCTGATTTTGGTTTACATACATCTGTTTAGTTTTATGTTGATCGTAACAGTTGAACCTGAGGTTTCTATGACTGTAGTTGGGTGAACCAGACATAATTCTTTTATTTCAGCATAGCAGTATTCCTTGACACACTCCAAAAATACATTTGCCAAGTCTATCCTGTCACCTTTAACCCTATCCCCACACTCACCAGTACTCACTGCATACTCAGAACCAACCTCATTTATCCTACTTCTTGGTACCAGTGCACCTCTTGTGTACCCATTGAACACTAGTGTTACATAAACCTGAATTATGCCATAAAGTGCTTTGGCACATACCTATCATCATGATGCTACCTTCCACTCAAGGGATCATCACTTTTTTTAAACCACAGTTACTCTTTGTCCTGTGGAGTCCGTTCTATCTATCCATCTGTTAGGTATAAAAAGTTAGAAAAAGGGCTGAGCTGGACTTAAGAAGTCAGGCTTGGGATGGTCCCAGCTCCAGGTTCACAGCTTACTTGAGTCAAACTCAGTAAGCTCTATTTGCTCATATGCAAAGTTAGGCTTAAGTGTGACTTAATGAGATGCATCCTTTCAAGTGTTTTCAAATCAGCCAAGCCCAACATTGATATCCAATAGCAGGAGCATTGGAGTGATTAAGCGATGAATAACATTCCCTTCGTTATCATTATTCCAGTAATGATAAACGTTAACAAAGAATTACATAATATAGCCTACTTATTATTGGCTTAATAGTGATGAAGAGGTTGTATAAGATTTGCATATAATATGTAGGTACACTCTCTCTCTCTCTCTCTCTCTCTCTCTCTCTCTCTCTCTCTCTCTCAAGTTGCTCCTTGTAAAGTAAGGCTTGTATACTAGCCCACATTATGTTGCAGCAAGTAGCTTAGGGGGATTTTAAGTTAGTGTAAGATACTTATGGCATCCTACAGTATCATTATTTGTGATAAACCTTGTGAAGAACTAATAAGTATAACCCACATCATCATGATTACAGTACAGTGTGTAATGGACAATGTAAGAAATATACAGCAGCTTGAATTACAATTATTGTAATAGTACTGGATTTTGTACAAGAATAATTATCATACCTTAGGACTGAACAAGCAGACTGCAAGAGATCAAGCAGTGTTGAGAGCAGCCATTAGGTGATCAAGGCTGACACAGACAAGCATGTTGGAGCCTTTATAGACAATACAATACGATACAGTAGGTACCATATTGATGCCATAGTAATCCAAGGTATGAATATCATATTGTCTGTAAACAACTACAATAATAGAAAGTTTTGTATTAAACACTGTCAAGTTATTCCAGTTAATGGTACAGAGGGTGTAACATACAAATGCCAATAACATTTGCCCAAGTTATATGTAGCCACTTCTTGCAATTGTAGCAGGTGTTGTTTATCGCCCTTAACTATTTGTTGTTGTAAAGCCAAATTAAGCTGATGAAACTGTGTACTATTATGCTCTCTGTCAAACTCCAAGACACTTACTGAAGTCATGTGGAGGAGGTTTAGACTTTGAAGCCTCAGCACAGCCTATGAGAGGCTCAAGCTTCATTTCATCATTTTGATGTTTCCTGGGCTTACCTGAAGTTCAACATATTACCAATTCAAACCACAAGTCCATCTCAAGCTTTGTTTCAGCATTAGGGTCTTACATCTCTGTATTATACAGTCCTATCATTCTTTGCGGCGAATGCTATTAGTAGTAGTAGTAATTGTAGCTCAGGTTCATCTGAAATGTGAACCTTGTGAATTGCAGGCTGAATTTACCTTTCTGTGGCAGTCCACCACTCCCTTTTTAGGGATAGGGAGAAGGTTGAAGAACAGTTGTATAACTGGGTGGCAGAGCTGCTTAGCTATATTGGTGCCCCTCCATGCAAGCATCCCTCTCCAACATTTCATCAATAATATGTTATTTGTATGCACAGCTCCCAACAGAGGCATTCCTGAAGTCACTCAGCAGTGCCTCAAGTGCCATAATGAATAGCAGAGGGCTCAGAATAGATCATCACTCATATCTTTCTCCACTCCCATGGGTACCTTGTGCTCTCATACAGTGCCATAACCATTCTCCTCAATACCCGACCTCTTCATTGCTCACCGGACAACTTCTCTGCAAACAGGAACAAAAGCATTTTCCTAGTCAACAAAAAGTAAAGCTCTCTGTTCCTAACTAAGAATTGCTCTTGCTTAATTGTATCTGTGTATTGCAGTGTATTTTAAGGAGAGGTTTTGTAATTGATGGTTGAATATTTTTGTTTTACACAGAACTGACTTTTAGAGAACAGGAGCACTCCCCTCCCCCCCTTTATTTTTTTAAGAGTTAAACCTACCAAAAGTAATTTGGAAAGTGAGTTGCAGTAAAAGTACTTTTTTTTCTTTCTTTCTTTTTTTAAATACTATAGGAGACAACCTCAGAGGTACCAGATAGATGCAGGACCATGTGGTGCTTTACTAGTGAATCTTCATGCGAGTGAAGCACCTTTGTGTAAAAATCCTTAGGAAGTACAGTACAGTTAAGTACCATATGGGGCTTTGGTAGAGTGGAAATCCTTATAGAGCTAAAGTGAAGTACCATATGGGGCGTTGTCAGAGTAAAGCACTGTGTATGTGAAAATCTTAAGGGTGTGACTGACTGACCACATTAATCCTAGAGATGCTCCTACGTCTAAAAAGAGTAAATTCTGAATGTAGGAGTAAAGTATGTCATTTACTCGTACTGTCTGCCAGCGTTCTTTTATTTGCCCCTTTCAAGGTGTGAAGTTGGTAGGATGATAAGACTTTTTCAGGTCATGCATGTGCCATGTGATACACTGAAGTACTAGAACTTTCCAAAGTTTTTACCCACTGACATCTTATAGCAGAACTCCACTACTACAATTTCTGTAAGTCATGTGAATCATTAGCCTTTTGAGGAGTAAAGATTTCCATGTGCAGAACAGAATTGACATGCCAAAGCCAGAATGAAATGCTGAAGAGTGACAACACTCTTGAATAGGGTAATTGAGTTAGACTTAACCATTTGAGGAGCAGAAGGTTGTAGAGATTTCTGTATGCAAAACAGAATTTTATAATTGTTAGCTTGAATAACTTGAGTACTCAAGTGCCATATCACTTCTGAATTGGGTAAAGGTAGAATAGTAGAATAATGAAAATTATTCAAGTTTTGAGATGAGAGGAAGCAGCAAGTAGAGTATGGTACGGTATTTCCCCTTCCAGTTATTATACCCATAGCATGTCTAGATTTGCTGAGAAAACTTGTAGCAAATGTAACTGCATATGTAGAAAATAATAGCATAAGTTTGTGGTCTCAAGTGTTACAGGCATAAATGAATAATAGAACTTGGGTGTTCAGTAGCATTGGTTATTTGCACTCTAGACATTATCTTATCCCATTGAGTATTTTGACAGTCATGTTGTTCCAGTACTGTACTGGCTTGCCAGCCTTCGTAGGGTTGAAAGAAAAGGGAACTTATTGCAGTTGTTTGCGTGTGTATTAACCCCTTCATTACAATGAGTATTTTAATCAGACTACTGCTAGATGATTTTCTTTAGCATGGGAAAAGATATAGGATGGAAGGTGTCAGTTAATTCTGTATCTAACCCCTCCAATCAAAAAGTCTCTCCCAAAGCTTAATAAAATTGTCTGGTGAATAAATGATGTACAAAAAAAAAAAAAAAATCTTTGATAGGGATTAATAAGCTGAGGGAGATTTGTAACAGTCAAAAGGTTAGTACCTGCTTTGAGACATTTTTTTTTTTTTTTTTTTTTTTTTTTTCATTACCACTTATTTTTTATTAACACCACCTCCCTCAGTTTTCTTTAGACTTTTCTTTTGCATGAGTTACAGTATTTATGAGAGTGGTTTCATTCATTGTATTTGTCATTAGATCTGTATATTTGCTTGTGAGAAACTCAGTAGAATTTTTGGGTGATAAGTTTTTGCAAATATTGTATGTTCAGTGATTGTACAGTATTACAGTATGTTAGGGAATTAAGCCTTCTTATTTAGAATTGGATCTTCACACTACGGCTCCTCGTCTACAGAGGCTATCCAGTGTGGAGTTGCCAGACGTCCTCACCCCAGAGCCGCCTCAGCTGGTCCCTATTCCACCTAACTTCCCGATAAACTTAAATATTAAGTAGGAGAGTTGGGGCAGGGTGGAAGAGTGGTGGACAAGACATCAGTTGGTCAGCAGAGCAGACTGAATCACCAGTGATGCATATGTGGGATGTTAATGGTGCAGAAACTCTTAAGTGCCAGACAGTTGGTGGTAAACAAAGCTGTTGGAAAGAAACTGTTAGAGCACAGAAAGAGATGAGGTTGTGAATCTGCCTACCTCATTTGTTCCTTCTGGTGTGGTGGCATGTGCTACATTTTTGGCACCGCTGGCAGTGTCTGAATCACCTGCAAGTTGATCGGTGTAAGAAGTTGAGGTCCACATGGCTGAACTCCAGTAATCTTTGTAGTGAGCTGTTTTTCTTCGCATCCATCTCAAATAACATGCAGAAAAGAAAGGTGAATTATACTTTTAAGTAGTTACCATTTTGACAGTGTTAGGTCAGTGTTTTGTTTGTCAGTTAAAAAAAAAAAATTGACTAAGAATACTAATGAGCTCTCCCATAATTGCCAAAAGTGCTTAACAGTGGATAACATGGAAATTTTGTTCTTTGTGAAGTGGATAAGTCAGAACATTGTGAATGATGTATTGGTGGTTCTTGAAACACACACACACACACACACACACACACACACACACACACACACACACACACACACACACACACACACACACACACACACACACACACACACACACACACACACGGTGACAGGTGACTGCTGTAGCAACCTTGATAGAACATTACCTCTAGTTTTGGTTTTTGATGTTCAGATAAGCATTAGCATTAGAAATGGCTCATTGAGAAGTTCAATGGGGATGCATTGTGAGAGTACCTACCCTGACACTGAAGCTGGTGGTGCATTGTGTCATAATTCAAAGAAACTTAAGAGATCTGTAGCATTCATGGACAGTTTTCTTCATGAAGAATGATGGAATCAGTTTAGTGAGGTGATGTGAGAGTAGTATTCAGTATAGATAGGGAACATCTGTATGAAAAATGATAAAACAAAGTGTCATTACAGCACTCCTCATCCCATTTAATTTAACTATGTGGAAATGTTATTTCTGATATCACTCAGATTTATGATGGAAAAAATTTATTGTCATCCAAGTTTTTCAGTGTAGCTAGCCTTTAGCTTAGATGAATGTTACAGATGCCATTGTTAACCCACAAGAGGAACACAAGAGGCATCCATTGGTGAAGGCCTGGGGTGTGTATGACAGAATTACTCATTCCGCTAGTATTTATGCTGAAGTATATACTGTATCATTTTTCATATGATAAGACATGATGAAAGTACAATGATTTTATTTAAAGCTTGAGATTAATATATCTCAGTCCTATGAACCTGTATTTTTGTGTGAGGTATGGTATGTTTTTGTTAAATATTATAACATTGCCCATAAATTAAAAAAATATTTTCACATTGCATAACTTGCCTGCATATTGGAGGAGATTAATAAATGAAAATGGATATGCGAAGGCTGCTTACTTGGTAGCATTCATTTATTTTCATTTACTGTACTTTGAAGGGGACAATCATTATTAGTGGGTGATGTATCAAGCATCTCTGAAATTTGAAGAGGGTAACTTACAGTTTATTAAGGATTTTAAGTGGTGTATTGAGCATGGTGCAAATGTACAGGAGTAATTTTATTTGAATAGCTCATGCAGCAGTGCATGTACAGTACTTTAATGAAAATTAGCCCTAGTAACTTTGAGTGGCAGTGATGAATTGGTAACTGTTGTATATTTAAACAATGTCTGACATCAGTCGCAGGAGGAAATTATGAGGAAAATAGTGCTTTTTAGTACAGTATGGTTTAACTTTGTTTTTGAATGATGGTTAGTGTGTCAGAGACTGCTAAATGATCACAGGTGTAGTTCATACATATACATGCTCACAACACGTTCTATAAATAGGTTATATCACATTACTGCAGATTTTCAAGTATTTAAGTAATAGTGGTTTTCATAATGGGTATGTAGTGAAAGGTGGATGTGGCCACAACCTAAGTTGTAATCGTATGATTATTAAGTCATACACCACATAATTTAGTAATGAAAAGATTAAAGGTTTATGTTTGTATGAAAAATAAATACTGGCCACATAATCACCGAGTGAGGAGGTGACTTTGCATCTTTGTATTGACTTAAGGATGTGGAGACCTCACTGGCCAGCTGTCATGTTGAAAACAGCTTCATACTTCTTGCAGTAATTTTTTTTTTTTTTTTTTTTTTTTTTTTTTTTTTTTTTTAAATACTGTACTCTGGACATAGGCTTCACAGCCTGCTCCCAAGGCCCAATAGTCCTCCTACATACCATACACCTCCACATGTCACCACTTCGCCGCTAACATCCACCGTCCATATTGAATACATGCTAGGGCTCTTACATACAGGACTGGTGTACAGTATTGGTAAAAGAATCATACTTTTTTTTTTTTTTTGTCTTAAGGATATTCTGTGTGAGATGAAGAGCTATGCTTTAGGTCTCCATTTGTCGTAAATTTGGAAAATTAGGGTCATGAAATAAGAACAACTTATTTATAACATTAATGTTTACAACTTTGCTGCTTTTATGCCAATGTCTTATGGGTTAGCATAGATGATTTACAATTGAAGTAGTTTGTGACATCCCTTGGTAGATTTTTTTTTTTTTTTTTTTTTTTTTTTTTTACTGTGGTTGGAGATGGTGTGCAGCAATTCACTTCTAGGAATCATGCTCAATGCATCAGTAACTGGTTGCAGTCAGTGATACTGTCTTTGCAGTTCTGATTCACTTAAGAAGTTGAGTGAATGAGAATGGATGGGGATATTTTATGCATAATTATTGCCCTTAATGTTTTTATGGACCAAGTCATGCAGTCATTCAAGTATGTATTCATAGTAAAAGGATAACTGGAACTCATATTGTCCTGTTAACTGAGCGTATCATTCAGCTTTAAGTATCAGAATGAGAAGAGGTGATAAAGGACCTTCATTATCAACACATATTGTAAACATGTTTGAAGTTTCAGTATCTGCAGTATAACTTTTTGTAAGTACACCTGGTAATGTAATAAATTAAATACTTGTAAAATATTTGTGCCACCTTCATTCATGTAATGCACACTGTTAGTTTCATGCTTTGTGCAGTAAAATGTCACCCAGCTTTGTAATTTATGATATGTATAGTTAATTTTGCTACAGTAGTATGCATGACTGCAGACGGCTAAGAATTAATGCAGTTCACATTCCTTGTAGAAGGATAGTGATCTCTGGCACACTCTGTTGTGCAGTGGAAAATGTGTATGAGATGCAGTGTGTTGGCTTGGTTTTTGTGAAGTGTACAGTATGGTATGCAGTGATTAGCCTCATAACATGGCAATAGTCTTCGAAGTGCATAGTTTTGCCTCGTTTGGAATACAGAGAAAATGTCTTGATGGTGAGGTGGCCTGCCTGGGTACCCATAAGCCCCATTACCTCAGAGATGTTCTTATTCTGTAATGGGATTGCCAAATTAGTGTAAATTTGTTTTGGATTTTGTATAATCTTTTCTCTTGTATTTATCTGTTCTTTTAAAATTTGAAAACATGCACAATGAAGAATGTTTCTAAAAAAAAGAAAAAAAGAAAAAAAAACTGCTGCTTGGAACAGAGAGAGAACAGGCAAAGATGCTTGGGAAAAAAAAAAATCCATAACCATCTATCAACATTTGTATGATTAGAGTATATGTGTATATGTAAAGTGTGAGTGTATGTGTATTTTTTACTCGTCCAATTTGTGCAATTTGATGGTTTCTGCAAACAAAGTGCTCAGAGAAACAACACACTCCAGTAGCCGCACCAGTACTGCCATCAGCGATTTTGCTGATGTGTATATATAAACCTATGTAAGTTACTGCCACAGGGACCCATAACTGTTAGCAAGCGAGCATTGTAGTGTGCCAGTCTGTTTTATACCTACCATGATAAAAGCCATCGATGGCAGATGCGTTTATTTTTCAGGAATTTGAGCAGGTACGATGGAAAACTTACAAAAAATGAATTTGTAAAATATAAAATTATAAAAAAAAAAAAAAGAAAATAAAACTGACAGATTTGTTTTATTTTTCTTGTAAGGTGTAATATTTTGGTCGAGATAGTGGTAATGGAAAATTCTCCAACTTCATCCTGCGTGTTGTGCTGTTAATAGCATAGGTATTTTAACTAGTGCTAAGATATCCTAATATCTGTAGTGTTTCTATTATACTTTACGGAAGACTTGCATAGGCATTCTTAAGCAAATATTCGTATCCTGTTAGTAAAATGCTGTTCTAAGAAGAGCAAATTTGCCTTACCACAATCCTAATTAAAATCATGCTATGGTTATATACCATACCTATACAGTAGGCCCTCCACATTCACGGAATCAACTTTCACGGGCTTCAAAGATTCGCGGATTGCCTCTCTGTGGAGCCAAGACTAAATTTAATGGGTGTGATTGCAAGAGTTTGGCTATATATGCAGCTGATGACTTGCCCACACTCACGTGTGAGCAAGTCATTAGCTATTTGTGATCTTTTATGCTGTTTTCAGGTCCCAGATATGGTTTATTAGGTACAGTATGTGCACCCTTGCTCACAGGGGATGATTTGCGGCTCTAGAGGCATTTACAGGAGGGTGTACCAAACATTTGCGGAAATTTCACATTCGCGAGGGTGTGTGTCCCCTAACCCCTGCGAATGTGGAGGCCTACTGTATTATCAAATTCTCTAAAGTACAGAATATTACCAACTTCCTCAAAAAATGAAAATATTTTGCCTTTGTAATCTTGTGCTTGTATATCTAACACTTGTTAATCCTAGACCAGGCTTTTTAATTAACAGTTAAATGTAGCGCAGGTGTCGTGTATATGTTGTTCGTCAAAGTTACAGGATCTGGCTGCCATTAGACGACAACTTTACTGTGCTATGTATATCACTGATCTTTTCAGAAGTTTGAAGTCGTGGAGTGCGGGTGATGGGTGAGGTTACCGACTCTACTACTCATTTCCTGCGTACTTCTTGCTTCCTGGCTCTTCATTTCATATCCCTTCTTGCTCAGACTAACATCTTTTCTTTTTCCCTTATTTTGTTTCCCCTTACCTCAGTCCCTATGGCCATTTATATACCTTGCAATAGTCATTCCATGTTTCATATTTTCCGTCACAACACACTTAACCACATTTTTTTTAACACGTATCACAGAATCACACTTCAGTTGAATTTAACAAAATACAGTAGATGTACTGTGCAGCATTTTTATTTATTATACTGTGAATTTCACACTGTTAGTTGACTACTTTTATTAATTCAGTCCCCTTTTAGTTACTTTCCCTTTTTTTCCCCCTTGCATCACTTTCTTTATAATTATTTTTCATAAAATTGTATCTTCCCTTGCAGAGATTATGTAGTGGAACTTTCTTCAATAAAGGTCATAGTATTTCAGTGCTTGTTTTCAGCTCCTCCATTATAGTTATGCTAAGCAGTAGTGTGTTTAATTGAAAATACAGTTAAGTTAAAAAGCTGTAATGATTATAATAATGTGTGGAAAAATTGTACAATTTGTTCTTAGTTTTACAATACAGTAAAACTGAACAGTCTCCTTGTATATGTAAAACGGGTATATGTACTTGTGCAAGTAGGGGTACTAGTACTTGTGCAAATGCGGCTGTCTAACTGACCGTCAGCATAGGTCCAACTCAGCACATCATTGTGTCTGTTTTGTAGTTTTACCGTACTGTGGTGCTGACAAAGACCCTACACATCATGGTGCTGTGGAGTGACTGCAACATCCATTCAGGAAGCACTCTTCCTCATATTTCCTTGTACATCTCCAGGAAGAAGGACCCTGGTCTGACTGTGGCAAGATGTTATCAAGCCAAATGGAGTACCAGATTCCTACATCGTGTA
Organism: Coenobita brevimanus; assembly: GCF_032717465.1. Lineage (NCBI taxonomy): Eukaryota > Metazoa > Arthropoda > Malacostraca > Decapoda > Coenobitidae > Coenobita > Coenobita brevimanus. The sequence goes on along the minus strand of NC_137056.1, from coordinate 34,220,796 downwards.
TCCAGAGTATTGTACTGTGCCTGTAGGCCAACCCACAGAAGCATTTGGTAACATGTGATCGATGGTTCTGCTTGACCAGATGGGTACAATACAAAATTTTTAGCAGGTTTCATGTTAAGATTTTAAGTTTCTTATATCTAGCTATCCATATATGTGTTTTATATATCATCATCATCATCATCATCATCAGCCGTTTGAGTATCTACTGCAGGACCGGCCCATCCCAACCGAAGTCAGGACGATACAGCCAATGCATCTCTACCAAGTGGCTTAGGCTGTCTAGTAGAGATTGTATGTAGGGTGAGAAGTGCTTGTAAGTGTACAATAATTGTAGTGTTGGAGTGGCTTTGGATGTGTGTGTAGTCTGTGAACCAAGTGTAATCGGCCCGCGCAAGCCGACTGGGTGCAAGCATACTTTACAGTTAGCGACACTGGTTCAACCACAGCACCCCTTGTGTCCGCCAATGCAGTACGTGCCCGGGTGAACACTCCCAAAGTTTATTACCCTGGCGAGACGTGAACCCTGGTCCACCTGTGTATGAAACGCACACTCTACCACTGTACCACAGAGGCTCCGTTTTATATATATATATATATACAGGAGCACACCCAGGGGGGAGGCCACCGGGTCCGAGCCCCCCTCCTTAGCTCTCTGGGTCCTTTAAAAATTTATATACTGTATATTTATTTCGATAACAGCAAAACATGAAAAACTGGCAATTACAAACAGAGAAACACCTGAGCCAGCAGCTCTGACTCTAAACCTGCATGTGACTTCCTGGTAATTATTGGATTACCTGACCTCACCTCACTATGGGCCCCCCCCTTAGAAAATTCCTGGGTGCGCCCCTGTATATATATGTTGCCCTCCTCTCTTCCTATTTCTCCCATCTTTTCTGTCACTACTTATTGTTTTTCATTCCACTACAGGTGGCTTTACATTGAATGACAAGCCAAATGGTTTCCTGTAAGCCAAGAAACCATTTACAACGCTGGGTGGTAACCATATAACCAAACCATACGTGCTTCCTACGTGTCAAGTGGGTTGGTGGAGGGTTAGTGCCCCTCACTGTAAAACAAATAACTCAGAGTCAAATGGCCACCCTGTACGGGATTATGGCGTCTGGCTATATATATATATATATATATATATATATATATATTGTTATGCAGCGTATTCTGAGTCCCGACTTCTCGGGTTCAGGTACGGTGTGACCTTGGGTTCTTTGTTCCCGACCGGATCAGTCACAGGCTAGGAAGGAAAGTCCAAACACAACTTGGTCAAAGGCACACTTATATATTAACAATAGACAACTACATACACACTCGTGATCAGAACTATGGGTCATATAATAATCAGATTAAAATGCAGTGCAGTGGCACAGAGGACAGCCCAACACCCCCAGAAGGAGCCTACGGAGGGGCAAGTACAGCGCTACCTAACTCCGGCCGACAGGGACATAAGTCCGCCCGGGCCGCATGCCCCTATGACCCAGAGCTCGCCCGTCATCACCATAGCAGGAATGCGAGACTACCTTATGGGCGAGCCAACCACCGACGACCACGAGGTGGGGCTATTACTCTAGCTCCAGTCAGCACCCCTTAGACGGCCAGTAGCCGCTCAACCCTCCTACGGGAGATAGCCTGGAGCCGCTCTGGAGGTAATAAGGAGACGGCCGGTAGCCGCTCCCGCCTTTGTCAGGAGATGGCCAGTAGCCGCTCTGAAGGTGCCCTAACAGAGACGGCCTGTAGCCACTCGACCCTCCTGCATGAGATGTCCGGTAGCCTCTCCAGAGGTAATAAGGAGACTGCCGGTAGCCACTCCCACCTACGTCAGGAGACGGCCGGTAGCCACTCCGAAGGTGCCCTTGAGTCGGCCTGTAGCCACTCCCTTCCCCAGGCCACGGCCAGTAGCCAGGCCCTATGGCAGGAGACAGCCGGTAGTCACTCCTTCATCAGGTGCTGACTCTTACCCATGAAACTACAACCCAGAGGGAGACCCCAGCCTGGAGGAGTATTGGAGAGGCCCTGTGACTACCACCAGGCTCTTCTCACTGCAGCTGGTTCCTGAGAGGACTTGCCTGACGGACCCCGAAGTAGGCCGACACCGCAGCCCACTCCTGATGGTGTCCCCAACCACCAGAGGCCGCAGCCCACAGAACCTCCAGACCGTCCCCGGAGATCTTCGTCCTCCGTCAGGCACCTGAGCGAGAGGTTCAGGCAGCTGTTCGGCCCCAGCCCTGAGGGTCAGACTCCCGCCTCAAGCCCTGAGAGTGCAGGACCCTTCGCCACCAGCAGCCCCTGACGAGAGAACACGCCCCTACGCATGATCCCTTGGCCCCTGAATATGGAGGTCCCTGGCGGAACTCAGCCCCGTCAGTAGTGAGGCTGAGTCATCCCCGCCGCCCTTGTACCTGACCGCCATTACGCCCAGTCCCGAAAGTGAGTGACAGTATAAGCACAGTGTCAGTGGTATAGCGATGCAAGGGCAGAACAGTGAATTATCAGAATATGGGAAGTCAGTATATATATATATATATATATATATATATATATATATATATATATATATATATATATATAGAGAGAGAGAGAGAGAGAGAGAGAGAGAGAGAGAGAGAGAGAGCCTCTGTGGTACAGTGGCAGAGTGTGCGTCTCGCACGCTGGTGGACGCGGGTTCGCCTCCTGCCAGAGTTGTAATAATTTTGGGAAGCGTTCACCAAGCCACTTGCAGCTTTGGCGGATATAAGGGGTGCTGTGGTTGAACCAGTGTCTCATACTAGTATGCTTGCACCCAGTCGGCTTAAATCGGGCTGATTACACTCGGTTCACAGACTACACACACATCCAAAGACACTCCAACATTACAATCACACTCACAAGCATTTCTCACCTTATATACAGTTTCTACCAGACATCCTAAGCCACTGGGTAAAGATACATTGGCTGTATCTTCCCTGCTTTGGTAGGGATAGGCCGGTCCTGCAGTGAACACTCAACAGCTGATGATGATGATAATGATGTATGTATACTATATGTAGATCCATCCATCCATCATCCAATCCTATGTTGCCCCATGAGGAGCGTAGGAGCCCGGGGGTAAGCAAGTTGGTCCAGACGTTTAGGATGAGAGTGACTAACCTCACTCATCCGTGAGTGGCATTACCTGAGCAATAAATCCCAAGCACCCCTGGATATAAACCTGCACCGGCTTAATCCGCCTGCAGCGTCTTAATTACCCACTAAACCACCTGGTGCCATAATTTGGCATCATGGTTACCACCCAGCATAGTAAATGATTTTCTTGTGTACAGGAAACCATTTGGCTTGTCACTCAGTGTAGAGTCATCCATGGGCAGAAGGAAGAGGAGAGAATGAAGGAAAGAACTACAGAAGAGGGAGTGAAAAGTAACCCGTAGGCAGAAAAGGAAAAAATGAAGGAAAGAAAGACAGAAGAGGAAGAAAGGAAGAGAGGAAAGGGCAGACACCCAAAGCAGCACTACATCGAGTGAGTGGATGGTAAGTGCCCCCACCTACTACCAGTATATATATATATATATATATATATATATATATATATATATATATATATATATATATATATATATATATATATATATATATATATATTATCATCATCATCAGCCGTTTGAGTATCCACTGCAGGACCGTCCTATCCAGAGCTAAGTCGGGACGATACAGCCAATGTATCTCTACCAAGTGGCTTAGGCTGTCTGGTAGAGATTGTATGTAGGGTGAGAAGTGCTTGTAAGTGTACATGTAGTGTTGGAGTGGCTTTGGATGTGTGTGTAGTCTGTGAACCAATTGTAATCGGCCCGCACAAGCCGACTGGGTGCAAACATACTTTACAGTAAGTGACACTGGTTCAACCACAGCACCCCTTGTGTCCGCCAATGCAGTACGTGACAGGGTGAACACTCCCAAAGTTTATTACCCTGGCAGGGTGCGAACCCTGGCACACCTGTGTATGAAACGCACACTCTACCACTGTACCACAGAGGCTCCATATATATATATATATATATATATATATATATATATATATATATATATATATATATATATATATATATATATATATATACTGTATATTATGTATAAATGTATGTATAGTATAACATCATCATCATCATCTGGACCTCCTTTCCCACCCAAGGGCAGGGTACATTGAGTGAGTGGATGGTGAGTGTCCCCACATAGTACCAATATACATACATATTAAAATGTCGGTGGTAACAACACAAGCCACCACCACACCCCCAGGAGGAGGACACGGAGGGCTGGAGGGTGCGCAGATTGCGCCTGAGCAACAGGGCCATAAGTTCACCCGGGCCGCGCGCCCCTATTCCCCGGAACTCGCCCGCTGCCACAACCTTAGTCAAAGTGCACTACCTTCTGGGCAAGCTGACCACCGACAGGATCGGGGTGGAACTGGCCTAACAGTTCAGAGCTGCACCCCAGCCATGGCCTATAGCTGGGCACCTGAGACGGCCGATAGCTGCTCAATTTTTAAAGAGACAGCCAATAGCCACTCACCAAAAGAAAGGGCCACGGCCTATAGCTGGGCACCAGAGACGGCCTATAGCCACTCACCAAATGAAAGGACCACGGTCAATAGCCGGGCACCAGAGACGGCCTATAGCTGCTCACAAAAAAGGTCACAGTCTATAGCTGGACCATCAATTAGGAGATGGCCTATTGCCGCTCTGCCCAGTGCTGCTCACCCCCTGCAGAAACCAGCAACAGCTGATAGCCGCGCTGGGGATAGACAGGTACGTCCGCTCTCCTTCTGTAGTTGCCTAGGAGGGCACGCCACTGGCGATGGCCGATAGCCGCACCCATAGGGAGTAGACGGCCTATAGCCGCTGCTCTCCTATACAGCGCCCTCCTTGCGGGCCCTCTGTGATGGCCAGTAGCCGCACCGGCAGGCAGGCGAAGGCCCATAGCCTCACCCCGCCTGAGTGCCCATTAGGGAGTCGGGCCTCGGCGATGGCCGATAGCCGCGCCGACAGCGAAGGGATGGCCTATAGCTGCCCTTCATCTGTTGCCCAAGGGAACCTAGCGATGGCCGATAGCCACACCGGGGAGAGTCACCAAAGTCTCTCACTTGCTGTGACTCCACAACGACACAGTGAGCTGTGCTCAGTCCTTCCCTCCGGCAGGAGCACAGGTTACCCGCCTGTCCACCCAGACCGAGGCAACCTCCAGGAGGAGGACCATCTCTCGGAGGATTGGTGGAGCGGCCCAGTACTGTCCCCAGGGTTGTTCTCCCTCCACCCAGAGGAAAAGGACACCTACCTGATGGACTCTGGCCGAGAGTAACGCCGCAGCCCCCAGCAGAAGACTGCAGCTGGCACCCCTCCGAGGACATCTTCCAAACCCCTGGGCAGGCCGACTCCCCTCCCCGACGAAAGCGACACCTGTCCTCTACCAGGCCCTTGAGTGAGCGCCTTCAACGCCCGTTTGGCCCCAGTCCCAAGGACCAGACCTGAGTACCCAGCCCCGACAGTGAGGGGCCTTTCGCCACCCACAGCCCGAGCCCCAGCAGAGAGACGACATCCCCGAGAGTGGTACCGTGGCCGCGAGACGAAGGGACTCCCACAGGGCCTCCGCCCGCCCCGGGCCGAGAGTTGTGAGCCCTGGACTTTCCCTTCCCCCGGTGAAACCAAGTGTGCCCAAAAGTACAGTGAACATCTGGTGAATAGTGGCATCAGTACTAAGAGTGTAAAAGTGAGTTTATAGTAAATGCAGTGTGGCTAGAAAAGATCAGTGAAAAGTGAATTTACAGTAAATACTGTGAAGACAGAAAAGACCAAGACAAGTGAATAAAAAGGAACAGGCGCTCTAGGGAATTCCAGTGCCAGTAGGGCCAAGTAAGACTCTAGAACACAGAAACATAGACAGTGAATACTACCTACAGTGATATTACCCCTGCCCCCCTTGTAACGACACTTGTAACTATTTCCCTCTCTTGTGCAAATCAGTGACGCCCTCCCCAGTATTCAGCTTGTAAGCTCAGTGCCAGAGCAGTGAACGCCTCACGACAGTGCCTCACCACTACGAACAGTGTAATAGTGCCTTTGCCCTGTCGACCCAGACTTAGACTCCTGTTTATACTTTATCCTGCGCGATACTAGACCCATTAATGCCAGCATATGTATTGATTGTTGTCAGTGAAATTGTATCGGATTGTCTACTCCTTCCACATCAGTTGAATTTGTCAATATACGTGTAAGGTTGCTGCCCTGTGTTTTTATGCCCTGGTCCTCTCTTGTTTGTCTAAGCTCCGGTCTAGAAAGAGAATCCAGCTGCACTCTAGGCGTTCTAGGGACTGAAAGCCGCCCCTTAAACACCTAGCATAACATTATATATATATATATATATATATATATATATATATATATATATATATATATATATATATATATATATATATATATATATATATATATACAGAGTAAATAATAATGTATGTACATACTGTATATTATGTATAAATGTATGTATAGTATATCATCATCATCATCATCATCATCCGAACCTCCTTTCCCACCCAAGGGCAGGGTGAGGAATGTATAGTATACATTGCAGAATTTTATACGTTGTTACAGTACCGTACTGTGATGGATCCGTAGAAGATTAGTGCACATAATGCGAACAATTAGAGTTGTTGTTGAATACCCTATTATGTGTGGCTGAGTAGACCCATCAACCACTGGAGGCAAGCAATTATCCTTTCAGGGCTGTCTCATGCAGTGAACCATTGTTCCCTTGTGGTAGACACTGCCTTGTCACAGCGAGGCGTGGGGAAGAGTGTGGAGGTTTGGTTCTGGGTACATGTTGCATTTACACATCTCCACATACGGTAATTAACAGGGGCACCATAGTAGACTCCACATCATCCAGTTACATGGTTACCGTCCAGCATTGTAAATGATTTCTTGGGTTATAGGAAACCATTGAGTTTGTCACTCAGTGTAGAGTCTCCTGGAGTGAAGAGAACAGCAATAAAAGATGACAGAAAGGATGGGAGAAATAGGAAGAGAGGAGGTGGATACAGAAAAAGAATGATGATGGTGTAGGAAAAAGTAGGACGTATTACATTAAGTGAATGATGGTTGCCACCATCTACCACCAACAGTTATAGTAGTGTAATGTATCTAAGGAGCCAGGGTAGGTACATAATGCACCTGATTTTAATCAAGGTGGCATCTGAACATTGGATTTGGTTAACTTTGGGATTGGGTTTATTAACCCCATTGTTCCCCCAGTTTGTTCATCATAAAGAGGGTTTCTTGTTTTAATCAGACTAATGCCTGATAATTTTACCTTCCGAGGTTAATTTCAATCAGCTAGATGATTTAGCACTGTTTTAATTAACTCCTTCAGTACGATGATGATTTCTGTTGTATTTTTGTTACAGCTTAATGACTACTTAATTTATGAAAGGTATCTTAAACTGAAGATGTTTGAAGGAAATGTCGTCAACTATTCTCTGTAACATGAGCTTTTCAGTTTCTATTTTTGCCGCAGTTACATGGCTTTAGTTTAGGAAGAACATACCATAATGACATGGATAATTCTTTTGTACTGATCTTAAAACTTGATTCTTGCTGACAGTGGAAACTTCAATTAAGCTGAGAAAAATCACCCACAACCAAAATGTTAGGCATCTGAGGATGTAAATACACTTCTAAGGTGAAGAAAATTGTCCAGGGGTAGCTGAAATATAATTACTTATGCTTCTGGCATGTGAGAATCCAGAAGCATAAGTAATTATATTCCACTAGGATTGGAACTAGGGTTGGCACTAGGATTGGAACTAGGGTTCCAGTCCTAGTGCAGGCAGCTGGTGTCACTTGACTCAGGTGTTCATCTACCCTTTGTTGGTTAGTAGGTAAAATGAGTAACTAGGGAAAGTTCTAGGGGAGGCAACAGTGGTAACCTGGATGATGCAGTGGCCTTGCATCCCAAAATATTGGGTAAATAATCCAATACAGGCTCTAGGACCCATAATACAGAGATAAGCACCACGGCTAAGCGTAACTGCATCTGCCCCCACTTTTACCTAACCATTGACTTGACGAAATTGTTAGTCAGTAAGGTTTGATTTTTTTTTCTGCCATAATTTTATCCAGCATAGGAGAGACTTTTTGATCTGGAAGGGCTAATTATAACCTTCTTTAGCCTTTTCACACTGAAAGACTCTCTGAAAGGCTCTCTGAAACGAGAGGCTTGAATGTTGCAGATGCACGAGGCTTACCTGAAGGAGTGTTAGTGCCAACTTTAACATATGGGACTATAGTGTGGCATGAAAATGAAATGTCAAGAGTAAGAGCAGTGGAGATGGGACTGCTGAGGAATGTATAAGGAGTACAGAGGGTGGATAGGACACGAAATAATGTGATTCGTGAAAGATGTGGAGTTAGGAAGTCAGTGAACACCAGACGCGAAGAGAGTGTACTGAGATGGTATGGTCATATGGAGAGGATGGATAACAATAGAGTGGTGAGAAAGGTATATCTGAGCGAATTTGAAGGAGGAAGGAGGCGAGGTAGGCCAAGTAGAAGGTGGAGAGATATGGTGGATGAGTGTGTGATGTCAGTGAGGCTAGGGAACTGAGAAGAGATCGAGCTGGATGGATGAATGTTGTGAGGAAAAGTGCATGATCAGGGATTTGGCATCCCTTTTTAACGAGGCAGCGTCCGGATTGACTCTATCGGATACGTTTATGTGAAGCTACAGAACGTGCTGAATGTTTTTGGCGTATCTGATAGAGCCAGGATTCCTGGGGCTTGAATGATGAGTGAATGGAAGCGTGGCCCATTGGACTGGAAAAATTTGGGCTGTCTGGACATTGCTACTCCTCACCCTGCTCTAGGGTGGGAAATTAGGTCCGGATGATGATGATGATGATGATGATGATTTAGCCTTTTCATCATAAAGCATAAAAAATAATGAACAAATAAAAATGTTTCCAGTAGTCTCCTAAGTTTGGTAAAATTACCAGTCATCAGGAGTATATTGTAAAAGACGATAGTAGTGAAGGGGTTTGGAAGACAAAGAATTGTGTAAAGCAACGAGGGTGGTGGAACTGACGACAACACATAGTCAGGGTGAAGGTCACTGGGCATCAGAGAAAGAATGACAACTCGATAGTGTGCGAGTCATGGAGGTGTGGAAGGGCACATCACCCCTACCCCTTTTTCTCCACCTACCCTGCCCCATCTCCTCCTCCCCCATTGCCCTATCCCCAGTCTCCCCTTCCTACCCCTCAGTTTCCCCTTTGCGCTGCCCCTTATCTGCCCTTCTTGTCCTGTTTCCTGTCTCCTTGCCCTGTAGCCCTCATCTTTCTACTTCCCCGATGCTGTGTCCCCTTTATCCCTCTACTCGCTGCGCACTCCTCATCTCTACATCCATCTTCTTCCTGCCCTTGCCCCCTCACCTTCCCCCATTTCCTGTCCCCCATCTCCCCCTTTGCCATGTCCCCTTATCCAGTTTACAGGGCGATACAGTATTCTGAGGCCCAAGAATTATTTCTATATTTACCATATTTACTTCATTTTCAATTTATCTGTAGTTACACCAACGTCTGAAATAGATATATTTCAGTTATTAATCTTAACTGAATGCGGTGTCCTAAAGCAAATATTGGGTGCAGTTGGGATGGCTGTATTCTCCCAACTAATTCAAGTGTCCAGGTCTTGTTTTTAAACCTTTCCTTTAAGGTAACCCCAGAGCCTGGAAACAATGTTTTATATCTGTGGAAGTAAAAATAGGCGGCCATTTACTGAGGATAACATGGTCACTGGACCATTGCAATTGACCAAATGATTCCTTACTCAGCACCACACTAATTGAAGAGCAGCAGGGTGGCTCAGTGGTAGAGCGCCTGACTCGAGACCGAAGGGTCGAGAGTTCGCGCCCCACCCAGGTAGCTGGCCTGCTTGGATAGGTAGCGCTCTCCCGTCACCTAGCGGTGTAGCAGCCGTTGCTCAGTGGGTTAGAGCGCTCCGCTCTGGCCGAAGTGTCGGAGGTTCGAGTTCACCCAAGGGTCATTGGTAAACATCAAGAAGGGCATCTGGTCATAAAGTGCCACGGGCTCCAAACCTAAGTCCTCTACCCAGGTACAACGCCTTAGTCCTTACCGAAAAAACGGAGACAAGGAGTAAAATTCCCCCCCCCCCAAAAAAAAAACACACACACACACACAAAAAAAACACTGTTTTTAAATTTTAGGAGTTCTCAAATGCAGTATATGACTGACCTAGACTGGAGTTTGTAAAAGCAGCTTTTCATTTAAATCTGTTCATCACCAAAGAATATATTGGCTTTATTATGGGGTCTCAGGGTAGTAAATCACCCTATATTTCTTGTCTAAAAAGACAAATGAATGGAACGTGAAAGGTGGCTCCTTTATATCTGTCACACATCTTTGTAATTTTGTCTTTTGTCTCAAGCAGCAAGTTCATTTGTCTCAAACTCCTTTACCCTATAAAGTCCTCACTTCAATATTCTGAGTATCACCAAACTTTATTGCTCATATTAGAAATCTCTTTGACTGAAGAGATTAGTTTTAACTGACAGTGCACACTGAGCTGAAAAACTGGCATTGCGGAACAGCTTCCTTCCTTAGCAATTGTAATGAATAGTTAGCATAGACGCTCTTATGCTTGATTCATGTAGGTGCTATATAGCCGTGCTTTATTAATGCAAGTCCTACCTGTCTATCATAGTGTTTGGCGAGGACACTAACCAAAGGAAGGAGTGGTGCGGGATGGGAGAGGTGAGGGGAGGGTGTGAGAAGTGAGTGGAAGGATGAGGGGAGAAGGGGCGGGATGAGGTGGGGGCGAGAGGAGGGGAGGAGTGGGTAAGGGGAGAAGGATGAGGGGAGAGCGGCGCGAACAGGTAGCTGCTATCTGGTAATTGGTACACCTTTTATGGCCCTGCAACATTTCCTCGCCGACACCACCCTGATGTGCCCTTCCCCGTCCCCCCTCCTGCCTCACATGCTTCCGGTCTTGCCTCCTTTCCCTTCCCTTCCCTTCCCTTCCCTCCCCTCACTGCTCCTTTCTCTTCCTGCCTCTTGCCCACCCTCTCTTCCATGATCTTTTCCTCCTTTCTTTCCTTGCTCCTTGCCCTCCCTTCCCTTCTTGCTCCTTCCCCTCCCTCCCTTCTTTGTCTCTTGTCCTCCATTCCTTCCCCGTCCCTAGCCTTCCTTCCTTTCCTGTCCCTTGCCCTCCCTTCCATCCTTGCCCCTTGCCCTCCCTTTCTTTCCTGTCCTTTACCCTCCATTTCCTCTCTGTCCCTTTCCCTCTCTCCCCTCCCTGTTCCTTTCGTTCCCTTCCATCCTTGCCCCTTGCCCTTCCTTTCTTTCCTGTCTTTACCCTCCCTTTCCTCCCTGTCCCTTGCCCTCCCTTTCCTCCCTGCCCTTTGCTCGTTCCACCTTGTGCTGCCAGAGGAGGCTGCAACTCAGTACTGGCTTCCGTCACACAACTTCACTCAGCTTAAGGGACGCGCATTAGTAGTAACGGCGTCTGGCACAAGCTTCACCTCCTTCAGTGAATCCCTGTCTAGTTTCTTTTATCCTTGCTGCTGCCAAACGACTGTATAAGCCTCAGAGATTCCGTTTGTATAATTAATAGGTTATGATGTGATCTTCATTTTCTCACTAGTTCGATGCTGTTACATCACTTATCCACTGGTATCATCATCATCATCATTATCAACATCACCCTAACCTTACTCTGCACTAAAAGATGGGGGCGGGGGGAGGGGAGGGGAGTAAGATCGAGGAAGAGAAAGGCATACGAGAAGGAGAGTTACAGAGTGCCCAGTAAAATGAGCTGTCTTGTCACACAGCACTCAAGCCTTCGAAATTTTGGGTCCCATTTAGAATATTCCTATAATCCGTGCATAACACTTGATAATAGTGAAGTATACTCGAAAGCAATAATAGGCCATGGACCATGAGAAGTCCAATTACTCTGACGGTGAAACAAACTATTAAATAAGGTGCGAGTAAAAATGAGTTCACAGTGAGATCTTGAGAAAATCAGTAAATGTATAACAATTTCTTGGCTTCTGTCTGCCGAGGGGATACCGATTATTGCTTTCGTCTGTACCTCTCGTGAAACAAATCTAGTGGTCAGTGATACGACCAACGCTCGTTAGAAAAAAGCACGGAAGTCAAATATTTAGTTTCATAAAATCGTTAGTGAGAGGCAGATGGAATGAGCCACTCTCGGAGATGTTCCAGCATCTTGTGAAAAAAAAAAAAAGCCTGTGCATGATGTGTGTAAGTACATCTTTCTCTTATGCCACAGTTGCATCAGCCAGTACTATCGCTATGGTCAGTACAGATTACTTACGACTTAGGTGATGTATTTGCATTAATTCTGTACCTCACTCTCTCGTGTGACAGTTACAACCGCCAGTGTTACTGTCATCGTTCACATCAAATACGGGTGCACGTGGCGAGGCAACTGTGTGAGCAAGGGGTACCTGCCTCTCTTGCCACAGTTACAGCAGCCAGTATTTGCGCCGTGGCTCGTAAAGCAAGGACTGGCGGGGCCGCGACACAGTATCTCAGGGAACGAGCGTTGACCTTCCTCGACGGTGCGGAGGCTGTGACTCCCCACGCCCAAGGTCAATAGTAGAGGGTAACCTGTGACCCGTGGCCTGTATTACATCTGCCGCAAGTATCTGTCCCAACCTCCTCATTAAGACGCGTATATATAATCCTTTTGTTATTTTCACACGCTGACGGCAATATTGTTAACCCCTTCACTATGATAACGTCACATCTTAGTCTGTTCTTAGTACGAAATCTCCAGACGATTTTATCCAGCTTAAGAAAGACCTTCTGTATGGAAGGAGTTCATTCAAGGCTATACTTAATTCCTCCAATTCGATAAACTTCAAAGCTGGATAGAATTGCCTGAGAGTAGGAAGAATGAAATGAAGATGACGCCATATCGTACTGGAGGTCAAGTGAACATACTGTCTTTTTCACACCCTGGCAGCCATGTTCTTAAAACTGAGAAGACCAAAGTGTGTAAAAGATTACAGCGTCTATCATTTGCGGAACAGCTTTGAAGATTCGATGTCGGTTTTCTGCATGCATTGTTATTGTTGCCTAAGGCTCCTCTGAACGTGAACTCGGTGGACGGCAGGCTGAGGTTACCCTTCTCCTTTCGGAAGGTAGGAAAGGAGATAAGGGATGTTATAACGGTGGTGGAGCCGCCCGAATATATCGGTGCTACCGCATGAAGGCGTACCTGCAGTGTTTCAGAGCTTATTCAGTAGCAAAGAAGTAAAGTAAGACATAAATGATAATTTGTGAAACATAATGATGGTAGAATGTCTCACATTTCCGTATCGGTGCTGACTGACACATCTAACAGTCCCGGGTGTTCTATAAATCAGTTATTATGGCCTTGCTTACACTTTGTCGCGTTCAGGTTTTAATAACACGGCCTCTGCTCTAGTCATGGGTGTCAATGATGCCTCTCACAAACTGTTGATTTTCCAGCACGTGCGCAATTACTGATTTAAGAATACTACTGTGATATCTACATTATATTTAGTTATGAGGCATTTTCCGTTACTATTATTATGATCAATGGGGTTACGTGTGGGTATACAAGTGTTACGTGTGCATACTGGTTTGGTGATGCCCATGTGGGAGTATGAACCACTTAATATATTCATTACGGCTACATTTACCGCTTATACAGGGTGTCCAGTAAATGGCGTCCTGGGGGTGATGTGTTGCTGGCACGGCTCAGTCTGCTGGCATGGGTAAAGATGTGGCAGTGGGAGTGGGTTATCGAAGCAGACACTATGCAGCGTGAAAAAGGGCTGTGGGACGTAGAAACTGAATAAATGAAGCGGAGAAGTCACCGATAACGCTGACTGGGCCGTCCCTCCACCACACAAGAAGTCGCCTGTCAGAACCTTATGGAACAGCCGCCCTGTTTATTTATTTTTGCTGCCATATACAAAATCATTCCACCTGGGACAACTCGTTGTAATGGGTCAGAATTAGTATACTGTACACTGGGCTCCATCCTTTAGGTGTGATGGCGTTGTACACTCCGTTGTTGCTATCATTATGGGATTTTTCCAGCTTAGGGAAGATCTGGCGTAGTGAGCGGGCTTAGATCTGGATGTGTGTGTGTGTGTGTGTGTGTGTGTGTGTTCATGCCACAGTTGGTCCGGTGGTTGTGTATGCATCGGTGCGGTATGTGTATTTACATTACTAACAAGCCCCGACCCGAAAAGCATGGGTTTGGTAGGGATGCAGGTTGACAGCGGATATGCATATGGCTATACTTTGGGGTGGGATTCCCAGACATGATAAGTCTAATGACAAATAGCACACACACACACACACACACACACACACACACACACACAAATATATATATATATATATATATATATATATATATATATATATATATATATATATATATATATATATATATATATATATATATATATATATATATATATATATATATATGTTGCCAGACGCCATAATCCCGTAAGGGGTGGCCATTTGACTTTGAGTTATTTGTTTTGCGGGAAGGGACACCAACCCTCCACCAACCCATTTGTTGACGTGTAGGGAGCACGTATGGTTTGGTTATATGGTTACCACCCAGCGTTGTACATGGTTTCTTGGCTTACAGGAAACCATTTGGCTTGTCACTAAATGTAAAGCCACCTGTAAAGGAAAGAAAAGCAATAAGAAGTGAAAGGAAAGATGGGAGAAATAGGAAGAGAGGAGAGCAGGCATATACAGTATATATATATATATATATATATATATATATATATATATATATATATATATATATATATATATATAAGGTAGAGAAGAACTACTAAATTTGTAAAATGAATTAATATACAAAGGAAAGACCTAAAAATCTCTCCTAGACTAAAAATGCACAGTAACGCAGTACTCTTCACATTTACTTATAAATCTTCAGTCTGCCACAGTCATATTTATTATACAAGCTACATCGGGCTAATGTATGGCCCGGCCTCCACTATAGGTGGAGGAAATCTTAAAACGAACGAACGTACATCTTGGCTTTCGTTCAGAAACAAATTTATTTTACTGAAGACCAGTGTAGAGTAATTCTGACGACACTGAATTGACACTGAATAGTCGATTATTACATGTTCATCTTGTACACCGACCCTCACACTGACATATTCCTTGTTTATACTGTGTCCGACTCTACCCTCCTGTCTGTTCTTAGATTATGACACGAGTCTTGGTGGAATGAACGCCATCTGAGTAGATAGGGTTGGCAATGATACCATCAACTTGCATGTGCTGCTATTACACAGGCAGCAGTGTGAACACGAAGCTGAAAGTACAGTCGCGGAAACAGTTTCAGTTTGTATAAAGTCTGGAATTACCAATATTTGGAAAAGTCGACCCAGAGCTTATATTGTGTATAAAGCCGAATTTAAAGAAGAGAGTTATGTGGGAAAAATTTGAATAATTGAAGATCCATACGTACTGACCAACTTAGCCAGTGACTGGGATGTGCTTCCTGGGATTAGTTACCCGGGCATTGTTAATTATCTCATATTCTCACCAAGCTTATACACAGCACATGATCTCAACAGTTTGTGAGTCTTGAAGTTTACAGTCAGATGGTTTGTATCTTGGAGAGGGGGTCAGAAGGCCTACTGTGAAAGTACGTTGTGTTGACTTGGTTCAGAAATGCAAATGGTGTGGGGCGGTGAGGAGGTCGGCATATATTCTGAGACTGGACCACCTCACACTGATTTCAGCGTGATACCACAACTATTTCCTAAGTGTCTCACACCTATCAAGACTCCCACGCCACTCACCCGACACGATTACCCAGAAGCCAGCTGGTGAGTTGGTTCAGATCAGATCTGCGGCCACTGAATGAGGCTTCAGTTCCCGCAGCACCACCGTCCATCATATCTATGCTGCTGCCATGCCAGTCATTCGCATACATATACATCAGGTCTGGCACAACTGTTAGATGAGGGAACATTTCTAGGAGCGAGCCTGTCCGTAGGTCACTCCCTATGGATTTCCGTTGACTTTGATGAGGCCCATCATTAGTGCCTAATGCTCCCGCATCTATCAAGTACTTGAGGGTACTCTGACGGCAATTGAAAGCTCTGTTTATAATATCCTGACTTTACCTGCATAATTCATGAGACGATACTGAGAACTGATAAATTAGTTTCCATGAACCATGCGTACCTTTCACATTCAAATATAATATTGACTGCCATAATTAAAATGCAGTGTTAACATTGACATAGGGGAGTAACAATGAGCTAATACATATTTTACTGGAAAAGTAAATATCATTTCAGTCGTTTTGCAACAGTTTGAGTACCAGCAATGTATAATGAATCAGTGATTATGGTCGGACCATTTTATATGCAGTGTCTTCGCAATGGGTACGCGCTTATGATATGAATACTTAGGGGTACATAGCAGGAAGGATGTGAGAATCTCGTTATAAGGTGTAGGTTGTCACACGCTAGCCAGTAATTTTCAACAGAATTCTCGGGGGGCTTGACCAAATGTATATACCTCCGTACTATAAACTTTAAGTTAAATTGAAGCGCGTAAGTTTGCAGACCATCCGATATTATTCAGTTTGATTCTGCCTAAAAATTGATGTTTAATGAGCCATGTATGTTTAGTGATGGAGGTGGGTGTTTAAATAAAAGGCTTCACTTTCTGCCAATCTAAACTTTCAACTCAAACTGTGAATTAGTTTAATAATATGCCCATTTTACATTTTTGTTGCACTATGCTGCATTTCTACCAAATTGTTCTTTCATGCCTACGGTAGAATTCAGGTTGAAATATACCACCCTGCCTTTATCTTGTGGAAATGATAAAATAATCAATATCTAAGTATTATTACGATTTAGTTTATGATCAACTTGGATAAAATTTAGAAATATTTGACCAAACACACGTAGATTTGTTTGAATTTTCAACAAAGCTATTCAAAGATTTTCTTCCATTATATTTTCAAGTTCAGCCTTATAAGCCCTCAATCTTAGATGAAGTTTTGACAAATTAATATGCAAATAACCCTGGAGGGCTATAGACCCCTCCCCCCTACCCAGAAATTACGGCCCTGACATGCTTTCTCATTATCCAGCATCGCCTGAGTGCACAGTACTTGTACTAACACTACTACTTATAACGTAGATGTGCAGTTTCTAAGTATGCTATCAGAGAAAACATGGAAACTACATGCCCAGTCCGGCACCATGCTTGGCGATTTGAACGAATTACGGAATTGTATTGAGCCTACGCGTCAAAAAAAGAGGCCAGTAGGTTATCCCGATGTCAGACTAACTGAGCTGAGAAGATTCGTTATAATCCATGTGCTCACTTTCCCCTATTTCTGATTTTTTATTTCTGGGGGTGGGTCGGGGAGACTGGGTGAGGGAGGCTGGCCCCCCAGTAATGACTGGGGGCATCATTCTCCCGAAATATTGCATTACGGATGAGAGTCCATTGCATATGTTCTAGGATATCTAAGTAATATATGCCTTCCTTTCTTTATGTTTGAAATGTTTAAATTTGGTGAGGGAGGGTGACCCCCCTAAAAATTATGGTTGGGAAAATTGTATACAGTGGAAGACTTTCGGAGTAACCAAACGAACTCACCTGGGAAGATTCCTTCAGATCCATTAAAAAGCCTTTGGTCTAGGACAGGGATTCCCAACCTTTTTAGCACTGCGCCCCCCTTTGGTCAGGACTGAATTCATGATGCCCCCCGACCCCTCTGACGCCTAAACAACGATGTTTTTATCTGTTCCATATGGATGCTTAAGACGCTACATGGCAATACTACATGTGGTTGATCGAAATGACGGTTGTTAAGTTTTCCTATCAAAGTTTCTTATTCACTGATATCTTTGGGAACACCTTGTATGCATTTGAATGGCCTAGCCCTATGCTGAACTTTGATAACCCCACGCCCCCCTTAGCAATCTCAAATGCCCCCTCCCGGGGGGGGGGGGCGCACCCCAGGTTAGGAAACCCTGGTCTGGGAGGTGTTAAGGCACAGATACAGTAGACACACAGACAAGATGAATTTTGTGCAACGGTTCAAGCATTCCCTAAAATGCCGTCCTCCTCCGCTAGATAATAATAATAATAATAATAATAATAATTTGTTTATCAACAGCTCCACTTTTGCACCTTTACATTTACAAGAACTGTGAACCAACAGTACACAATAAATACGGAATACGAATGTTCGGTAAAATCGTCAGTTTTCTGTTTTATACGTTTTGTTGATTTATGTGCAGTAATTTTACGCATACGGTATGAATTATTTTCTTTTTTAGCTTTCTTACTTTGAAATATTAATTTTAGAAAGACGAGGAAAAAGTGTTAACCCCGTAGCCTTTTGTTTACTAGGCTAGCGGCCGCGGTTATTGTTCGTTTTGCGGGTGATTCAGTATAATATCTGCTGTATACTACACGTGCACACATGGTGTGGTGTTGTAAGTGAACGCTGTCTGTGCACGAATTAGTGTCGATACAGGCTCCGAAAACCCAAGCCAAACTCAGCTGAGAAGGACAGTTAAGACGCCCAAAATGTTTTGCAGGTAGGATTCTTTGTAATTTATGGTAGAGTTGATGCATGAAGCATTAACGGTACTTTAACCCGTCGGCATTAAGTTACAATTGAGAACATGTGTTCCGTTTCTTGACATCAGGTAAGACCGCAATTCTGCCATAGATGGTACACGAAGAAAATTGGTAACGTTGGTTACTTCTAAAGTTATACCCACAAATAAATATATAAAAAATGCCCTGTATCTATGGAGATCTATGAAGCATAACAGATAACCTGTGAAAGGCTAATTTCAATAAGAAATAAGAAGACTGCGCCCATGTGTCCCACTGTTTACAAAGAATAACGGTATAACTTTAGAAGTAACCGTTACCAATTTTCATTATATTACGTCCCTGAACTATTCTAAAAATTTACCTATCTGTGAAATACGTCGACTTGTTTATATTACACCTGCTGTCACCCCGATGAAGTAACCACCAAGGGTAAAACTTGCTGCCAAACTCCAGACACACGTTTTACTTTTGACCTAGTATCAAATTCTCTTCTGATGTTAGGTTTGGATAATAGCAGTTGATTAAGTTAGGGTTGATTAGGTTAGGGTAGAATAGGTTAGATTAGATTAGGTTAGGATAGATTAAATTAGGTTAAGTTAGGACAGAGATTTGGCATGATAGGTATTGTATTCGGGGTCACTCTAGGGTTTGGTTAAGTGGCAGTCCCAGGTGGCTGAAAGTAGAGATAATGTTTACAAAACCATAACACCAGATTCCTAAGAAATAAAATGGGAATCAGTATGTTGCACAGTTCTAAGTCAACTTTCTTGTGTGACGTTTCTTCCGCAAATACAAAATACGCGAGATATTGTGGGGTCGTTAATGTGTGCCAGTGATGGCGATTTGTTTGTTTTCGTCAGTTAAAGGCGATACGTTTTTGATTCTCGTTGTTGCATTATGGTCATAGGCAGTATGCTTTTGTTTTAGCTGGGGCATTGTGGTTCTGATTTACCCAATCAGTGATCTGGAAGTGGGTCTGTCTCATGTTTTCAAATCTGAAATAAGTCAAGATGGACTCCGCCAGCGAATACGATTAGTTTGGAAATTGGTTAGGTTCATATGGCACGGATCTAGGTTAGGTTAAGTGGCGTTTGAGTATGTTTAATGCTTAAAATGGCCTGAAATTCATTTGTTTCTCTTTATTTTCTCCATTAAGAAAAACATAGGCAGGGGTAAATGTTTACAAAGCCACAATACCACACGTAAGATCCCAGTCTCTCGCTTATTTTTTATTTGCGGAAGAAATGTCACACACACACAAAAAAAAGCTGACTTAGAGCTGTGCAAAGTATTGATTCCTATTGTTTCGTAGAAATCTGGTGTTATGGTGTTGTAAACATTTACCAGAATCTGGGGGCTCTGGGGGACAAAGCCCCCAACTTAGGAAAAATTAGGTTAGGTTAGACTGGATCGTTAAATGCGTCCAGTTGGTTACAGGCTGCTACGGGCGAATTGGCGAGTGGCGGCTTCCGATAATAACTCAAAATAGGTACGGTATATTTATTTTTTCCTCTACACTGTGTGTAATATAAAATTATCAGATAACAATCTGTTGCAAACGTATTAAAACTACTTTGCTGATGATGTTGACATTGTAAGAAGATACGGTAGTCAGTCGTCGCGGCCGTGAGATAAATTTACACTGTACTCTTACCTTCGCAGTACTGATTTTGAAGAAAATGAAGGAAAGCTTCAGTTCGCAGACGTTGAAAAGTTTGTGACAAGGATTACAATTCAGTGTGTAATTATTTCATGACTGCAATTCAACGAACATAATTAACATTATATCAAGGTTAGGACAGAAAGCTCAGCCGCAGCCGCCCGACCTTAAGTGCACGTTTCCCAACCTCGCAAAAAAATTTGGATATATTTCAGTTTTCGCCAGGCATGGCCGCATATGCACGCCATGACGTGAATTAAACGTATAAGGGGAGTCGAGAGGGCGGGGCTTAATTCCCCTATTTAGGTTTTTACTGTTTACATATTCCAGTTAGGCTACAACGCATGCGTAGTGTCATGTCGGGAAGCTGCTAAGCTCTTCCGTTGGGACTGACGAATATCTGACGGTTAAGTTAGGTCCTGTCAGTCGCGTAGCTACTGCAACTATCCGTCCGGTCTCTC
>NC_137056.1:34124972-34194972 GCF_032717465.1 Coenobita brevimanus | reverse complement strand
GTTGATTGCACCATATACGTATGGGAATGTGGGTCATTTGCATGTTGCTTGCCCACCATCGGAGTGGTTCAGTAAATGCGTATCGGTTACGTTCCTATCCTCACAGTTACATTAGCCTGGGTACCTGCCACTTATCTACCCGGTTATTGTCAGTCATCATGCCGACAACTGATCATGTAGTCCATCAGTTACATTCTTTCATACTACTCTTCCTTTTGTATGAAGGAGCCATCATTGTCTTACTCTAGTCTTACTGTACCCTCCCTGTATTCATCGTCAGGCGTGCATATTCTGTGTATTATATCAATTGTCATTTCCTTTATTGCGTCATCCACGTCTTTCAACTATATTCATTGTCACTGCAACAAAGGAAGTCTCAGCCTTTTCTCCAGAAGGGCCGATTATTTTTCCTAACCAACACTGGCGAGTTGCACGTAAGTACATTAAAGTTTGTCCTATTTAAATGACACCCATCTTCAGTCACATACATTGGCTTAACTCTACTCCTTTCACCGTAACTTGGCCCAAAACTTCGCTCGTTTGCATCATGTCTCGCATACCTCAGTAAAAAAAAAAAAAAAAGGCCCTACAACCTTTCTACATCACTTCCTCGTGACTAGTATCATATTCAAATTTAAGTCTGTTGCTGCCTTGGTAGAATAAAACGAGTACCATATAACGTTCATTTTGTCGCTAAAACCCGACATAATCTTTCATTCTGGCCCATACCCCCGTCACAGTTTAGCTTCCGTTTTCTACGACCCTTCAGTGTCGTTTAAGCGGATATGGACATTTCGTGGCACATTTTCCATGGCAGTGTATTCTGTACTTTACACCGCAGTATCCTTTTATGTTATTGACGCAAACTGTATCGGTCTTAACACGATATACCAGTAAATAACGGATCCAGGAGAATGTTAGGATGTGACTAAAAACAAATCGCTATGGAAGAGTTGCTACGAAGCCTCCTATGCTCCCTCGGAAACGCGCCTTAGACCACATCCATCTTGCCTCATATCCTGGGTCACTTAATGTGTTTAATTCTTATTGGTCTTTTGCGTAACATTTAGTTTTATACTTTTTCTCCTAGATATTATCGAGTTTATAGCTGTATCTTATTTACTTTGTTTCTTGTCCTTGCTTTATTGTGTTAGTACCTTTCCTTGTCCTCTTTTCTCCTCTTCCGTTTCTGTTCCATTGCTAGCCTCATATCTTAGCTCTGAATTAGTGTCATATGCCCTTTGATACCTGGCACTTGGAATCCATTTTTCAGTTCAGTTCAGTTCTGGGTCACTGTAGGCTATCAATCTTTGTACCTATTGCCAGACGCCTTAATCCCGTAAACCAGGGGTGGCCACAGGTGAATGGCCTCAGTGCCTCCCTGTTCACTACCATTTGGCTGCTCTCCCTCCAACTCGTATCCCCTCTTTCATGTATCTCTCCTCTCCACCCCTCCATTTCATCCTTGGTCTCCCCTTCATCCTCTCCCACCACCACACTCACATACACACTGTCAGTTTCTCATTTCTCGTCCTTTTCACATGGCTAAATCATCTCAGTGTATTTCTCGTACACTGTCAGTCACACCCACATCAACACCACATAGTCTTATATTGTTCGTCTCCCCTCTAATATTCTTTCCTTCACTGTAAATCATACACGTGTTACATTACCTCTTGCATTTATCCAGGCACTTTAGCTTCAGTCTTTCTAAGCCACAAACTACCTTCCTTGCACTCTGTCTCACTTTCTATAATCTTGTCATTCACACCTCTTACATACTCTTCATCTCTGGCGCATACGCTCGCCACATGTTCTCTCTCTTCTAGCCTACCACGATTCTTAAGGTTTTTTTTCCATCTGGGTCTCTTTCCCTGACTTACAGCCTTAAAAATCTGTCATAAAGCACACACACACACACACACACACACACACACACACACACACACACACACACACACACACACACACACACACACACACACACACACACACACACACACACACACCTGGTGGCGTGGTTGATTGAGCACTCGACTCCCAATCTAAGTGACGCCAGTTCAGGCCCGCTCAGTCCATGCTGCTGGCTTGGGTGAGATGAGCTCTTACCTGTCAAGTGTAGGTCAAGGCGCGCTGTTGAGGAAAACCCACAAGGGTTCAAAACCCAGCGGGTGGCCTTGTGCCTACGCCTCACTTCAACCTCGGTGATGCGTGGTAGCGTGTCGGCGCTCCTCAGGAGCAAACAAGGTCAGCTTGTTGACCCCATTTAGTTAGTATACTAGATAAAGGACCTGTGTATTTTCAACCACTGGCTGCAGTGAATGAATAAACTAATAATGATAATAATAATAATAATAATAATAATAATAATAATTATTATTATTATTTTTATTATTATTATTATTATTACTAGTACATTATGATACTGTGTTGTTAAGTGAAGACGAAGGGGAGCTGCAAGGCTTGGTGGATGAATTTGGGGGAGTGTGTAAGAAACGGAATCTAAAAGTTAATGTAGGGAAGAGTAAAGTTATGGTCTTCAAGAGAAGTGAAGTCAATGAGTGTACAGTGAGGTTGGATGAGGAAGAAATGGAAAATGTGAGTGCATTTAAGTACTTGGGTAGTGTGATGAGTAAGGATGGAAGTTTAGAGGGTGAGGTGCTTGAAAGGGTACAACAAGGAAGAAAAGTTGCTGGTTCCTTGAATGCAGTGATAAGAAATAGGGAAGTGAGCATGGTAGTGAAAAAGCTACTACATGACAGTATTGTGATACCAACTCTAACGTATGGAAGTGAAGCTTGGACCTTGTTGGAGGGACAGAAGTCAAGAGTGAGAGGTGTGGAAATGAGTAATTTGAGAGGAGCATGTGGAGTCACATGGAGAGACAGACTGACAAATGAGGAAGTGAAAGAGCGTTGTGGTGTAGATGTGAATGTGATAGAAAGCGTTAGGAGAAACACACTGAGGTGGTTTGGCCATGTGGAGAGGATGGAGAGTGAGAGACTGACGAGGATAGTATGTGAGTGAGGTGGAAGGGAGGGAGAGAGAGGGGGAGGCCAAGGATGAGATGGAGGGATGGAGTGGAGAGGTACAGTTATATGAGAGAGGGGTGTGTGAGCTGGGAGCAGGGCAATGAAATGGCGGGGGACAGGTTGACATGGAGGCGATTTGTTTGTGGCCACCCCTTACGGGATTAAGGCGTCTGGTAATAGATAGATTGATTGTTATTATTATTGTTATATTATTATTATTATTATTATTATTATTATTATTACATACACACAATCTCTCTCTCTCTCTCTCTCTTCCCCCCCCCTAGTGCCTATGTTTATTTTTGTTCTCCATGGATACGTCATTAACCCCTTCAGTACGATGACGTAGGAGAGAGCCCACGTAATGAAGGGATTTAGAACAACCTCCTCTTATCTGCTGAATGTTGTGACTCCTTTATTCCTTTCTCTAAACTCCGCCAGACGATTTTATTCAGCTTACGGAAGGTCTCGTGGTGAGGGGATTGCCAGTAATAGAAATTGTGTCAGAGTCCCCCGCCTGAGAGTATATTTTGTCAGAATCCCCCGCCTGAGAGTATATGGTGTGTCAGAGTCCCCCGCCTGGGAGTATATAGTGTGTCAAAGTCCCCTGCCTGAGAGTATATGGTGTCTGAGTCCCCCGCCTGAGAGTATATGGTGTGTCAGAGTCCCCCGCCTGAGAGTATATTGTTTGTCCGAGTCCCGCCTGAGAGCATACAGTATTGTGTGTCAGAGTCCCCCGCCTGAGAGTATATTGTATGTCAGAGCCGCCTGCCTGAAAATATATTGTGTCAGAGTCCCCCGCCTAAGTATACAGTATGGTGTGTCAGAGTCCCCCGCCTGAGAGTACATTGTGTGTCAGAGTCCCCCGCCTGAGAGTATATAGTGTGTCAGAGTCCCCCGCCTGAGAGTACATTGTGTGTTAGAGTCCCCCGCCTGAGAGTGGTAAGCATGGCAGAGTCCCCCGGCTGAGAGTGGTGAGAATGGCGAGTAATTGAGGCTCGTATTCTTGGCAACTGTTTTCTAGCATTTCTTCCTTCTGTAGTTTATTTCTGCACGTCGTTTGTTAATTTTCTTGTTTATGATTATATATACAGTGTCAGTATGATGTAATAGGTATGTAAGATAATGTAAATGTGAAGTAGGATAAATAAATAACTAATGAGGGACCGTGCTCTATTCACCTTTACTTGGCCTAGATTGTCGTCCTATTGCATTTTTTCCCTTCACATGGTTGAAAGGATATCACGCTCAGTCCACCATTACGTGGCTCAGATTTTAGTCCTTGTTCAGCTTGTTTTACGTAGCTGAATGATGGAATAGACAATGCAGTGGTTCTGCCTCTTTTTCCACAGCACTTCCTTGCGGCCAACTTCATATTCCCTTGTTAGAAATCAGCATTCAAGATAGCGAGATGACAATTTTAGGCCAAGCTGTTGTGAAAGAAGTATAGAAATCCTCATGAACAGACCAAAATACGACGCTGAGAGGCCCCAGTACACTAGGTAAGCAGTAGTACCGTGTTTCCCCGGGACGAAGGTAATCACCTGTCTTGTACTGGGACCTGTAACAAGCACTGAAGGAATGGAACTGTGGGTAGGGTCGGGTAAGGCAGGGCAACCAGGATGGGTGTGGGCATGGGGAGGCACAGAGTGTGAGCAGGTGTGGGGTGGAGGCAGAGCAGGGCAGGACTGTGGAGAGGAGGAAGTGTGAATACGTGTTTAGTTAGGGCAGAACAGGGCAGGGAGTGTGGGTTAGGTGTGAGACGTGACATGGCAAGGCAGGGGGTGTGGGCAGGTCTGAGGAGGCGGGGCAAGGCAGGGAATGTGGGCAGGGCAAGGAATGTGGGCAGGGCAGAGAGTGTGGTCAGGCAGAGTAGAAAGTGTGGGTAGGTACGTGGTGGGACAGTACAGCGCAAGGCAGAGAGTTTGGGCAGGCAGGGTAGGGAGTGTAGGTTGGTGTGAGAAGGGGGGACAGGGCAGGGAATGTGGACAGAACAACGAGTGTGGGCATGTGAGGGGCGTGGCAAATTAGGCAGGGAAGAAATGTGGGCAGGTATGGGATGTAGGCGGGACTGGGTTAGGCAAGGCAGGGCAGGGAAGAAGTAAGTCTGGGCAGGTGTGAAATGGAGGCGGGGCAGGGCAGGGCAAAACAGAGCAGGGGGTAGGGAAGGCGTATATGCAGGTGGGGAGTGTGCGATGACATTGGAAATCAACGTAGGGGAAAGACAGACTTTGGGTAGGTGTGGGTTTGGGGTGTGGTAGGGCAGGGGAAGAGCAGGGAGTGTAAGAAGATGAGCAGCGGGGATGCGGTAGGGTAGGGGGAAAGGTAGGGAGTGTGGGGGGCTGGGGTGTGGGAGGGTAGGTGGAAGGCAAAGAGTGTGGGTAGGTGAGGGTTGGGGTGTGGTAGGGTAGGGGAAAGGTAGGGAGTGTGATTAAGCGTGGGGCTGGGGAGTGGCAGGGTAGGTGTATGGCAGGGAATGTTGACATGTGTGGTTTTGGGGTGTGGCAGGGTAGGGGAAATGCAGGGTTTGTGTGCAGGTTTGTACATTTATAAAGTGGTGGCAGTGGTGGGCAAGGGAAGGCAGGGCAGGGCATGGGATACGGAGTGAGCGTCGGCAGGTATGGGGCGGGGGCAAGGCAGAAGGAGGGAAGGGAGTGGATATGTGTGGGGTGATGGACAGGGCGAGCGGGGGCAGGGCAGAGCAGGGGGAGCAAGGGAGTACAAGGCACGTGTGAGTGTGGGTAGGATTGGGTGGGGCAGGACAAGGCAAGGGGAAAGAGGAAGTGTGGTTAGATGTGAGGTGTGTGTAGGGTAGAGACAGCATACAGTAGTTGGACATCATAGGAGAGGGAGAGAGTATGGGCAAACCAAGGGAAAGCTAGGCATGTGTAGGGTGAGGGCAAGCAGGGTAGGGGGAGAGTGTCGGCACGTGTGGTGTGGGGCCGGGAAAAGCAGGGCAGGGCAGGGAGGCGAGCATTGTGGATTGGGCAGTGTGAGTAGGGCAGGTCAAGTGGTTTGAGGCAGGGGTATGGCAGAGCAGGGAGACAGGCAGTGTGGGCAGGTCAGATTAGGGCAGGTGGTGTGAGGCAGGGGCTGGGCTGGGCAGGGAGGCAGTATGAGTACGGTAGGGTAGGGTAGAGCAGGGCAGGCGGAGAGGGCAATGTGGGTAGGGAAGGTTAGGACAGGACGGGTGGTTTGCGGCAGGGGCAGGTCAGGCAGAGCAGGGAGGTAGTGTAGTGTGGGCAGTGTGGGTAGGGTAGAGTAGGGTAGGGCAGGGAGGGAGGGAGGTCAGTGTGGGTAGGGTAGGGTAGGGTAGGGCAGGTGGTGTGAGGCAGGGCTGGCAGTGTGGTGTGCGCCGCTGCCCAAGTCACTCGCAGCGCCCAACATAGTACCTCCTACATGCCTGTCTCCCCCTCCCTCCCTCTGTTCCGTCCCGCCCCGTCCCGTCCCACCCCGCCCCGCCCCGTCGTGCTCACATTCGTGCCTAACGTATACCGTGCAGCCGTGCCGTGTGACAGTGCTGCCCGGATTACTTCACGTGTGCAGTGGTGCGTGGCTGTTAGAGTAAACATGCTGTGAAAAACGTGCTCTGCTGAACTAAACATGCAGTCAGAAACGTGCTGCCCTGAACAGAAACGTGCTGCTCTGAACTGTCATTATCCACGGAAGGCGTGCTATTCTCTGCCCGCTTTAACATAACCTAAAATTGCCATATATCCATCTTGAATTCTGAGCTACAACAAAATATTAACATTATAATATGGTGCTAGTTACGAAGAGATGTGGAAAAGATGCAGCCTTAATATTGTCTAATTTACTCCTGACCAATGAATGAGAGAGTAACAATCGATATAAAGTGCAAGTCGCGAAGATACAGTATGAAAATTATGTGGAGTTGCAATAGTGTCTTATTCTGTCACAGAGCTACGTGAAATACACCGTGAAAGGATGAAAATCCCCGCCACGCTAAAGTGCACAAATTATAGTGGATCCTCCTTCCTGGCACCGTTGACGATTTTTCAGGCCCCCCAGTGAGATTCATTCACACACTTACGCTCAGTTCCCAGTGTCGTAAGTAAGATTTGCCTTTGCAGAATGGACAAGGAAGGGTGAATGCAGAGACCTCCTTATCTCTTGCTGTTCCTGCAGAAAACAAATATCAGGTATGAGAGGGAATCGATCGTAAGTCGGTTTGTGAATCGCGACTCGTATCGGCAGTGTGGTTAGTTGTGGTGCCCGTTAGTCCCTTGACTGTAATTGGTTTGTTTTCACCTGACGAAACTGGGCCATTCCCACAGTTTGAATACTAAGAAATGTTCACACGAAATTCGATGAACTTTAGTTATGGAGGCAGGAGTGGGTCTTCTTGTTTACTAGTCAAAACATTCCTCCAGTATAACTACACCCGTCCGTCCACTGAGCTGAAAGGGGCCAAGGATCTTTGTCAGGTTAGAACAGACGTGCTGCAAGAGAGTGGTTTTGAAAGCTGAGTGGAATTGTCTGGCGGTGATAAGTGTGATAAATAAAGAAGACGTCATGCAAGAGGAGAGAACGTTTCCAAACCCTACACGGCAAGGAGCAGGGGTCTGTTTCTCCCCAAGGCTGAATGAAATCGTCTGGTAGCATCATGGATGAAATAAACATGGTACTGAAGGGGTTTAGGTCCTTGTGGTTGTGGTCTTATGGTTGTCACTCTAATCACTTACATACTAGACTACTCGAAGTCAAACAAGTATCATCACGGTTGTGCCATTCTTGTCTGTTATATTCATGGTCACACTAGCACAGTACTCTCATGGTTGTCACACGTCTCATACAACTAGACTGCACATGATCACCCTAGTACCGTTCTGTCATGATTGTGTGACTCCTATCTCATACTAGACTACCCATGGTCGCACTAGTACCGTACCCATACTACCTGAATACTCGTGGTCATACTAGTACTATAATAGGCATACTAGTGTTGTCCTGGTCACACTAGTTCTGCCTTGGTCCTGTTACTACTATCATAGTTTTGCTTGCCGTCATGCTGTTAGACAAGCTATGGTCTCTTTTACAGTAATACCCCGAGGTCCTTCGTTCGTGCAGCTCTCAGTGACACTTGCCCTGATGGTGACGTGGCGGCGAAACAAAACTACTGGGGGAGTGCGGAAGTGTCCAAAGCACCCCCTCAGAGGACATCAGTTTAGTCTCTCTCTTTCACACACACACACACACACACACACACACACACACACACACACACACACACACACACACACACACACACACACACACACACCATAATAAAACTGATAAACCCTATACGCCCTGCCACCCTCATTTCACTAGCGAAGCCATTCAATTCCACTTCAATTAAAAAAAAAAAAAATGACATGAACAAAAAGTATAATTTTACAAGTAACATAAAGTCTGATTCAGTAATTTGTGTCAGCGAGGATTTGATGCCCAGTGACATATTTGCAGTTTCCATCGCAGGAGCATGGTCAAAGCACCCCCTCAGAGGACACCAGTCTGGACCAAACTTGCCATGTCAGTTATTAGACTTCCACTGGTTGAGTGAGCAGTTTCGGTGAAAACGTTTGTCAGGATTGGGAGTTTGTCACAGACATACATACATACAAGCAACGTCAATAGTACAGTTGCTGTGGTTGTATTTGGTGTCATGCGACTGGACTATGCATGGTCACACTGGTACTACATGGTTGTCGCTGTGGCCTCATACTACTACTTAGTCAGGCAATGCATGTGCCCGTGGGCTCAGGAGGCTTTTTAACATCTATTCCTTTTTGCATATGGTTGGTTAATATCTGGTTAAACTGTATTGTTTATGCAAGGTGTTCAGTACCAATATGGTTATAATAGAGTAATGCACAAGTATATATTTAGGTGTAAAATGCAAAGTGAATCGCAAATGAAAATTCTGTCCATCCTTCTGTTGCCAGACGCCTTCATCCCGTAAGAGATGGTCACAAACAAATCACCTCCACGTCGCCTCGTCCTTTGCCATTTGGCTGGACCACCTCCAACTCACGTCCTCCTCTCTCATATATCTCACCACTCATCCCCACATTTCATCCTCGATCCCCCCTCCCTTCTCTCCACCTCCATCTCTCTCTCTCTCTCTCTCTCTCTCTCTCTCTCTCTCTCTCACACACACACACACACACACACACACACACACACACACACACACACACACACACACACACACACACACACACACACACACACTTTCTTCTAGTCAGTCTATTATCCTCCGTTTCAGCACATAGCCTAGCCAGAATAACACACCAGACTATAGTAAGGTGACGTATGCAACATGAATCGCCAAAGCAGGGGTGTTGGGGAGAGCAGAGACCAAACTGTCGTCACCATAACAGGGTTTCCAGCACCTTGGCAGTTTGTTTGTGTCTGATACGGTGATGTTTTCTTGTATCAGATGGTTTCTCTGTCTGTCTGTCTGTCTGTCTGTCTGTCTCTCTAAGTCCTCGAGTAAAAAGCCCATACCTACTCTAATTGGTTTGTTTTCACCTGACGGAACTGGTCCACTCTAGCAACTTGAAATCTTTATTAATTTATGGTGACATAAAATTTGATGAACCCTGATTATGATGTAGGGATGAGTCTCCTTGATTACTAGCCATACCAACCCTTCACTCTAACGACACATGGCCACCAACTGAACTGAAAAGGGTTAGGGGTGTTTGTCAGGTTAGATTAAACACACTGTACTTCGGCGGTGCTTAATTTTTGTGGCATTCAGGAAACTTTATTCAGCAGACGAAATGGTGCACCTATCTACGTTATATATATGTTTTGTTATTTTCTGTCTCTTTAGTGAGGAGGATATTACAGTAAATGCTCTTGAAGCGGCTAAAGGTTGGACATTGATACATGGAACTTTAATCTCTTTGTCATAGGACTCGTCGTAGCATATATCCCTTACCTACTTATTTTGCTTATTAAACGAGGGATTTTGTGTTAATGATATTTTTGGTTGGAATGAGTCTCCTTTTTTTACCAGTCAAAGCAACCCTCCACTGGAACTACATTTGGTCAATAACGTAGGGCCAAGCGAAGGGCTAGAAGTGAGGTTTACAGGGCAAAGTGTGGATCTCAGAGACTTTTACTTGATAACGTAAATACGGTAGTGTTAAAAGGAAGAATATGATTTTCAAGGTGGCAAAATCAGGTGAAGAGGGAGAATAGGGATATCGCAGGTGAGCAGTGTGTGAAGAATGATGAGGGGAAAGGTAGCGGTGAACAGTGGGGATATTAAAGACGCTTGGAGAGAGCACTACAACCGGTTGTTGAATGAGGAGTTTGACTGGGACAGGGAAGGTTTGGAGCCAGCAGATCCAGTGTCTGGCCCTTGACCTTTGATTGAAGCTGCTACTGTGAGCAGGGCACTTGGCAGAATGCAGGTGGGGAAGGCAACAGGTTCTGGGTTGACTGCTGAAGTGTTGAAAGCCTCAGGAGATATAGGAGTGGAGTTAGTCACTGATTTGATGAATGCTATTATATATGAGTGTGCTGTCCCAAATAATTGGCTGAAGATTGTAATTGTAAATGTGTAAAAGGGGAAGGGTGATGCCGTGGAAGAAGGAAATTATAGAGGCATAAACCTTTTGGACCAGGTAATGAAGGTTATGGAGAGAGTTCTAGAAGGTATAATTAGAGAAAGAGTGAATATTGATGAGATGCAGCCTGGGTTTATGCCTGGCAAAGGGACCACTGATGCCATATTCATTGTTCGACAGCATCAAGAAAATTATATAGGAAAGAAAAGGGAACTGTACTTTGTTTTTGCCGATTTGGATAAGGCATTTGACGGAGTCTCTAGAGAGGTGGTGAAGTGGACAATGGAAAAGCATGGGATCGAGGAGTGGCGGTTAGGGTGGTTTTGGCCATGTATGTGGATGCTCGCTCCTAGGTAATGGTGAATGGAGATTTGAGTGAGGAGTTTTCCGTGAATGTTGGAGTGCATCAGGGGTCAATCTTGAAACCGTTGTTGTTTATTATAGTACGTGAAGCCCTCTCACGTGACTTCAGAAATTGACTTCCGTGGGAGGTGTTCTATGCTGATGATTTGGTACTGATTGGAGAGAATGAAAGGGAGGCGGAGGAAAGATTGAGGAGGTGGAGAGATTGTATGGGGCACAAGGGCTTTAGAGTAAATGCAACAAAAGTGATGGTATCTATTGTAGGGCTGGGGCCGGTACTGTCAAAGAAGGGGGGGAGTGGCCATGTGCGATCTGCCTGGGAAGTAATTCCAGCTTGTGCAATGTTTGTGATGAGTGAGAGCATAAGAGATGTAGTGGTATTACAGGCAGGCTGCGAGATAATGCTGATTTCATGTGTGCGGTGTGTCGGGGATAGCATATGGATATTGCCAGGCGTGAAAGGATTGAACTTTTAGGTGAGTCTCTTGAGTGTGTGTAAGAGTTTTGTTTTTTGGGAGACATGTTATGTGCTGGAGGTGGGGCTGGAGGTAACTCTGTGGCTAGCGTGAGGAGTGATTGGAAAAAGTTCAGGGAGCTGTTGCCTCTCCTGACAGTGAGAGGGCTTTCCCTCCGTGCTAAGGGATCTTTGTATGCAACATGTGTTATGAGTGTAATGCTGTGTGGTAGTGAGACCTGGGCAGTAAAGGAAGAGTATATTTGCATGCTCAGATGTACAGAAATGGCAATGATTAGGTGGATGTGCAGTGCGTCCCTGAGTGCGAGGCCTGGGGGTGCTACGCTTATGATGGAAGAGTTCAGAAATAGGATGGGACCGGAGTGTACTGGTGTTGTGATGAGGAGAGGTAGACTGAGATGGTTTGGGCATGTGGAGTGCATGGGGGATGATAATTGCGTGCAGAAAGTGAGAAATGTTAAAGTTTGGGGTAGAGTAGAAAGAGGTAGACCGAAAAAGACCCTTGAAGTCATTGAGTGTGACATCAGGGATAAGGGACAAAATACGGAAGCTGCCAGAGATCGAGCAGCGTGGAGGGTCGCCATTAGGTGATCAAGGCCGACGCATGCAAGCATGTTGGAGCCTTCAAAAACGAAACGAAAAACGAAACGAACGTATCTGAGAGCAGTAAACTGTAATGTGCAGAATTAGTCGTTGGGGGACAAGCCTTACGAAGTGTCCAATGAAAACGAGAATGCGAGTAAGGCCCATTGAGCACGGGGATATCTTGTAAATTTATTCTTGTCTTCCCTTGTCGATTTTTTGTTTTCAGTGTAGAGTAGACTCCGAATTGCAGTGGTTAGATGCAGCCTTAATACACCCCATCAGTACGTGAAGCCTTCCTTTAGGTCAGCGTTTCTTAACCTTTTCCGACCTCAGCATCCCGTGCAGTAAGGCCGCACAGTCCAGTACCCCCTTACATCAGGTTACTGGGACTACAGTTGCAACGCTATTATAAAGTAAAGTGAAGTACTCCTTGACAATTTATTTATACATTCTCCAAAAATAAAATATCAGCTATGCCAATACTAAGGAAAACCAATATATGTTGCATTTTCCAGCACCCCCTAAAATTGACTTCACCACCCCCAGGGGTGCTATCACCCCAGGTTAAGAAACGCTGCTTTAGGTGAATAAAATCGTGTGGAGGCGGGAAGGAAAAAGCGAATTCAAGGGGATAAAGATCACTCAGCATACAGACAATAGTTATTCTACACCTAAGGAAGCAGCAGTTGTGGTGATGGATGGGACAAAGTTCTGTCTTTCTGTCTATCTGTAGCCAGACTCCCTAATCCCGTAAGAGGTGGCCACAGACAAATCGCCTCCAAGTAGCCCTGTCCCCTGCCATTTCGCTGCCCTCCCCCCCAGTTCACAGCTTCCTCTCACACTTCTTCACTCCATCCCTCAACCTCATCCTCGGCTGCCCCCCCCACCTCACTCACATACACTCTTCTCGTTCGGACAAAATTAACTGCGTTTTTTACCTTCTTGTTATTTTCTTATTTGCCATTTTTATTTATTTTTATCGATTTATTTGGTTTCTTAGAGGATAGTGAAGTGCCTGTTGTGTTGTACTAGTGTTGATATTTAGTCATCACTCTGTCTCGTTTACTCACTCTCAGCTGAATAAAATCGTCTGGTGGGAGCTGGCATAGAGTTGTCCCAGCCGCGAGAGGGTTAAGTCAGTCAGTTCTCTCTCTCTGTTCTTTGACGCATTCAGGCCAAGGATGTGGGATTTATTTATTTTTTTTCTTTGGTGTCCCCAGGCGGTTTTGTTCACCTTAGGATGGATTTTAGGATCTGGAAGGGTATGATACCGCCTTCACCGACCCCTACACCATCAAGAGCCACAATAATGATAATAATAATAATAATAATAATAATAATAATAATAATAATAATACTGTAATAATAATAATAATAATAATAATAATAATAATAATAATAATAATAAACTCACCATATTTACCAGGCTAACCCATTCAGTGTCGGGGCTGTTAGTTGAATAAAGCCGTAAATAAAGTAACGAAGTAAGGCAATAAGTAGAGTCAATCCAATAATGGCCTATTCGGGCTGAGAGGGTTTAGGTACCTGCAATTTCGCCACAAAGGTGTTTACTACGGATGTTCAGTTAACCCCCTCACTGCCATGATGTTTGTATTTTATTTATTTATTTATTTTATTTATATTTATATTTACCTATTTCATTTATTCATTTATTTACTTATTTACCTATTTATTTATTATTATTTTTTGCTCGGTGCCCCTAGACGGTTTTCCCCGCACGTCCAAAAGGAAGTCTGATTGTGGAGGGGTTGTTGAAGGCTGTCTCAAACCCCTCCAGTTCGAGAAGTGTCCCCTGAGCTGAATAAAATCGTCTGGAGATAGCAATAATAATAAAAAATTGTCGTACAGGTGGAAGAATTATAAGCGTTTTGGTCATTTTACATCCATGGCTAGTTTTCTTTATTATTTTTTTTTATTATTCAGGAAGGATATTTAATTGTGACGAAGCTAAATAAATCCGTATGTAATCCCACCAAAAGTCTCCTCCAAAATCGAAAATAATAATCGTCCGGAGGTGGCGAGGAAGAAGAAAGAAAGCGGCATGGGGCTGAAAGGGTTAACCGCCTTACTGCCTTGGATTTCTCTCTCTCTCTCTCTCTCTCTCTCTCTCTCTCTCTCTCTCTGCTGAATAAAATCGTCCGCCGGTAAATAGCATAAAATGCCAGTCTCTCTCTCTCTCTCTCTCTCTCCCTAACACCTCCTCCTTAGGTATTTATTTTAGATATGGCTGGTTACACTCTGTTCATACTTTATTTATGCAGAGTATGAGGATATTAGAAGGATTTATATAAGGCACAAGAGGACAGTAGGGTGTAGCAACCAAACTAAACCGCTTAGGAAGAGGTGTTAGGTTGCTTCCTTAACCGACAAGAGTACTACCCTGTGTTTAATCCGGAATATGAGGGCGAGTCGGCTATTTCACACCCATGATATTCCTTTCTGTTTTCGTTTTGTTTTCGTTTTTCTCTTTATTTTTTGCCTTTTCTGTGTTTAGTTTTGTTACCAGCGGACAAACACGTAACAGAAGACGATTTTATTCAGCTTAAGAGATAATTTTTCACCTGGAGGGGTTGGCTGTAGTCTTCGTTAACCCTCTCACTCACTAAGCTGAATGAAATCGTCCAGAGTAAGACTGGATAAGATATAAAAAAGATTAACACAGCTGCTGAACTATCTGTAATAACAATGAAATGTGAGCAGCAGTGTTCGTAACACTACTGGTGGTAGTATTTACCATATGTAGTAATGGTGGCCACGAAGTAGTTGGTAATAGTAAGTATGGAATAGTAGGTAATATTAAGAATGGAATAATACGTAGTACTGGGAATGGAATAGTAGGTTCGAAATTATATGTAATACGAGGAATGGACTTGTGGGTAAGATTAGCAACGGAATGAGAGGTACTGTTGTAGGTAGTGCTGGAACAAGAAAGAGCATTCAGAGAGTGCTACACCCGCGTCCTACAGCTGGTCTAAGTGTCGAACATTTGTCTTTGCCCTGCGACCATGGCCTTCGAACGGTTGTTCTCAGAATCGGATCAGTTAATTCTTGCCTGACCCTCACCACTTCCTCGAAGTATGGTCCATACTGGATAAACACTTTAAGTTGACCTGGCCATGTGATCTTGACCTTTGAACTTGCCCCGCGACCTTGATTTTTTTACCTTTGTTCTCAAAACAGATGTCTTTCATTTTTGCTTTTACCTTAAAACTATCCACAAAGTTTGATCCAAATCATATTAAATTGTTTAACAGGCCTTGTCATATAACCTTAGCCTTTGGCGCATTGTTGAAAAATATAAATAGTATATCAACCCTTAGGCTCACTCGCAATCCATCCACCAAGTTTGGTGCAAATTAGATAAAGACTGTTTTAGTTATTTTGTTCACAACAGACACGCCAGGGTTGAACGTTAACCTCGCCCTCTCACCTTTACTTTTGACTGATTGCTCTCAAAATCTAATCCCTTCGTTCTTTTCCTATCCTCATTCCTTCAGCCAGGTTTAGTTTCAATCGAGTCAAAACGTCTTAAGTTGATCCTGCCAAGCGATCATGACCTGTGACCCCTTGTACTTAAAACAGTACGCCAACCCCTGGACCACAACTGAGTTATTTCACACACACACACACACACACACACACACACACACACACACACACACACACACACACACACACAGCAAATCATTACCCCTCTTTCGCTTTCAGTGCGCACGGGTTTTATGAAATAGTAGGTCGGCTACGAAATAGTGAGTTCTGAAGGAACTAGTTTGTACGAAGTTGTAGGTAACAGTAGGAATGAAATAATAGATATAAAATGATAGTTAAAATACGCAGAAAATTATGGGAAGGATATGATGGGTGACAGAAAGAAGGAAAATATAGTGAGGGAAGAGGCAGCAGAGGTATGGTAAAGCTGAGAGGGAGGTATTAGTAGGAAGGGGAGGAGTTGATGTATTATTATTATTATTATTATTATTATTACTACTACTACTACTACTACTACTACTACTACTGCTACTGCTACTACTACTACTACCACTACTACTACTACTATTATTATTATTATTATTATTATTGTTGTTGTTGTTGTTATTATTATCTAATATACTATAGCCCTAGCCTTGTGTGTGTGTGTGTGTGTGTGTGTGTGTGTGTGTGTGTGTGTGTGTGTGTATTTTGTGCAGCCGAAACTACAGATTCAAATCGCACCAAAATTGGCACAAAAATCGCAAAAAATTCGCTGATGTGAAAAAACTTGGTCCTATCACGATTGAAAAACTTTTACCATATAGGCTATAATGAGCGATCACGTATTGACCAAAAAACGCCGCTCCAGGCACCTGGCATAGGATCTCCGTAGAATTTTTTGCCCATAGGTACAACGAAAATAAACTATAGCAGCGTGAGAGCCCTCCGCAGGAGCAAGTGCGAGGGGCCCGAAGGGCCCACGAGCACTTGTTACTATTACTGTTACTCATTATTCTTGTTCTTAGTAGTAGTAGTAGTAGCAGTAGTAGTAGTAGTAATAGAACAGGCAGTACTTATAAGGCAGGAGGGTCAGCTGGAGCAGCTGTGTGAAATTAGTAGGTGCAGCCGGCATATGGTAGCGAGGTACTGCTGGCAGCTTCGGTACCTGCCACGTACCCGGAGTTAGGTGTTCAGTAGCGGGGCACGTACTGAGAGTGAGATGTTCAGTGGCAAAGCACGTACTGAGTTAAATGTTCAGTAATAGGGCACGTACTGGGGGTTAAATGTTCAGTAATAGGACACGTACTAGGGGTTATAAGTTCAGTAATAGGGCACGTACTAGGGGTTATAAGTTCAGTACTAGGGCACGTACTAGGGGTTATAAGTTCAGTAATAAGGCACGTACTAGGGGTTATAAGTTCAGTAATAAGGCACGTACTAGGGGTTATAAGTTCAGTAATAGGACACGTACTAGGGGTATAAGTTCAGTAATAAGGCACGTACTAGGGGTTATAAGTTCAGTAATAAGGCACGTACTAGGGGTTATAAGTTCAGTAATAAGGCACGTACTAGGGGTTATAAGTTCAGTAATAAGGCACGTACTAGGGGTTATAAGTTCAGTAATAGGGCACGTACTAGGGGTTATAAGTTCAGTAATAGGGCACGTACTAGGGGTTATAAGTTCAGTAATAAGGCACGTACTAGGGGTTATAAGTTCAGTAATAGGGCACGTACTAGGGGTTAGATGGTCAGCAATTGGGCACGTACTAGGGGTTAGACGGTCAATAATAGGGCACGTACTGGGGATTAGATGGTCAGTAATAGGGCACGTACTGGGGGTTGGAAGGTCAGTAATAGGGCACGTACTGGGGGTTAAATATTCAGTAATAGGGCACGTACTGGGTTAGAAGGTCAGTAATAGGGCACGTGCTGGGGGTTAGAAGGTAAGTAATAGGGCACGTACTGGGGGTTAGATGGTCAGTAATAGGGCACGTACTAGGGTTTGGAAGGTCAGTAATAGGGCACGTACTGGGGGATAGATCAGTAATAGGACACGTATTGGGGATTACAGGTGCGCGTAAATCCCAACACTCACACCCCTTCACTACGGTACCCACGGCCTTTTGTTGCATATCTTTGTATCTGCTGCACTGTTTTCCTCTTTTATTTTTCTTTTCTCTTTCATTTTGTCTTTTTCTTTCCTCTCTTTTTTTCCTTTTTCCTTTCGAGAGCAATTTGTTAGTGAAGGCGTTAATGAAGGCTGCGTCTAACCCTCCTACTTCGAAATACTGTAATTTGAATAAAATCGTCTGGAGAGGAAGAATTAATTTTGGAAAACGTCCCCGGGCTGGTTAAATGTCTGCCACGGCCGGATTCGAACCCAGATTTCATTACAGGAGGCTTCGTGGCACCTTTTCCATTGCGATTCATTCTGCCTATTACACCTTGGCTTTCAACTGTTTTCTAATTAAATCGTTTTAATATGGTGTGTATCCTTAATATGCTGAATAAATCGCTAAGGAAGAGGTGTTACAAAATCTCCAAAACCGCTGAAAGTACTAACATTGGGAAACGAACTCGGTGGCTCGATATTTTGAAGCTCAGTAGCTCACATGTCCAGAGGGTTTAAAGTTTAGTACATGTAGCAGAAGTACCTGTGGAAATTGTGTGTGTGTGTGTGTGTGTGTGAGAGAGAGAGAGAGAGAGAGAGAGAGAGAGAGAGAGAGAGAGAGAGAGAGAGAGAGAGTAGTTGTAGTAGTAGTAGTGGTAGTAGTAGCAGACGTATCTTGGAACGACGAGGAATAAAAGCAATATCAGCAGAAAGCTTAGACATAGGGGCACCGGTAAAATCAGAATTATGGAAAGAAGAGATAGTATGAGAGACGTAGAATGATGCGAGTAGAAGGAACAGCAATATTAACCCGAAAAAAAAGAAAAGAAAAAGAAAAAGAAAGAAAGATTACAGGCAGCAGGAAGAGCAGATGGTGAGAAGACAGACAGCAGAAGTAGGATGAAGTAAGGCAGACGGAAAATAATGTCAGCAGAGTTAAGGAAGAGACAAGTAAAGCAGAAGAAATAAAGTTGGTGATAGTAGTGTCCCAAATAAAAATGAGCAGGATGAGCAGGGATATGGATAGCAGAGAAAGCAGGGGGAAGACTAAGAGTAGAATGGTGTAAAGTAGAAGAAAATTATACATTGCGCAAAGGAGAGAGAGAGAGAGAGAGAGAGAGAGAGAGAGATGCTAGCGGAAGGTGAGGTAGGATAGACTGAGGCATAGTGTGGTGTGGTGTGGTGTGGTATGTAGTGTGGTGTGGTGTGGTGTGTGGTGTGGTGTGTACTGTGGGGAGAGGCAGACTGGAGATAAATCAGAGAGCGGTGTGGTGTGGTGTGGAGTGGTGTGTCGAGATAGGTATGTTACAGCAAGACAGAGTGGTGTGGTGTGGTGTAGTAGGAGGTGTGGCAGGGTGGAATGAGGCAGAGAGTTGGTGTGGGGTGATGGCTGTGGCAGGGAAGAGTGAGGCAGAGAGTGATATGATGTAATGTGGTCAGAGGTGTGGCGGGTTAGTGT
The DNA here is from genome assembly GCF_032717465.1 of Coenobita brevimanus. Taxonomy (NCBI): domain Eukaryota; kingdom Metazoa; phylum Arthropoda; class Malacostraca; order Decapoda; family Coenobitidae; genus Coenobita; species Coenobita brevimanus. The sequence continues at coordinate 34,175,870 of NC_137056.1, read as the reverse complement.
TAGGCAGAGAGTGATGTGGTAAAAGGTGCGGCAGGGTAGAATGAAATACAGAGTGGTGTGGTGTGGCGTGGTGTGGTGTGGTGTGGCGTGGTGTGGTGAGGTGAGGCAGTAGCAGCGTCAGTAGCAGTGGTAGCGGGTCCGTCACAGATAGCCAGCCCGCCTCTGCCTCTCCCTGGGGCTACACATTAGGCTACCCACTTCCAGGCCCTCGCACACACACACACACACACACACACACACACACACACACACACACACACACACACACACACACACACACACACACACACACACACACACACACACACACACACACACACACACACACACACACACTTTTTTTCTGAGCCCCACATGTTATAGCATTTTCGTCGCATTTTTTTTTTCAATGTTTCATCTCGCATCAGGCATCTTTTCTGGCATTTCATTCTCTGCATACGCATTTATATTTCCTTTATCGTTTCTCTCTCTCTCTCTCTCTCTCTCTCTCTCTCTCTCTCTCATTTTTATGTTTTGATCAGCGTATGTTTGTCAGTGGTAACAGAATCACTCAAACAGTTTTTATCCGATTTAATTCAAACGTGGTGGATGGGTGGAGGGTCAGTCAGTGTGTCAGATCAGAGTTCGATCCGTGTGTGTGTGTGTGTGTGTGTGTGTGTGTGTGTTGACAGAATTACTCAGTGTTCATCCTGTTTTAACGAAACCTGGTGGAAGGGTTGAAAGTCAGCCAAGAAGTACACCTACTGTTTTTGCGAACAGTAGGTCAGAGGTTAAGGTTACGGGGCGAAATCAACTTAAGCAGTTTTATACGGTTTAGGCCAAACTTTGCGGAAGGGGTATGTGTAAGACAAGAGAAAATGGATTTGATTTGAAGAACAATCAGTCAAAGATCAGGGTCACAGGGAAAGGTTAGAGGCGAGGTCCATAGGGCAAGGTCGACGCAATCAGTTTTGATCTTAACAGAACTAAACTTGGTGGAATTGTTAAGGGTCCAGCAAGAACAATGGAATTTGGTTTTGAAAAGAACCAATCAGAGGTCAAGGTCACAGAGCAAAGTCAATGTTTGACCCGTGTCCTGTGAGCGAAATATGTACAGTAAATCATTTTATATGATTTTAATCAAACTTTGTGGATGGGTCGAGGATCACCTTAGATGTTGACCTGCTGTTTATCAGAACAATAGGTCAAAGGTCATGGCCACAGGGCAAGGTCAACTTGACCAGTTTCCGTCCGATTTAGATAAAACTTTGTGGGAATGTTCAGGTTACAACAAGGATAATATTATTGGATTTTTTGGTAAACAGCCAGTCAAAGGTTAGGGTCACTGGGCAAAGTCAACTCAGTTTTGATATGATCTGAATCAAACTTGGATTAAAGGTTCACAGAAATGAAGTCTTTAGATTCTTTTCCGTAGTCAGACGAAGGTTGAGATTACAGGCTGAAGTCAATATTCCTTCCTTACATCTGTTAGTGGCGGCAGGTGTCGTACTCTCTGAATGCTCCTTCCTGTTTTTTTAGCGTTGCCCTCTTGTAGTATCTTCCTGTACCATATCAACATCCTCGCACATTCATTCGCCCAGTGTTCAAATAATTGAAATTAATACTAGTCTGATAATGATGATGATGATGATAACATATTATTATTATTTATTTATTTATTTTCATCCAAGGGTCCGACTAAATGCTTTGCTCTTAGGGGTATTCTGTTATTTCGATGATTTTTAAGCATTTACTATTACGGTAAATATTATTTTCAGTATAACTTCATGAACCGTGTAGATAACATCTTTCTGTCGATTTATAGCCCGACGCCCTATTCCCGCAAAGGGTGGCCGCAGACAAAACGCCTCCAAGTAGCTCTGTCACCCACCATTTGACTGCCCTCCCCCCATCTCACCCCCCTTCCTCATCTACCTCTCAGCTCCATCTCTCCAGCTCATAGATAACTTACAAGAGAAGATTAAAAACCCTAACTTAGGTGGCGTAATTTGTTTCATTCCTCTTACAGCCAAACGATTTCTACTTAATTTAGAACGGATGTCTAGTAGTGAAGAGATTAATTTAGAGTGTACCTGATCTCTCCTAAGCTGGACAAAGTTGTTTTAAGGAAGCTAAATTTAGATATACAAATATACGTCGGCTGATTGTAACGGGTGTCATATGCTGAAATAAACTGGTAAGGAAGAGGTGCTATAGTGTGTTTACTCCAACCTGACAAAGATCCCTCCCTAACCCCTTTCAGCCACGTGACGGGCCAGGTGTAGTCGGACTGGAGGATCGGTTTTATTATTTACCAAGCAGATTTCTTCTTACCTCATAATTAAGGTTCATGGAATTTTATACAACCATGACTGAGTATTCAAGTAATAAGAATGGCACAGTTCTGTCAGGTGAAAACAAACCGACCATAGCTTTCTAAGACCATGAGAATCCGCCCTTATTGTCTGAAACACTTATAGATTTTGTGACACTTGTATTTTCCTTAGGGTGACTTCTTTGTAATGTTGGTGATCCTAGTCCGGCATGGGTCTTAGAATGGCTGGATTATGAAGGAGCTGGTGGTCGTAGGACTCTGGTGGTCGTATTACTGAATGTCGGACTTGGTGGTGGTTATAGAGTATCAGTGTTGTGTTACCTCGTGAAATATGTTGGTGGTCGTGGTCTGCCAGGGGTCATTGCATGGCTGAATTGTGAAGGATGTTGCTGGTTGTGGTGTTGAATGGTTGGCTTTGGAAGGATGCTGGTAGTCGTAGCTTGGCAGTAGTCGTTGAATGGTTGGCTTGTGAAGGATGCTGGTAGTCGTAGCTTGGTAGTAGTCGTTGAATGGTTGGCTTGTGAAGGATGCTGGTAGTCGTAACTTGGTAGTAGTCGTTGAATAGTTGGCTTGTGAAGAATTTTGAGAACGGAAGAAGAGCAGTCGTTTCTCACCCTTCTGGCATCCAGGATATCACGTAGACTGAACAAAGTGCGTAATTCTTCTGATCTGAAACAAAATCCAGTGGTAATAGCCATTATAAAATACTCGTGCGTCTGTTGCGGCGAAAATGGTGCATCAAAGCTGTTTCTGTCATCTTGAATTACGGTACCTTTGTCTACAATTAATATGATCGTTTTCTGTTAGCATTAATAAAACACCAAACCAAATGCGTTGGTTAGGGACTGCAAGGGAACTGAGCCAAAAGCAGTATCATGAAGTGACTGTTATTACGGCCGGGTGACGTGTGTGAATATTAAGTGAGGGAGGGGTGGTTAGCGTTAGTGAAATAATGTTAGAGTTAGGGTGGATGTTATACCGGTAGTTCGTTCACTTTAACTTGCCCAAAAATTGCCATGTCTCTGGAGTGTTTGGCTGAAGAGAGAGAGAGAGAGAGAGAGAGAGAGAGAGAGAGAGAGAGATTCACAGTAGAACAATACGCTAGTCACAAAGAAGTGCAGTTGAAAGGATACAGAGCCATAGTATTGTCCTGTTTTTCCACTGGGCTACGTGAAATATGGTGCAAAAGGACGAAGATTTTGGCCAAGTTAAGGTGGAAGAACTGTAGTAAGGAAGTGATGGGAAGTGATAGTTAGCGAGGGGGTGATGACATAATTATATTAGACAGGGAGTGAAGGGAGATGTTAGAAATGGAGATCTGATTGTTTGTTAGGCAGGGGATGATGGGAGATGTTAGTGAATGATGGAATGCTTTAGCGAGTCAGTGAGGGAGTGGTGGATAGTGTTCGTGAGTTAGAGTTAGTTGTGGAAAATTTACGTGAGTTAGTACAGGAGGATTTTAGTGAGTTTGAGTGATGGTGAAGGGAGCGTTAAGTAGGATAGAGAGCTACTAATGGTATATAAGTGTATTAGTGAAAGGAAATTTAAGTGTATAAGTGAAGACAGATTAACGTGTATTAGTGAAGGCACATTTATGTACTGTATATTACTGACGGCATATCTTACTGTGTTTTTGATGTAATGAAAGCTAATGTGTCTATTTTTGCGTGGGCCAGTGCGCTCTCAGGGATCATTTATTATCAGTAGCAGTCTCTCTTAGTCCGACACGCTTCACAACTACCCTTCAAGTCAACCTACCAAGCGGACCTGATGATGATGATGATGAATGTGAAGGTGGCTTATGCGAAGAAGTGAGTATGACATAGAGAAGTGAAGGTAACATCTATGAAGTGACACGGCATAAATGATATAAAAGTAAACACAACATACACGAAGGAAGCTTGAAACTAACATATGAAGAATAGTGAACAATTGAATCAGGTATATACGAAGAAGTACAGTAGAAAAGTGTAAATTGTATGCAGGATGGAGAAGTGAAGATGGTAAATGCGAAGGAACTGTATTCTGGAAATCAAGGACAACGCGTCAGGTGATATAGATGTTGCTGTAAACTGGCAAATACTTAATCGAAAGACAAAATCAGACTTTGATAGTCAAACTCAAGTGTACAAAAGAATAACAATTTTTAGAGGAATTAGATACAGTTTTTATTGGTAGTAGAAAGAAAAAGGAGGAATTTGTGTTTCTGAAGGAAGTGACATCGGTACTGAAAACAAACATTTAGTGATTGTGAAAACCTGTTAATATATACAGTGAGTTATTGATGACCAATCTGTTTGACATAGGCCATCATTGACAGTGGTTAAGTGTGTCAGTGGTGGTTGTTACGGTACAAGTAACTAGCGGCGTTTACTTATCACTACCCCTTCACTACGAGGGACCTTTCCTACACTGAATCAGGTCATCTGGCGGCAGCAGGAGGATTTAACTACAAAATATACATAAAATAAGACTGAAGCGGTTAGCAGTATAATTAGTAAGTAGTAAACAGCTTCTCAGGGATATAATACTCGTGAACCTGCCTCCATCGCAACCACTCAGGGAAGAAGAAGAAGACGACGACGACGACGAAGAATAAGAGTGTAAATTCAGTGCGCCATCAGGAGTGTGGTGAGGGTGAGGCTGCTTCAGGATACTTCAGTCACCCCTCCAGCCACCCCTACCCCTCCCTTTACACTCCCACCCCTCCTCAGCACACCCACAGGTAAACTCAGCCACCTTCTCTCACATAGTACTTTCACGTCCTCGCTCTCTTTTCTCCTTGTATTTTTTTTCTTATATTTATTATTTTTTTTTTTGTCTCCGCTTTTCAATTTTCATTCAGAGTTCGACCATGTAAAATCGCATTCAAAAATGTATATGCTTAATTTTTCGCTGTTGTATTTCATTTTTTCTGTTTCTTTTCTTTTCTTTTATGTTTTGTTTCCCATTTTTTCTTTATTTTATTTGTGCCGGAGATTTTTATGGGCAGGTCTACAGTATTTCTTGTGTATCCCCATCAGTACGAGAGATCCTTCCCAAGCCAAGCCATGATTTAAGCCACTGGGACCTGCAAAACTGAAATATAGAGGACGTCGTCGTAGCGAAGGGGTTAATTAATAGTCTCCAGCCACTTCACTACGAGAGGTCTTCCCTAAGCTGAAAGAAATCGTGTGGCAGAAACAGGCATAAAGCCTAAAACACCTCATCATAGTGAAAGGGTAATTAGTTAACTTGCACGAACTTGACATGAGCAATAGGGCTGTTCAGTAATTGACGTGAGTAGACCTGGGCTTTGGATGCAGGTAGTTGACATGAGTGGTGGGTCTGTGTGATACTTTTTATGAGTAGGGCAGCCATTAAGATGCATGACATGAGTAGGACTAGAATATGCTTGACATGAATAGAACTATAAGATGCGTGACATGAGTATGCGTATAAGATGCTTGACATGAGTAGGCGTATAAGATGCTTGACATGAGTAGGCGTATAATATGCTTGACATGAGTAGGACTATAAGATGCTTGACATAAGTAAGACTATAATATGCTTGACATGAGTAGGCCTATAAGATGCTTGACATGAGTAAGCCAGTAAAATGCTTGATACGAGTAGGTCTATAAGATGCTTGACCTGAGTAGGACTATATGATATTTGACATGAGTAGTTGGCCAACGTGATGACATGAGTTGTAGACGAAAATGATCTATCTATCTATCTATATACCTAGGCTGCTTCCCCCAAGGAAAGGGAGGTAGCCGAGACAGGACGACTCACTCTCCATTTACTCATCCATTCAAACACATTCATTCGCATCTGAGCCCCAAAGGGGAGAACGGACAGATCCTCACCGCATCACACCGCACAAGGGTCAACTGCGCAATGCAAGCAGTGACATCCACAGCAGGGCCCGACAGCAGAACTGGTTTACCCCTGCCACATCATAACAGACCCATCCCCTTACCCGCACCTGACCTGACTAGCTGATCAGACCAAATGCGGGAGAATATCCCCTCAGGGCTGCGTCATCACTTATTCATTCACAATTTCTCTCCATTTATTTCTGTCACGCACAGCCACTCTTCCTTGCTCAACAGACATCCGTCTCGCATCCAGCGCTCTCTTCACACTGTCCATCCATCCTATTCGTGGTCTTCCTCTCAGTCTTACACCTCTCACATCAGATCTAGTTATCTTTTTCACCAATCGCTCATTATCCATTCTCTCCATATGCCCAAACCATTGCAACGAAAATGATGCTTGACATTAATAGTTAGCCTCTTTGTTGTTTGGCATGGGTGGGGCAAAAATATGCTTAATGAAGGAACTTGACAGGAGCGGCAGGTGTGAAGGTGCATGGCAGGTGTAGGGTTTTGTCATTATTGGTACAGGAACTCGGCATCAAGATCAGACCTACTGTATATGGTTCCTACGTCATACACCCAGCATAAATACCAGTGACGGGGATACTCTGTTACCGGGATCACAGTTCATTGGATACCAGGAGTTACCTTGACCAGCAACCCAACTTACCGAAATAATTACCTGGAAACTGGTATGAATGTACGGGGAAGACTGGAGTGGAGTATGGTGCGTGGACTGGATTGGAATGAAGTGGTGTGGTGTGGTGTGGGGTGGGGTGGAGTAGTATTGGGTGAGATGGAGTGGAGGGGAGTAGAGTGGAGTGGAGTAGGGTACAAAGCATCCACCTGCTACTGTATGATGATTCCACCAGTCTGTCCCGCCCCTCCCTCCTTCCTTCCCCGCTTTTGTCGGCGCTCACTGCAAAAACTAGTTCCCTCCCTTCCTCCCTCCCCTTCCCTCCCAGTACATCTCCCCCACTCTCTCCCTCCCTCGCGGTAAAGCCTTCTTCCCTCCCTTCCTTCATAGCCCTCTACCTCCTTCTTCCTGCTTTGCTATTCTTGTCTCTGCCTCATTGGATAGTTACGTCACTTATAACTTACCGTATAAGAAGTAGCCTCGAAAGGAACAACATGTACTTTCCCATTTTCTTCGTATTTTTTGTACTCTTTTGTATTCCTTCGCCTTCTTCCTCCTTCCCCTCCCCAGTCCAGCCCCCCTCCCTCCCAGTCCACCCCCTCCATCTCCGTTCAACCTTTCTTCTTCCCTCCCAGTCCAGTCTCCCTCCCCCATCTTTCTCTGTCAGTTCAGCCTCTCCTCCCTTCCAGTTCAACCTTCTTCCCTCCATGCCAGTCCAGTCCCCGTTCCCCTTTCTTTCCCAGTCCAGCCCCCTCCTTCTCTCCCAGTCCATTTCCCTCCCTCTCTCCCAGTCCATTTCCCTCCCTCCGTCCCAGTCCAGCCCCTTGCCTTTCATCCAGTTCAGCCCCTCTCCCTCCCACCAAGTTCAGCCCCTCTCCCTCCCTCCCAGTCCATCCCTCTCCCTCCCTTCCTCTCTGTCAGTTCAACTCCCTCCCTCCCTTCCAGCTCAGCCCCCTCCCTCCCACCCAGTTCACCTCCCTCCCTCCCTCCCAGTCCAGTCTAGTCCCCCTCCCTCCTTCCCAGTCCAGCCCCATTCTCTTCATCCCAGTCCAGCCCCTCTCCTTCCCTCCTTCCCTCCCACCCCAGTTCTTTTCTCTCCCTCCCAGCACCTCTCCCTCCAGCACCTCTCCCTCCCTTCAAGTCCCGCCTCCCTGTCTCCCAGTTCAGTCTCCCTCTCTCCCTCCCAGTCCAGCCACCTTCCCTCCCTCCCTCCGAGTCCAGTCCCTCTCCCTTCTTCCCAGTTTAGCCTCCTGCCCTGCCTCCCAGTCCATCTCGCCTCCCTCACTCCCTCCCTCCTTACCTCCCAGTCCAGCCTCCTTCCTTCCCTCCCTCCCAGTCCAGCCTCCCTCTCTCCCTGCCAGTCCAACCCCATTCCCTCCCTCCCTCCCTCCCTCCCAGTCCACCACCCTCCCTCCCCCCTCCTTTCCTCCCTTCCTCCCTCCTTCCCAGTCTAGCCTCCGTCCCTCCCAGTCCAGCCCTCCCTCCCTCTCTCCCTCCCTCCCTCCCTCCTAGTCCAGCCCCCTCCCCCCCTCCCTCCCTCCCAGACCAGCCCCCTTCCTTCCCCCCTTCCCAGTCAAGCCCCCCCTCCCTCCCTCCCTCCTTCCCAGTCCAGCCCCCCTACCTCCCTCCCTCCCAGCCCAGCCCCCCCCTCCCTCCCAGCCCAGCCCCCCTCCCTCCCTCCAAGTCCAGCCCCCCTCCGTCCCTCCCAGTCCAGCCCCCTACCTCCCTCCCAGTCCAGCCCCCTACCTCCCTCCCAGTCCAGCCCCCTACCTCCCTCCCAGTCCAGCCCCCCTACCTCCCTCCCTCCCAGCCCAGCCCCCCTCCGTCCCTCCCTCCCTCCCTCCCTCCCACTCCAGCTCCCCTCCCTCAAAGTTCAGCTTCCCTTCCACGTCCAGTCCAGCCTCTCTCTCTCTCTCTCTCTCTCTCCATCATCCCTCCTAGTCCAGTTCTTTCTCTCTGTCTCTCTCTCCATCATCCCTCCTAGTCCAGTTCCTCTCCTCCCAGTCCAACCCCTTTTCATCCCTTCCAGTCCAACCCCCCTTCTTCCAGTCCAGCCCCCCTTCTTCCAGTCCAACCCCCTTTTTTCCTCCCAGTCCAACCCCCCTTCATCCCTCCCAGTCCAAACCCCCTTCTTCCCTCCCAGTCCAAACCCCCTTCTTCCCTCCCAGTCCAACTCCCCTTCTTCCCTCCCAGTCCAGTCCCCCTTCTTCCCTCCCAGTCCAGTCCCCCTTCTTCCCTCCCAGTCCAGTCCCCCTTATTCCCTACCAGTCCAGTCTCATTCCCTCCCTCCATCCCAGTTCAGCCCCTCCCTCCCTCGCTCTCATTCCAGCTTAACTCCCAGTCAGTTCTAAGCTTAATAAATAGTGAAGCGATTGAAAGAATGTAAATGAGGTCATCGTAGTGAAGGGATGAGATATTTTCAATCAGGATGCATTTTTTTATTTTGTTTTAGCTGGCCTCAGAATAAGTAAAAAATCTTAGTATATCTCGGTGCCCTAGTGATGGGTTGGTGAAGGCTGTGTCTGACTTCTGTGTCTTTTAAGTCTAATAACATCGCCTTCAACTTGCCGGGATAGCCTACAAGAGAGAGAGAGAGAGAGAGAGAGAGAGAGAGAGTTTGTGTGTGTGTGTGTGTGTGTGTGTGTGTGTGTGTGTTTGTGTGTGAGAAGAAAATAAATAAAACAGTCTTGATCTGATTTTAACCCAAATTAGTTTAAGAGGTGAGGGTTAATCAAGGGGATGACCTCTTTTTTTTTTTAGAGCAATAGGTCAAAGGTCAAAAGCCAGTGTCACATGACTAGTTCAGCTTACACAGATTTTAATCGAATTAGGCTAAACTTGGTGGAAGGGTTGATATCAAAACAAAAACAAAGTGATCTGCTTTTGAAATTAATCAGGTCAGAGGTCAAGATCACAGAGCAGTGCCATAGTTCGACCCGTATGCGTGTGTGTGTGTGTGTGTGTGTGTGTGGGTATGGGTGTGGGTGTGTGTGTGTGTGTGTGTGTGAAAAGCAAAAAAAAGTTGTGATGTGATCTGGACTAAAAATTTTGGAAGGGTTAAGAGTCTGCCAGTGTTTGTTTTTCCTTGTACAGTAGGTCAGATGTCAAGGTCATATAGCAGGGTCAGCTGGAACAGTTATCCTGTTTAGACCAAACTTCGTCAAGTGTTCAGGGTGAAGCATGGACAAAGGGATTCGATTTTCTGAACAGTCCATCAAAAATTAAGGTTACGGGGCAAGGTTAAATTAATATTCGACCCTATAAAGCAGTTTTGATTCACATTGGACCAAACTTGGTAAAAGGATTGAGGGTGGGTCACGGATGAAGAGATTCAGTTTCGAAAACAGTAGGTCAGAGTGCTAGATGACAGGGCATGATCAACAACAACAAAAAATTTTGATCAATTTTGTACCAAACTTAGTGAAAGGTTGAGAGGCAAGTATGAAGTGATTTCATTTTGAAAAAATCAGTCTAAGGTCAGTATTACTGAGCAAATTCAAATAATCGGCCTATAGACTTTAGCAGGGCGCGGGTTTTGCACTCTCTTGGTGTTCCTTGTTGTTACATCTGTGCTGGCGAAGTGAGGACGGGTATTATGCTTTGTTCGGTGTGTGTGTGTGTGTGTGTGTGTGTGTGTGTGTGTGTGTGTGTGTGTGTGTGTGTGTGTGTGTGTGTGTGTTTCTATCCGACTTTGCCAAAATTGATGGTAGAATAGAGGGAAAGTCAAGGGAGAGTCAGGGATCACAGGGTTAGATCAAAGTTTGACCATGCAAGATCAGACTTTTTTTTATTTTTTATTAATTCCTTTTAGACCAGACTTGGTGGAAAAGCTGAGTGGAAGGCAAGAACGAAGGGATTTAATTTCGAGAACATTCAGTCAAAGGTCAGGGTCACATGACAAGGTCAAAGTTTGACCCGTGTGTCAGTGTGTGGCCAAATAAGTAAAACAGTTTTGATCTGATTTGGGCCAAATTTGTTGGAGGACTTGATGATTAGCCACGGAGTTGACGTACCGTACTGGTTTTTAAAACAATAGCTAGGTCAAAAGTCAAGGTCAGCTTAAGCAATTTTTATCTGATCTACGCCAAACTATGTGGAAGAGTTTAGGGTAAGGCAAGGTTAAAAGGATTTCATTCTGAGAACATTAAATCGAAGGTCATGGTCACAGGGAAGGTCAAAACTCAGCGTCACGGAACAAGATCAGTTCGACAGTTTTGATCTGATTTGGACTAAACGTGGTGGCAGGAGTAAGGGTTTGGTAAGAATGTCGTAATTTCACATTGAGAGCACCCGGCCGAAAGCCAGTGTCACAGCAGAGTGAAATACTGGTATCTTGGATCAGCTGGTTGGCATGGCTGATGCTCTCTGAGGCTCCGTGTTTATTTATTAATTATTATTATTACCTCGACAAGGAGGTTATGTTTTCACCCCTCTGTTTGTTTGTTGGTAGGTTTGTGAGCAAGATTACACAAAACTACTGGACGGATTTCCACGAAACTTGGTAGAAGAATGGGCCTTGGCCCAAAATTGACTCCATTAAATTTTGGTGCGGATCCGTATAAAGGTGCGGATCCAGGATTTTTTTTTTTTTTTCACTTTAACATTGCGAGATAGGGCGTTTTTCGACATTTTCGAAAGTAAAATATTTTGTTGGCTGTTACAGTGAGTTCAAAAGTTATGATTAAGAGTTATGGGTAGTTTAAAATTATGGTGTTACAACTTCTAGGGTTATGAGTTTGATGTTGGATTAGATGATTGAATTAAATGGAACTGCATGTTGGGCCTTGATGGAGGTATGCGCTCTACTGAGTACCATTCTAGTTATCTGTTGATTTGGTATCTTGGTTTGCTGGCTATTTCTTCATTTTCTCCATCCCTCCAGTCCGTTCCCTCCATTCCTCCAGCCCGTTCCCTCCATCCCTCCAGTCCTTTCCCTCCATCCCTCCAGTCCGTTCCCTCCATCCCTCCAGTCCGTTCCCTCCATCCCTCCAGTCCGTTCCCTCCATTCCTCCAGTCCGTTCCCTCCATTCCTCCAGTCCGTTCCCTCCATTCCTCCAGTCCGTTCCCTCCATTCCTCCAGTCTGTTCCCTCCATTCCTCCAGTCCGTTCCCTCCATTCCTCCAGTCCGTTCCCTCCATTCCTCCAGTCCGTTCCCTCCATTCCTCCAGTCCGTTCCCTTCAGTCCGTTCGCTCCAGTCCGTTCCTTCCATCCCTCCAGTCCGTTCCTTCCATTCCTCCAGTCCGTTCTTCCGTTCCTCCGTGAATGTCTGGTCTATACATGGAATGGTGGTATTGTGTAGGGGAATGTGATGTGATGAGGTGTGGTTATGTGTGGTGTAGTGGTGTGTGGTTATGTGTGGTGTATTGGTGTGTGGTTATGTGTGGTGTAGTGGTGTGTGGTTATGTGTGGTGTAATGGTGTGTGGTTATGAGTGGGGTGGCAGTATGTGGTTATTTGTGGAGTTTAGAGTAATGTGGTTTGGTGGTGGTGGTGTGAGATGGTTTGTAAAATGTGGTTGGGCGTGGTATGGCGGGGTGCGATGTGGTGGTACCGTACTGTGTAGTGGAATGCGGTGTGGCGATGTGGGTTATGCGTGTTGTGATGTGGTGGTATTGTGTGGTGTGGGGTGTGGTGTTGTGTAGTGGTGTGTGGTGTGGTGATGTGTGGTGGTATTGTGTGGTAGTGCCGTGTTGCGTGGTGTTGTGTGTTGGTGTGTTAAGCGTGGTTTGGCATGGTGTCGTTTGGTGTGGGAGTGTGTGATATGATGTGGTGTTGTGTGGTTTTGTAGTTTTGTGTGGTGTGGTTGGAATTAGTGTAGTGTGGTGTGGTGCGGTGCCGTGCTCTGTGGTGTTGTGTTGTGTGGTGTGATTGAGTGATGTGGTATGGTACGGTATGTTGTTGTATGGTTGTGTTGTGTTGTGGTATAGGGGTGTTGTGTTGCGTAGTATAGTGTTTTTTTTGCATTGTATTGTGATGTGGTGTGGTGTAATGTACTGTGGTGTGGTATGGTCACGAGTTGTAGTGTGGTGTGGTGTAGCCATGGTGTGGTGTTAGGAATAGTTCAGTGCGATGTGGTGTGGTGTAATATGGTATGATGTGGTGTGTAGAGTATAGCCTAAGTGTGGTGTGGTGGGGTGTTTAGAGTAGCCTGATTTATTATGGTGGTATAGTGCGGTGCAGTGTGATGTGGTGTGAAGTAGAGTTGTGCGATGCGGTGTGGTGTGGTGTGGTGTGGTGTGGTGTGGTTTGGTGTGTAGTGTTGTGCGATGCAGTGTAGTGTGGTGTGGTGTGGTGTGATGTGTTGTGGTGATGTGATGCAGTGTGGGCCTGTAGTCGAGACTGCCGTATGTGCTTGTGGTGTATGGGGCAGTGTTTTGGGGTGTGGTGTTGTGCATTGTGGTGGTGTGTGGTGGTGTGGTGCTTTTGACTACCTGCTAGTCTCCAAGAGGTAGAGCGTGCTGGTGTATTATGTTGGGGTGTAGTGTAGTGTGGTGTGGTGTGATGTGGTGGCGACGTGGTGTGGTATAGCAAGATGTAGTGGTTGCGGGGTGTGGTGGTGTGTGAGTAGTGTGGCGTGGTGTGGTGGTGTTGCAGTAGTGTGGTGTGGTGTGGTGGTGTGGCTGTAGTGTGGTGTGGTGTGGTGGTGTTGCAGTAGTGTGGTGTGGTGGTGTGGCTGTAGTGTGAGGAAGTAGTGTGGTGGTGTGTGAGTAGTGTGGCGTGGTGTGGTGGTGTTGCAGTAGTGTGGTGTGGTGTGGTGGTGTTGCAGTAGTGTGGTGTGGTGTGGTGTGGTGGTGTTGCAGTAGTGTGGTGTGGTGTGGTGTGGTGGTGTTGCAGTAGTGTGGTGTGGTGTGGTGGTGTTGCAGTAGTGTGGTGTGGTGTGGTGGTGTTGCAGTAGTGTGGTGTGGTGTGGTGGTGTTGCAGTAGTGTGGTGTGGTGTGGTGGTGTTGCAGTAGTGTGGTATGGTGTGGTGGTGTTGCAGTAGTGTGGTATGGTGTGGTGGTGTTGCAATAGTGTGGTATGGTGTGGTGGTGTTGCAGTAGTGTGGTATGGTGTGGTGGTGTTGCAGTAGTGTGGTATGGTGTGGTGGTGTTGCAGTAGTGTGGTGTGGTGGTGTTGCAGTAGTGTGGTGTGGTGTGGTGGTGTTGCAGTAGTGTGGTGTGGTGTGGTGGTGTTGCAGTAGTGTGGTATGGTGTGGTGGTGTTGCAGTAGTGTGGTATGGTGTGGTGGTGTTGCAGTAGTGTGGTATGGTGTGGTGGTGTTGCAGTAGTGTGGTATGGTGTGGTGGTGTTGCAGTAGTGTGGTATGGTGTGGTGGTGTTGCAGTAGCGTGGTGTGGTGGTGTTGCAGTAGTGTGGTGTGGTGTGGTGGTGTTGCAGTAGTGTGGTGTGGTGTGGTGGTGTTGCAGTAGTGTGGTATGGTGTGGTGGTGTTGCAGTAGTGTGGTGTGGTGTGGTGGTGTTGCAGTAGTGTGGTGTGGTGGTGTTGCAGTAGTGTGGTGTGGTGTGGTGGTGTTGCAGTAGTGTGGTATGGTGTGGTGGTGTTGCAGTAGTGTGGTGTGGTGGTGTTGCAGTAGTGTGGTGTGGTGTGGTGGTGTTGCAGTAGTGTGGTGTGGTGTGGTGGTGTTGCAGTAGTGTGGTGTGGTGGTGTTGCAGTAGTGTGGTGTGGTGGTGTTGCAGTAGTGTGGTGTGGTGTGGTGGTGTTGCAGTAGTGTGGTATGGTGTGGTGGTGTTGCAGTAGTGTGGTATGGTGTGGTGGTGTTGCAGTAGTGTGGTGTGGTGTGGTGGTGTTGCAGTAGTGTGGTATGGTGTGGTGGTGTTGCAGTAGTGTGGTGTGGTGGTGTGGCTGTAGTGTGAGGAGGTAGTGCGGTGAGTTGTCAGTGGTGTGGAAGTGTGGTGGTGTGACAGTGATGTGGAAGTGTGGTGGTGTGGAAGTGTGGTGGTGCGACAATGGTGTAGTGTGGCAGTGGTGTGGAAGTGTGGTGGTGTGACAGTGGTGTGGTGTGGCAGTAGCGTGGAAGTGTGGTGGTGTGGTGTGGCAGTGTAGTGGTGTGACAGTGGTGTGGAGTGATAGTATGTTAGTGGTGTGAGATAGAGTGGTAGTGTATTAGGAGTGTGGTGTGGAGTGGTTGTGTGTTAGTGGTGTGGTGTGGAGTAGTGGCAGTGGTAATGTGGTAGTGGTGTGAAGTGGATGTGTGGCAATGGTGTTGAATGGGTGTGTGTGGCAGTGGTATGAAGTGGTTGTGTGGTAGTGGTGTGGGGTGGTGATGTAGCACTATTGTGGTGTGGTAGTAGTGTGGTGTGTCAGTGGTGTGGTGTAATAGTGGTGTGGTGTAGCAGGGTGGTAGTGTGGAGGTGTGGCAGTGTAGTAGTGTGGTTATGTGGTTATGTAGCGGTAGTGTGGTGGTATGGTTTGGCAGTGGTATAGTGTAGTTGTGTTGCAGTGTGGTAGTGTGGTAATACGGTGGTGTGACAGTGGTGTGGTGTGGTGTGACAGTGTGGTTTGGTAGTGTGGCAGAGGCTTGAATTAGTATGGTAGTGGTGGGACTGTGTGGTAGTGTAGTGGTGTGGTTGGGTGGCAGTGTGGAAGTGTGGCAGTGGTGTGGTGGTGTTCAGGTCGTGACTGTCTGCTTACCACCATGGCCAAAGCGTGCCGTAGCGGTGCCTCTATGTAAATGAAACACCTCGCTCGCTGCTCCCTGATTTGTGAGCGTAACCCTACACGCCACTATTCCTCCCACACCCAGCCCTGACCCCGCCAACACTCATCCCTTTACAACTACCACGGGAATACATCTTGAGGCGGGTAGCAGGAACGGAAATAAAAGACGTCATCGAGGTGTAAGGGGTGAGTGAAGGTCGTTCGTAACCCAGTGGAGGATGTTGCTAACCCATTAATTACGAGAGCATCTTTCTGGGTTGCTCGATTCACCCCATTTGTTTATTCTTAGTGTTCTTATCGCCAGATATCTTATTTTCATGTGAGGGGAAACACATTTCTTTGGAAGGGTCAGTGACGATTATTTTTTACGCCATACTCCATTCACTATGATTACAGCTGCCGGTGTGAAATATATATATATATATATATTTATATTTATATATATATATATATATATATATAAATGTATATTTATATATACACACACACACACACACACACTTTATATCTATCTATCTGTCTGTCTATCTGTCTATCTATCTATCTATCTATATGTATGTATATTATTGCTGTGGGTTTTAGATGGTTATATTCCTCTTTGGAACAACCTCTCGAAGTGGGTTTTATCCGCCCCTGTGTGGAGTACAACTCTCATGTGTGGGGAGGCTCCCCACATACAGCTCTTCTCAATAGGGTGGAGTCAAAGGCTTTTCGTCTCATTAACTCTCCTCCTCTTACTGACTCCCTTCAACCTCTGTCTCTTCGCCGCACTGTTGCATCTTTATCTCTTTTCTATCGCTACTTTAATGGTCACTGCTCCTCTGAACTGTCTGCTTGCATTCCTCCACCTCTACGACGGGCGCGTAGCACCCGTCTGGCAGCAAACTCTCATCCCTTTTCTGTCCAACTCTCTAATGCAAGAGTTAACCGTTACTCCCAGTCTTTCATTTATGCAACAGGTCAGCTCTGGAACTGTCTCCCTCTGTCTGTATTTCCTGCTGCCTATGATCTCCAGTCTTTCAAACGTAGTGTGTCCAGGCATCTCAAAATGATCGGATCTTGAATTTGGCTCTCTATTGTATTTTGTTTTTCTCTTGGAGGGAACTGTTACTGCGGGCTCATGGCCTTTGGTTCCTTCTTCTTCGCATTAAAAAAAAAAAAAATAAAAAAAAATAAAAAATAAAAAAAACAGTTGCCATTAATCCTCAGACTCCCAACTCGTCGTGAAACATCATAATCTCAACATTGTAACAGTTTTACTCAGTTTTGGTGGGCGTTTCGAAATGGAGGGGTTAGCAGCAGTCGTCTTGAACCCCCCCCCCAGAGATTTTTGAAGCGTTATTCCCTACTGCCAGGTGGTTTTCTCTACATTACTCTGATTAGGAAGTACTCCTCGAAGTGAATAAGTTAACAGCTGAGGTTCTGATGCGGGCTGTCGAGTGTGTGTGTGTGTGTGTGTGTGTGTGTGTGTTATACCCCTTATCTACGGCGGATCTATCAGGTGGTGGATAAAATCGTGTGGCGGTTGTTGGAACAGTATATAAAATGTAGGGCTGATGAAGACTGCGTTTTTTTTTTTTTTTCCAGTCTAAATAAAATCGTGTGGCGGTAACAACAGTAGGCCATCTTGCGATAAAAGTGGAGATAACTGCTAACCTTATTGCTACGAGAACTTGTCCTAAACTGAGAAGAATAATTTAGTAAGAACGCGTTGACACTAGAGGTTGATGGAGACTCTAAACTCGTCTGGCGGTAGCAAAAATAAGGTAAAAGGGACGTGATAACAGTGGAAGGGGTGAGGGTGGGTGGTGGGTGGTGGGTGTGATGATGATAGGATCAGTGCGTGACCCCATCGCACCTCCCCGGCAACCTTTGTAAGTAAAGCAGGCCAGCACTATCATCCACTGCCCCTCTAACAATGCTTTATTAACTCCAACTGCCTGTGGAGATCTACTGTATTTGCTTAGGTTCTTTCATCTTTCTTTCGTCCACACGTTGATCAGTTTAGTGCCACTCCTTTATTTCTTCACCGATTCACTTCAAACTTTTTACAGCTGTTCCTTGGGCAAATACCCCTGACTCATATTTAGTTATCTTTATTTAGATTTTTAAAAAGGGATTTGTGAAGTTAGACGTTGAACCTATGCAAACGCACATTTTGGATCCTGTGTTCTTGTATGTTCATCAGTCTTCATGACAGTTTTTACAGAAATGTGTTAGTCTACTATAGCTGTGTGGAGACCGTCGTGAATGACCTTGGGAATGTTGGCAGTCGTAGTTTTATATTCTTGCTAACACCAGACCATCATCATCATCATCATCATCATCATCATCATCAGTCATCCTATTTCCCACTCATACATGGATTAGTAAGGGTCCACAAATAGCAAAAGGGAAGCACAGAAGCAGGAGAATGTTCAGCAGGTTTCTGTTACGTATCCGGCAGACGATTTCATTCAGTGAGGAGACACCTTTAACACCTTTTCAGTACCGTACGATAGCATTTATTTACAGGTATTTTATTCCTGCTGCCGCAATACGATTTCATTCATTTAACCCTTGAATCCAAATCTGTGTTTATAATTCAGAGTTATTATCCCAGATGATTATATTCAACTTTAGAAAGATTTATATTAGTAGGGAGGTTAATGAAGGCAATATCTAACCCATCCTATTCGAAGCGTCATTCTCAAGTTAAATAAATCGTCAGGAGGTGGCAAGAACAATATTATAAAGCACGTCATTGGGTGGAAAGGGCTAAGGGGAGGTCTTTCGTAGTGAAGGGATTATTGATGGATTATTAGTTGAGGACAGACCGTTCTACTGAGCTTTTGCTGTTTATGTCCAAGGTAGTGCAATGAGGTCATGGACTGCGAACGCCATTTGTTTCTTGTTCGTGAAGGTAGAAATGAACATCAGATCGAGTTCGTGTTCGCTTGTGTGTGTGTGTGTGTGTGTGTGTGTGTGTGTGTGTGTGTGTGTTTTCAGACTTTAACTTTTGGAATGCCATTAGCTAGACACATTTTTTTTTTTTTGTACCGTAAGTAAAATGACACTGACCATATCTTGGTCGAGAGTGAATATGAAGGTCATGGGTCAAATGTCAAGGTCATTGGAGTGTAAACATATATATCACATTGAGATGTGTTTCCTCTGTTTCTGGAGCATTTTCTTTTTTTCTTCCGACTTCGTTATTGTGATTTTTCGGCCATAAGGTCGTATTTTAAAGCCCTTGGAGATTACGCAGCACCTCTTCCTTAGCGCTTTATTTAGCGCATTATGTTTCAGCATCTTTTTGTATGTTAATGAAGAAAACTATGTCGATATTAAAACGATATAAAGAAACATACAAGGTAATGTGAAGGTGTGAACTGCAGATTAGATCAATGTGGAAGACTTGCAACAAAATCTCCTTTTGCCACCCAGAATATGTCCTGTTGAAATGAGTAGTCTTTCATTGCAAAGGCAATTATATTTTTCAGATCGACAGTAACTAAAAGATAAAATAGCCTACTGAATTTTCACCGTTATCTATTTAGCTGATTTGACGGTTCCTACAGTATGCAGTGACATCCATAGAAATAAACTTGTGATATTTTGACACACATCCATGGCTTTAATGAGCACCGCTCTGTGTTGCCTGTGTAAGGAGGAAGGTGATGCTGGAGAGTGACACATAACCATTCGGTTCCGCTTCCCCCTTGTGCAGTCGTACCTCATCTCCCCCCGTGTGTCTCAAAAGGAGGATTGTGGACTACCGAAGAAGGGCAGTTTCAGCCTGCAGTCCACTGGGTTTGCATTCAGATGACCCTGGGGCCACAGCAGCATCAAGAAGGAGGGTATAGTAAGTGAACTTTTATCCTCAGTAATTCTGTCTGTTAAGGAAGCGGATACCGTTGGTGAATCCGTGTACCTGTAGCGAAAAGATTACAGTACGTGAAACTTATTATCCGTATATCTGAATGGAAGAAGAAGATAAGGAAGAGGATACCCATGTATATGTAAGGAAGACAGAGAGAAGGTGAATGGGTATGTTTGTAGGAAGAGGATAAAGAAGATACCGTAACTGAATCGGTATATTTATATGAAGAGGATGATAGTAGGTGAACATTTGTCAGTCCTAAATATCGGCCACACATACGATACATACCTCGTCCTGCACCACACCCCGTCTCATTCCTCCATTCTTCCTTTCCCGTCCCTCCTCACCCCCTCTATTCCTTCCTACTGCCCCCGCCCCGTCTCATCTCCCCTCCTGTCCCCCTCGCCCCCTCCCCCCCTGCCAGGCACCCGGTATGTAGGTCGGTGGAGCCTCAACCGGAACTGGTCACTGCAGGGCCCAGGCTGCTCTTCCTTCCTGCCTCACCCGTCTCCACCTTCACCCTTCCATCACCCTTCACTCCTCTCGACCCTCCTGTCCTTCTTTCCTGCCTCCCTCACCCCTCTCCATCTCTCCTTCCTCCTTCCCTCACCTCTTTCTATCTCTTCTTTAGCTCTCACTCCTCTTCACTCCCCTCTCTCCTTGCTGACTCATTTCTTCACCCTCTCACCTCCTGTCACTCATCTCCCCTTTCTTCCTTCCTTCCTTACTCTCATAACCTCCTCTGCACTTCCTTCCTTCCACCCCCATCCCCTGCACTTCCTCTTCCTCCTTCCAGCCTCACCATTCCGCATTCCCTCACCCCCCTTCTTGCCTGACCCCTTCACACTCCCTTCCCTCCTTTCTACCTCCCCCCACCGTCTCTCCATCCTGCCTTCCTCCATCTCACCCTCCTTCCTGCCTCCCTCCATCCCACTTCCCCCTGCCTACCTTCTCACTCTCCTCTTTCCTCCATTCATGTCTCTCCATCCTGCTTCCTCTCCTCCAGTTTTCTTCATTCATAAATCCGCTTCGTATTTTGCCCCCACGCTCTTCACTTTCCTTCATCTCTTCATTCATCTCCGTTCTGCCTTCCTTCCCTCTCCCTCCCTTCACCTCCTCGACATTTCTTTCTTCTCTTTCCTCCAATCATCTTTCTCCTTCCTGTCTTCTTCCTCCCCTCTACCCCCTTCCACTTCTTCATTCGCTTTCAGCCAGTCATACACTCTTTTGCCTCCTCCTTCTCGCATCCTCCTTCATTCATATTATCCATGTATACTGTACGTAGCCGAGGGGTTTGATTAGGTGGAGAGAGATTGTAGATGTATCGTGATTAATTACTGCACCTGTATCACCTGTGGGGTGTGTAAGCCGCTGCGAGTAAAATGGTGCGTCATCAGGTAGAATATAGGGATCTGTCTGTCTGTCTGTCTGTCTGTCTCTGTCTCTCTCTCTCTCTCTCTCTCTCTCTCTCTCTCTCCGGTGGTGCAGTGGTATCATATGAAGCTCCCAAACACCTCAAATTAATTACTGAGGTAGCGGTGAGCAATCCAGGTATTGTCATTAGCTCCCTCAGTCCAGTGATGTTTGTCACGGGGTTTTTATAATATCACGGTAATTTTGATATAAATGGTTAAATATTATTTAAATTGATAATAATATTCAATAATATTGAAGAGCAGAGACAATGGTTGTCTTGCTACATCAAGCGACGATTACTTTACGTTGGCTTAGCACGATTCTCTGAGAACGAGAATTTATAAACTTTCTCAACAGTACACAGCAGAGACTAATTACTCACAATTGCTGAATTACTGTACTGTTAGCCTCTGGAGAAAGTTACATCACCCCTGACAATAAATAACTAATACTAATAATAATAACATCAGGTTCTTGCTGATGCATTAACTCCTGGCACAACGGATTTTAAGTTAATACAACAAGACTGGTCTAAGTACCAGTTATGAAAGCAAACGTTCATGCAAGCTAGGAGCTATATGGAAAATAAGCTTAATTATGGAGAAATGAAACAAGATTTTTACTTTACATTAAGCTCGAGAAAGGAACTGTTAAATTTATTAATTACAAAAAAATAAATTTAACGTTACATTTCAAATCAATGAGACGCACTCACTCACTCGCACAAAAGCTAAATACTTATGCCTAGGAAAAACACCTTAATTAAGCTCTTAAAACTACAAAATACACAAAAGAAATACCAGTCGATGAATACTATGTATCACCCGAGGAGTGGGGGGGGTGGGAGTACTGGGATTAACTGTACTAATGGAGCTTGGGGTGCTAGCTGACCTCTCCACTTCTGAGCACAGACCCTTTCTCCGTCACAGCAAACACAAGACTGAATTCAAATAATGTATGGGCAGGAAGCACGAGCCACCGGAAGAAGGCGTGGCTAACGGTTTATGCAAGCAGAGGCGAACGATAAAGAAACTATTGTATCGCTCAGTAGCGCACTTAGTGACGTGCATTAAATCGGTCACTTTTTGAAAGTGACGAATTATTTGAAAAGTATACCCCGAAATGGGAGAGAGAAACGGTTAACTGAGCGATACACAGTGAGTTTTCCACTAATAGTTCGTGGCTTCTCACACAAAGGAAATGTCGCGAATTGATTCGTGACATTACGCCCCATGAAAATTAAATCTTTCTTCCTTCAGAAGAAAGATTTCAATATACATACATATAAATCCTAACTCAGTCACACAAGATTCACACTGTGGTGTGTGTGCTATCCTGCTACAGGAGAAAGTCGCAGTCGTCAGTGAGCGAAAAAACCTCGTATTTACGTTAATAGAAGCAAGCTTGAGGGAAAAACTCCGTGACGACGGTGAAAATCCTGTACTCAGGTCAAACTGAGCGAAAATTCGCTACATTTACACTGACAACTAATTGTTGTGTAGCGTGGTGTATGTAATACACAGTGTAGGTGTGACAGTTGTAGTGTAACTGTACCTACGTGTAAAATGACACAGTAAATAATAATATGGCGACGACGAAGGCAGAGGAGAAGAGGCGGCAGCGTGCGGCAGACGATCAGCTGGTCCGCACAGCAAAACTGCTACACCCATTGCTGGACCTGCGAAACCAATTGAGGTGGAGCATCAAAAGTGTCAATGGGACAAAAATTTTTTTTTATGTTACAATTACTCTCTGCCTAGCAATCAGTACATACTACGAAAAGTACGCTCTGGCTGAAAAATTCGAGTGACAGCCAAGCTTCGTACATTCGAGGTCGCCATTAATTATAGCACACGATTATGGTCGGCAAGTCGAGAATCCCTGTGCAAACTTGGGTCTTCCATAGCCTCAAACTGCACACGGGTCCTCAACCTGTGCCTTAACCTACAGTTCTTATATTAATATCGGGGAGCTGAGAATCCTTGTGCAAACTTGGGTCTTCCATAGCCTCAAGTCGCCTCTGCAGAGTTCTCACTTCCCCCCTTAACCTACAATACAATACTTATATTAGTACCGGGAAGCTGAGAATCCTTGTGCAAACTTGGGTCTTCCATAGCCTCAAGTCGCCTCTGCGGAGTTCTCTCTCGAACTTCCCCCTTAACCTACAATACAATACTTATATTAGTACCGGGAAGCTGAGAATCCTTGTGCAAACTTGGGTCTTCCATAGCCTCAAGTCGCCTCTGCGGAGTTCTCTCTCGAACTTCCCCTTTAACCTACAATACTTATATTAGTACCGGGAAGCTGAGAATCCTTGTGCAAACTTGGGTCTTCCATAGCCTCAAGTCGCCTCATGGAGTTCTCTCTCGAACTTCCCCCTTAACCTACAATACTTATATTAGTACCGGGAAGCTGAGAATCCTTGTGCAAACTTGGGTCTTCCATAGCCTCAAGTCGCCACTGCTGAGTTCTCTCTCGAACTTCCACCTTAACCTACAGTACTTCTATTAGTACCGGAAGCTGAGAATCCTTGTGCAAACTTGGGTCTTCCATAGCCTCAAGTCGCTCTCAACTTCCCCTTAACTTACGGTACATATATTAGTACCGGAAGCTGAGAATCCTTATGCAAACTTGGGTCTTCCATAGCCTCAAGTCGCCTCTCAACTTCCCCTTAACTTAAGGTACATAATATGCATGTACAGGCCCTGGACATACTGTGTCCTGTGGGGCCAATGGGCGAGACATCAGGTCTGCATCCACTTCACCACTACCCTGTCTCTCAACTGACTCAGAGATTACAGGTGTGGTTATGAACGGCACAGGAAGGACATGTCCCTGATCAGTGGTGATACTTTGGCACACACTGCAGGAACGGACAAAACTGTCTATGTCTCGTCCCATCCCTGGCCAGAAAAAGTCAGCTCGGATACGGCCCTGGGTCTTCCTTTTGCCCAGGTGACCTCCTGAGGCTGGACAATGACCCCATTGTAACACTGCTGGGCGGTACTTGGCGGGAACGACAAACTGCAGTCGAACCTCGGCCTCGGGTGTTCGGGTCTCTGGGTAGAGCTTTCCTTGTTTACGAAGGAACTTGGCTCGACCTCCCCGTGAATACTTTATCACTCGACCCTTTTGTTTGTTCCGCACGGTAGCAAGTGTCGGGTCAGAATGTTGTTCTTGTACAACAAGTTGACTACACATCAGATCTTGCGGCGATTCAATGATCACTGGGGTGACACAGTCTGGAGCCTCAGCCATGGCTCGTGTTACCGCAGCAGCCGAAGTCTGAGTGGCGCCATCATCGGAGCAACTATCCTTGGCTCCTTGAATATTGCCTACTATTAAGTCAAATAGAGGCTCTGGTATGACAACTGCAAGTGTTGTACCAGTATAAAATGGAGATGCCACCTGGATACGTGCCTCAGGAAACAATCTCACTGATCCATCAATAAGCTTTGCATGGATCTGTCGACCTGTATACTGCTCAGGCCGAACTAGACTCTGCTTAACAGAGCAACCTGAGGAACCATTGTCTCTCAGGACCTTCACAGGAATGCCTTCCACAAACCCTGGCTGAACAAGGAAGGTACTGTCACCTGTGGGAGGGCCTGTGGAGGAAGCAGCTAGCCACTCATGAGGCTGCTGAATTGATGTGGCAAACATTGTGCCTTGAGGGTTATATACTTGAGAAGATGGAACATTGGCCATCTGTGGAGGGGGGTTCACTGTCACTGTGGGACTTGTGAACTGTGGGGAAGTACCCACACTGGTAGGGACGTGACCACCAGGCTGCTGCTGAGGAATGAAGGCTGCATTCGCTTCCTGCCTCTTTTGAGCTGGTGGTGAAAAAGTTTGTCCCGACGGTCGGTTGCGTGGCTGATACTGCTGCTGGTTAGGGTACTTGTTGTACCTCTTCCACTCAAGTTTCTGAGTGTTTTGCCCCTGGTCCTTCCACTGCGGTTTTGGACCTTGGCCATTACTCTGAGAACGGCCTTGGTGCTGGGATTCAGTCTGAGACGGCTTCCCAGACTTGGCAGTATCTTTTCTGCTCCAGGTGTTTTGCTTACGAGCTTGATACCCGTATGCAGTAAAAGAATGCGTCCAGCCTTCTCTGCCATTTGGCTGGCATCTTTCACCTGGCAGATCTTAAGCTGTGCTATGAGCTCAGCAGGCCACGACCTCTCTAGCTGTGTACGCAGCATAAGGTCAATTATCCCCTCACGCGTGGAAGGAGTTTCATCTTTCTCCATCCACTCATTTAAGTAAGCTGTGAGACGATCAAGGGAACTGAACAGCTGTCTCCTTGTCTAGGAGACGAGCTCGCATGAACTGAACTTTGGCGCTCGTCTACTGTGAGACCATACGCCTTAATGAGTGCAGCTTTCATCATCTCATATGTGAGATTGTCTCCACGAATTCTGTGGAGAATATCGAGGGCAGGGCCCTCAAATAGGCTAAGAAACTGAAGCCGCTTAGCTGCCTCATCCAGTTGATATAAGTCTGCCATGTCCTCAAAACGAGCTATGTACGGCTCTCGATTCGCTCGCTTCTTGTATGAAGGAAGCTTGATGCGTGGGGTCGCCAGGACATGTGCAGGGAGAACGCTCGTGGAGCTTTGACCAACTGCACCAGACGTGTCTGAAGCCAAGGAATCTCGCTTGAGCTTCAGCACTTCAAGTTCATGTTCTCGTTCTTTGTCTCGTTGTTCACGCTCATATTCGCGCTGTTCTCGCTCTTTTTCTAACTCGAGCTCAGCGTTGTTTCTGCTCGTATTCGCTGTTCACGCTCATACTCGCGCTTCTTTCTCACGCTGCTCTTGTTCATATGCACGCTCTCTTTCACGTTGTTCGCTGTTCTCGCTCGTATTCGCGCTGAATCTTACGCTCTTCACGGGCATCATTCTCGCTGCTGCTCCTGATTATGCCGTGAGAGTATATACTCTTTAATTTCGGTTGGGTCCGAAAGACCCATTTCTTTGGCTTCCTGTAAAAATACAGTAGTAGCCATTTCGCTAATTTATTAAGCAAACCGAAATTGAGTACTGACTGCTTAGCGACGAATACTAATAAACAAAAGTAAAGAGTACAGACACAAGCTAGTGGTGACCAGTCTTATCCAGTTAACTGGCAAAAATTAAAGCAAAAATGTAAATGACTGGGAAGACTCAATAATAAACACAATGGGTACGCCGACTTCCCAGGAGCGAATAAAATCGTCTGGCGTTACCAAGAATAAACTAGAGTTAAGTATTCTATTGATTAATAAAGCAAAATTCACTTGCTAAATTAAGGGTAAACACCAGTAAGCTTGTGCCTATAAACTTTAATTATAAATACCTAAATATGAATGAGTGAGCACTATCTCGTGAATAGCTTTATAGCTAGGAGTTAATATCCTGGCGAGGTCGCCAATTGTCACGGGGTTTTTATAATATCACGGTAATTTTGATATAAATGGTTAAATATTATTTAAATTGATAATAATATTCAATAATATTGAAGAGCAGAGACAATGGTTGTCTTGCTACATCAAGCGACGATTACTTTACGTTGGCTTAGCACGATTCTCTGAGAACGAGAATTTATAAACTTTCTCAACAGTACACAGCAGAGACTAATTACTCACAATTGCTGAATTACTGTACTGTTAGCCTCTGGAGAAAGTTACATCACCCTGACAATAAATAACTAATACTAATAATAATAACATCAGGTTCTTGCTGATGCATTAACTCCTGGCACAACGGATTTTAAGTTAATACAACAAGACTGGTCTAAGTACCAGTTATGAAAGCAAACGTTCATGCAAGCTAGGAGCTATATGGAAAATAAGCTTAATTATGGAGAAATGAAACAAGATTTTTACTTTACATTAAGCTCGAGAAGGAAACTGTTAAATTTATTAATTACAAAAAATAAATTTAACGTTACATTTCAAATCAATGACGCACTCACTCACTCGCACAAAAGCTAAATACTTATGCCTAGGAAAAACACCTTAATTAAGCTCTTAAAACTACAAAATACACAAAAGAAATACCAGTCGATGAATACTATGTATCACCCGAGGAGTGGGGGGGGTGGGAGTACTGGGATTAACTGTACTAATGGAGCTTGGGGTGCTAGCTGACCTCTCCACTTCTGAGCACAGACCCTTTCTCCGTCACAGCAAACACAAGACTGAATTCAAATAATGTATGGGCAGGAAGCACGAGCCACCGGAAGAAGGCGTGGCTAACGGTTTATGCAAGCAGAGGCGAACGATAAAGAAACTATTGTATCGCTCAGTAGCGCACTTAGTGACGTGCATTAAATCGGTCACTTTTTGAAAGTGACGAATTATTTGAAAAGTATACCCCGAAATGGAGAGAGAAACGGTTAACTGAGCGATACACAGTGAGTTTTCCACTAATAGTTCGTGGCTTCTCACAAAAAGGAAATGTCGCGAATTGATTCGTGACAATGTTATTTATTGACTTATTCTTGATATCTCCAGACGATTTTAGTCAGCATTTAGAGAGGCCTGTTGTTATAGTTCTTTCACCTTAACTTGGCCCAGCTTTTCGTCCTTTTGCAGCTTGTTTCACCTAAGTCAGTGGCCGTAACAGACAATACTATAGTTCTGTATTCTTTTCATAGCAGTTCTTCGTGACTAGCATCATATTCTAATCTATATCTATGAATCAAGATGGAGAGATGGCAGTGTTAGGTCAAGTTACTGTGAAAAGAGTATAGTCAAGAGTTATATAGGTGAAGGCTCTATGTAACCTCTTCAGATCGAATTGACTCGGTGAAGGTCGCTTACTACCTGGGAGCTGGATATTCGTCCCACCTAATTCCATTTCTTGCTTGGAAAATGTTGGCCAAATTTGTTTCACTTGTCTTTGCAATCGGTGTTTTGTGGTTCGCTGGCTCCGTGTGTGCTCCAGTGGTGGTGTTAAGTGACTGTTATATCATCGTTTACTCGCAGTCGTCTGTTTATATCGATTTAGAGGCGCTTAATTGCAGTCACCTGTTTATATCGGTTTAGAGATAGTTAATTGCAGTCGTCTGTTTATATCGGTGTAGAGATAATTGCAGTCGTCTGTTTATATCGGTGTAGAGGCAGTTAACTGCAGTCATCTGTTTACATTGGTATAGAGGTACTTAGTCGCAGTTATCCGGTTGCATTCGTTTTCAGGTACCACAACAACACCTCTTGAACACACACCTTTGTTGTATTTTAATAAAGGCATGTCTCCGCAAAGATGTTTTCGTAGCAATACTGTTGGCATTGCTTCCTGGATTGTACTCAGTGTTGGCCTAAAAAATGGTACAGTACTGCAGTATGTGTGTGAACGCTAGGCTACGTACAATACTGCAACATCCTCAGTAGCTGAAAATTCGTCTTCACATTGCCAGTCGTGAAAGGAAATATTCCCTTCAATCCACCTTCTCCCACACTTCACACTGCCAGTCGCGAAGGGAAATATTCAACCACCTCCTCCCAAAATCAGATATAAGAAAAAGTAGGGGAAACCCGTGTATTGATGTTCTGGGTCTGTGAGGAGGTAATGGTCATGGAAAAAAAATAAAGAAATAAATAAAATAAAAAATGTTTGGCCATGAGACACCACCAATGAATTACCGGTATGCTCATTTAATTTCATCTTGACATAAAGTTGCCATCTCTTTAGCTTGAATTCAAAGTTATAGCAACAGATTAACACTACCATACGGTTCTGTCACAAAGAAGTGCTACTACGGAAAAGATGTAGTCGTAGCATTGTCTTTCTGCCACTGAGCTGCGTGAAGTAAGCTGCTAAAGGACGAAAATCTGGACCAAGTTAAGGTAAGAGAACTATAATAGCATGCGCTATAGCTGGTTTGTTTTTATCGGACAGAACTGGGTCATTCCTGCAAGTCAAATGCCAACCGGTGGTTGCATGAATATCAGTGAGTCCTAATTATGAAGTAATAATTAGTTTCCTTGGTTAGTAGTCAGATCTGATCTCCAATCGTGGATCTTTCACAGGTTAGGACAAACGCGCTATAATTTAGAACTCATCCTCTCCCCGTGGGAAGCACTCTAATCCTACCTTGGCGAGGCGCTGCGTACCACAAAGGGCCACCGGATCCCTGCACGGAGTATGCACTGTACTGTACCTGTAGAACGGACCCACAGAAGCCGTTGCATACCTGTGGTGACAGCTCTGCTCGGTCGAATAGATCGAGGCTGAGCAACAACAAAAGCAAGAAGCACAAGAACAACAACTAATCATCAGCGCACACTTGGGAGTTGTCTGGTTATCACACAGTGTTGCATGCGCTGCGGTGCAGAGGGAAAAGTAGCTAAGGCTGATGAAGCTCAGAAGCTGAAGCTGGGAGAACAATAATCTGGGTGAGAGGGGTAGGCGCTGGGTGGCAGTATAACGTATGCTACTTTATTTGCTCGTTACAGTTCTTAACATATTCATTTACGGAAAGATCAGGTGAATCTTTTGAACCGTATTCCCAAACTTCTACATCATTTTATGCGTCGGGAGATTCTTGGTTGTGGCTTTCTTTCCTTTTCTTTCTTCTTAAAAAAAAAAAAAAAAAAGGTACAAATCTCGCAAAATTTCTTCCTTTGACTCCATAATTCTGCATTAAGAAATGTAACTGGTGGAAGTGAACAATGTGCCAACAAATGATGGACAGTTGGTATTGCTGTTATGGTGGTCAGGTCTAGGTTTAGAGAGCGTGTTGGTGTGCCTGGTGCTGAGTTCGCACCCTCATTGACACTGGCTGTATTAATTAACTAATTAATTGATTTTTTTTATATATTTTCCGCCACAGTGACCATTGTTGGTGTAAGGGGTTGATATGTAGTTGGATAACTTGTGTACTTCCTCTTTGACTATTATAGGAGAGACTTTGTTACCAATGCTTATCCTGCTTCCTCTTTGGTATCCAAGGTAGGAGTGCAAGGAAAGCATCCATCGACTGTTCCCCCAGACCACGATACGCAGCCGTCAGTTTACAAAACCAAGTCCTCATTTCAGCTGTAGGTGCGAAGTGGCCGAGGTAAAGACACCATGCCCAAATATCTCGTGTTCGATCTCGGGACCACTCGGTTGCATGGTGAGGGTGCTTTACCCGCGAGGAGTGTGTGGAAGATGTGATGTACTTTACGGTATATCTGGTGGTGATGATGGCGGTGTTTGTGCTTCCTGCATGTTGGTGTGCGTCCACTACCACTCTTTCATTGCTAGAGCGTCACACTGCCTCACTCGTCCCTCATCAACACAACACACTGCCACCACACTACCATTCCTCTTACTGACATACACAGTCCCGCTTACCTGGTCGCTTATTTAAATATGATGCAGTTTAGGTTAACTCTGACGCAGTTGTTGGAGATATCGGTGATTGTTAAATCACAGATGTATATGTAGTACTAACAGTAGCTATTGGGGTTGGAGAGGAACGTCTGCACGCGGTGGCACCGATATAACAAGGCAGTGGAGCTGCCTCAGCTCCCTCTCACCCAAGAAAAAGATGGTGGCTTTCAGAAGAGGGGCAGCTTCGGCTTGCGATCCAGCGTGTTAGCGTTCAGATGGATCTGGAGTCACAACAACAACAATAACAGTAGCAAATAACACCACTACTACTAATAAAAAATGACACATTGTAGGGAGGAGATGCTGTCCAACGATAAGTCTGAGCGTCCAACCGTCCGTCTTTTTTGCCGTGAAATAATGGGTTGGGGGTGGGAGGAGGGGGTGGTGGCTGCGACATGACATAAATTACATTCCTGCTCCGCCACCTGCTGTGCCATCCATTGTTAAGCAGGGCTGGATGTGTCCCTTTGTGTTTGTTTAGGGGCAGGGGCTTGCTGAGGAATTTAAAAGTTTTGTCTGAATGTGTGTATTTATTTTATTTATGTGTTATATATTTATTTATGATGATGGTGGTGGTGGAATGGATTCGTCTTCATGTTTCTCCCCTCCCTTGCCCTTAAACCTTACACAATGAGGGGCAGTTCCTAAGAGGAGTAAAATTGTCTAGCAGTCACAAGAATACATTACCTCAAGATTTATGTCGACGTTAGTAGGTTTGTGAAGGCTGTTATAATTCTTAATATACTATCAGAATTTAATTGTCAGGCTGCAACAAGAATACTAAGTTGAGAATTCTATCGGTGTTAGAAGGTTAAAAATGCAACTGGCACATTGTTCGATTCTCCCCGACACATCCGCAACGTCCATCTCAGCAGTTACTTCAACAAACAAGGGATGAGGCTATGGCACACCTAATGTCTGACTTGGCTCGTATCTCTGACTGGGGTAAAAATAATCTTTTTGTTTTTAATGCATCAAAGACTCAGTTTTTACACCTATCAACCCGTCAAAATCTTCCGCAGGAGTACCCACTAATGTTTAATAATATCCAGCTCAATCCTGCATCATCCTTGAACATGCTTGGGGTTTCATTCACACGGAACTTATCTTGGAAAGATCTTATTGCATCTCTTGTAAAATCTGCTTCCAAGAGATTAGGTGTGCTAAGCCGACTCCGTTCCTTCTTTACCCCTACACAGTTGTTGACTTTATACACGGGTTTTATTCGCCCCTGTTTAGAGTACAACTCTCATGTGTGGGGAGGCTCCCCACATACAGCTCTTCTCAATAGGGTGGAGTCAGACGCTATTCGTCTCATCAACTCTCCTCCTCTTACTGGCTTTCTTCAACCTCTGTCTCTTCGCCGCACTTTTGCCTCTTTGTCTCCTTTCTATCGCTACTTCAATGGTCACTGCTTCTCTGAACTGTCTGCTTGCATCCCTCCATCTCAACGACGGGCGCGTAGCACCTGTCTAGCAGCAAACTTTCATCCCTTTTCTGTCCAGCTCTCTAATGCCAGAGTTTGTTACTCCCAGTCCTTCATTTATGCAACAGGTCAACTTTGGAACTGTCTCCCTCTGTCTGTATTTCCTACTTCCTATGATCTCCAGTTTTTCAAACGCAGTGTGTCCAGGCATCTCGAAGTGAATGGATCTTGAATTTGGCTCTCTTGTATTTTTTTTTCTCTTTCTTGGAGGGGACGTTTTGCGGGCGCAGCCTTTAGTTCGTTCTTCCTCGCATTAAAAAAAAAAAAAAAATTTTGAAAGGCAGATGCTTAAGTGGGTTCAACCTTTTTCACCTGTTGGTTGCCTTCCAAGTTGCATGATCTGCAGCATTTCGACCAAGTCTTCTAACCCCGAAGTCTCTTCTCAGGACCTCATTCCACATTTGCCCTCCCAAATTCAGGTCTGTGCACACATTCACCCAGTTACCCTCACGCAGTCTCTGTGCATGTCTCCACAACTTCCACTTACCTTATCGCATCACTTCACTTTTTCAGTAACATTTCTTGAATGTCCTCTTAAAACTGCACTGGTGTTCTTGTCCACACCACTTCCACTTACCTTAACGCGTCACTTCACTATTTCGGTAACATTTCTCGAGCCTCCTCTTAAAACTGCACGTGTGTTCTTTTCCTCAGCGTGACCTTCTACAGTCTTCTTACCATTCGCAGTTTATTACGAACTCAGGACATTTCCTGTTCCACCATCACGCTTCTCACACGCGAAACACACAGCATCTTGTAATACATAGAGAATCCATTAAGAGTATATATCGACAACAGCTCTCTAAATTATTTCCAGCTGCTTCTGGCATTCGTAATTGCTCTGGCTTCTGCACCATGACCCGTGCTAATAAGTAGCAAATCGCATCATCACAATCAAAAGAATCTCATTATCACATTCAAAAGCAACATCACCTACATCAGTCTCCGTCCACCCAGAGAGGACCATATGATATGCGTTGTATCATAATTGTTTTTATCTTGCAGTATGCCTTTCATACCACTGCTTCTCATATGTATCCGACCTGCATAAACAGTACACAAGATTAACCTACTACAAACCCCTTTCCTTGGATATGGCACAAAATCTCTGGCCACTCACTACGGACTAGCTCATGTCCACCCAACTAGCCATAACCTTCGTCTTTCCCACGTTCACTCTCAAGCTTCCAAGACTGCATACCCTCCCTCCTTTTCTTTTTCTCCACACCACCTTCCTTGATATTAGCAATCAGAAGCAAATCACCTGCATACAACTGCCACGGCAGCCTAAACATGAATCCCACGACAGTGCTTCAGGCATCATGATATGGGATTCAAAGCAGACCTCTGGTGTACACCCAATCCTTGCTCTCCCACACATTTCTGAACCATCGCAATTTTTCACTACCACGCGTACCAGCCCCTCACCCAGTCCCATCATTCTCATAGGTCACTGTACGAACTGAACAAATCAGATGCCTTAAAATCCACAAAAAACTAGGTAGGATTTTTTCTTTTTTTCTGCCTGGTATATTTATTTTTATTTCGTACGTGTGTGTGAGGGTTAAAATCTCCCGAATATATATCCAGATTGCACCTAGTCAGTATTATTTGCGCACTGCCCAGCCTTGCATTCCCAGACTCTCTTGGCAGTAAATTAAACACCTTATAATCCTGAGTGCTAATAATTGCGTGTTATGTCAGTTTCTTTATATTTATCGCTACATCCTGCTGGTTCCTTGTTGAGGTAATAAGATAAAATGTTTTGTTATAACAGGTCCTAAATACTATAATATTTTCTTTAACCTACCCACCCCCACCCTCACCCCCACCCAGACGCCACCCCCCACTTGCAGAGGTGAGACTGGCCTTCACCCCCACAGTCTCACACCACCACCACCACCACCACAGCCACCTTCCCAATCACACCCTCACCACCACAACCCCTGTCACACCTTACCACCACCACCACCATCCAAACCACACTCCCTGACCACCCTCACCATAATGCGCTTATATCACCACCCCCCACCACTACCGCCACCACCATCACCCTAACCACACTCACTCACCACCACCATCCAAACCACATCCCCTCACCGCCACCATAATACAAATAGCACCACCACCACCACTATCACCAGTTTAACACCACCACCACCACCACCCTAATCACACCACTACCAACACCACCCTAACCACATCCTCTCAGTATCACTCTGACCACCAGTGTTACTCCTCATAATTATCACCAGCCTCACCACACACACACACACACACACACACACACACACACACACACACACACACACACACACACACACACACACACACACACACACACACACACACACACACACACACACACACACACACACATCATTTTCACCCCCTATCTACCACCAAAGCAACCCACTCTTCCTCACCCCGCGCACCTCAGACCTCATCACGTCGTACTATAAGGCTGGAGCCACAATTATCCTTAGACTCATCTCCCTCCATCTCTTATACAGATAACCTTTACGCCTCTATAGCTCAGTCACTCAAACTAGACGGCGATTTCCATTATTTTGTAGCATATTTCCCGGGACTCAGTGGTGGAATAAGACAGTACTACGGCTCTACATCTTTTCAGTAGTATTATTTCCCGACTCGCACCATATTCTAATCAAATCTCTTGCTATAGCCCAGTAGTTACGATGGAGAGATGCCATTTTTATGCCTAGTTAAAGTGAACGGGGTAGAGTTACGTGGAAATTCCCTCGGGCTAAAAATTTCGTAGCGATAAGGACGTGAAAGAATTGTGTCTTTAGGTTAAAATGCGTATTTCTCTTTTCTCTCTCTCCTCTGTATGCTTCTCTGTACCGTTAACTCCCCCTTTTTTGTACCATTGACTCCCCCTTTTTTGTACCATTGACTCCCCCTTTTTTGTACCATTGACTCCCCCTTTTTTGTACCATTTACTCCCCCTTTTTTGTACCATTTACATCTCTGTACCATTTACGCCTTTTTTTTTTTTTTTAACATTTACTTCCCCTTTTTGTGCCATTTACGCCCTTTCTGTACCATTTACGCCTCATTTTTGTACCAGTTACGCCCCGTTTTGTACCATTTACATCTCAACTCTTTATCGTATAGCCAACATCCTGCCCGCTTGTACCGTTTACCGCCCCTCGTGTACCGTTTACCTCCCCCCCTCCCCTGCACCGTTCAGCCACCCCTGTCGTTGCCTCGTGCCGCCTCACCCTCTCATTACCCCTTACCCCCCACCACCCCCGTCTGCAGCGTGACTCGGGGGGGCAGGAGGGTGTGAGGGGGCAGAGGGAGTGACCACAACTGGCTTACCTGAGGCCGTCTTCATAAACCCCCTTCACCTGAACTTAAGACTGTTTGTTTACACCTGTCCGCACTTATTCACCTTGCAAACACCTCAGAGACAAACCAGAGTAAGTGTTAAAAAAGCAAAATACCACAAAGTAAAGTGATACCTGATAATTATGACTGCTTTGGAGACCTGTTTACCCTTAGAATTGACTCACACCCTCTGTGAATACGACCCATGAGACAGGGGGTTGGGAGAGGCACGGGTGAGGGGAAAGATGGGAGGACGAAAGGTGGGGGAGGGGAAAGGTGGGGAAGGGAGGGTGAGAGGGAAGGAGGGAAGGGGCTAGCGTTGGAGGGAGAAAGAGGGAGCAGGGGAAGGTGGGAGTGGGGAGGGTTGGTATTGTGGGGGAAAGGATTGGAGACAGGTGAATTCCAATCTGTAGAGGCAAATAACCTGTTCAGGTATATTAGTTGTACAGTAAATGCTACGCTAGGTGGTATAGGAGGCGCATCACCTCCTCGTGAGCGATTTGCTTCGCACAGTGTACCTCAAAATCCACTTGTTTGTCATAATATTATGTCCATGTAAAAACGATATATGATGTAACAAAATATTAACGTAGACTGTAGCACCAGTCGAGCAGGGCAGTACTCCCAAGTTGGATGGAAAGCTGATGACATGGAGAGCTGGAGCTCCCGTTTCATCAGCCCTCAGGACTAGTTCCTGACTATCCCCTTTTGCTGAACTTTCTCAGTGTTTCAGTAACACAGAGAGTAGGCCAGCATGCTCTCCAATACAAGTTTCTCTTACTGTCAACACCAAACTACATGCACAGTACACACTACACTACCTTTTCAAAATTAAAAAAGAAAATGAAAAATGGCCTAAATAAATCATGCCTCGGAGTCCCCAGGGGAGGGGGACCATAAATTCCCCCACCATCCGCCCCTTTCCCGGTGACGACTCTGAGAGATGCGTGGAACCACTGTCTGACTCACTTCTTCATTTCTGCAACATTCACGGTCTTTCCTTTAACTTTCTCTCTGTCTAAGACCACCTCTCCTCCTCTAAACCTCACCTTCTCTTCTTGACAGAAACTCAGCTGTCTGAGGCAACTAACAGCAAACCCTTTTCTGTTTCCTTCAACCTTCTCTATACTCATTTCAAAGCCAAAGGTGGCTGTTGTGTATATGTACGCAACGACGTATCTTGCTCTCGTGTCCCTGAACTAACCCTATCCACTCGTACGCTGATGATTCCACCCTTCACCTTTCCATTCGGTTCCCGCAACGTCCATCTCAGCAGTTACTTCAACAAACAAGGGATGAGGCTATGGGACACCTAATGTCTGACTTGGCTCGTATCTCTGACTGGGGTAAAAATAATATGGTTGTTTTTAATGCATCAAAAACTCAGTTTTTACATCTATCAACCCGACACAATCTTCCACAGGAGTACCCACTAATGTTTAATAATTTTCAGCTTAATCCTGCATCATCCTTGAACATGCTTGGGGTTTCATTCACACGGGACTTATCTTGGAAAGATCTTATTGCATCTCTTGTAAAATCTGCTTCCAAGAGATTAGGTGTGCTAAGCCGACTCTGTGCCTTCTTTACCCCTGCACAGTTGTTGACTTTATACACGGGTTTTATCCGCCCCTGTGTAGAGTACAACTATCATGTGTGGGAGGCTCCCCACATACAGCTCTTCTCAATAGGGTGGAGTCAAAGGCTTTTCGTCTCATCAACTCTCTTCCTCTTACTGGCTCCCTTCAACCTCTGTCTCTTTGCCGCGCTGTTGCCTCTTTATCTCTTTTCTGTCGTTACTTCCATGGTCACTGCTCCTCTGAACTGTCTGCTTGCATCCCTCCACCTCTACGACGGGTGCGTAGCACCCGTCTAGCAACAAACTCTCATCCCTTTTCTGTCCAACTCTCTAATGCCAGAGTTAACCGTTACTCCCAGTCCTTCATTTATGCAACAGGTCAGCTCTGGAACTGTCTCCCTCTGTCTGTATTTCCTACTTCCTATGATCTCCAGTTTTTCAAACGCAGTGTGGCCAGGCATCTCGAAATGAACAGATCTTGATTTTGGCTGTCTTTTGTATTGTTTTAGTTTTTTCTTGGAGGGAACGGTTTGCGGGCTCCGGCCTTTGATTCCTTCTTTCTTGCATTAAAAAAAAGAAAAAAAAAGTCTCCCGAACCACTAAAAAATATGACTAAGAACCGATTTATATTTTTGCTTTACCCTTTCCCTGTAATATATATATATTGTGGGTAGGTGAGGGCGCTCACCATCCACTCACTCGATGTAGTGCTGCTTTGGGTGTCTGCCCTTTCCTCTCGCCCTTCCTTCGTCTTCTGTCTTTCTTTCCTTCACCCTTCTTTCCTTCCTGTACACCAGGAAACCATTTACTGCGCTGGGTAGCCATATAACCAAATTATGGCGCCTGGTGGTTTAGTGGGTAATTAAGGCGCTCCCATCGGCTTGAACCTGTGTAGGTATATATCCAAGGGCTGGTTGGGCTTTACTGCTCACGTAATGCCACTCAGGGATGAGTGAGGCTGGTCACTCATCTGAAATGTCAGATGTGTGTGTGTGTGTGTGTGTGTGTGTGTGTGTGTGTGTATCAGTGAATTTGAAGGAGGATGGAGGCGGGGTAGGTCAAGAAGAAGGTGGGGGAATATCGTGGATGAGTGTGTGAGGAAGAGAGATATGAAAGTTGGTGAGGCTAAGGGACTGACAAGAGACCGAACTGGCTGGATAAATTTTGTGCGGAGAAGCGCATAACCAGGGATTTGGCACCCCTTTTTAACGTGACGGCGTTCGAATTAACCAGCCACATCCAAAACTAAATCCGTAAGGAAGAGGTGTTAGAGAGCTTTCTTAACCGACGAGAATACGAGCCTTAGTCTTCCTACGTCCGCGTTTTCTCTTACAACAACAACAACAAAACAAATCTTAGTAACGAGAGGATAATCATCATAGGTTATATCAATTTTCTTGCAGAATAGACAAGGCAAGGAGAGTGCATAATGTTGTCATGTCTCTCGTTCTTCCCGGGAATAAAAATCAAAGTCAGGATAGGAAATGTTTTATTATTTTTTTTTATTTAGGTTCTTTATTCACCATTCAGTACAAGCCCCAACACTCTGGGGAACACTGTCCCTGAAGGCCAAGCAGGGAAGGGAGCATGAGGAAATTAAAATCGGTATCATAGGGCATAGAAGGTATGGAAGTAATTATCATTACAAGCACAATAATGAACAAACACATACAATGATACATACATGGTACAAAGTTGTCCCAGTAATTATCATTACATGTTTTGAAATGAGTGAAATGGTACATAGATACACACGTATGTACTACCACATGTAGCCACAGACACTGCATGTACAAGATAGGTACGTATGTAAAAAGATATGGATATGTGTACAGGCGTGCATACTGTACATATACATATGCAACATGCACTTACTGTATATCGTATATGATATAGTCATATATTCATACAGGAAGACATATACATATACACCCTAAGTAGATACATATACATAGTCACATACACAGGTGGGTAGATAGAAAAAAACACGATATGCACTACACAGGTGGGTAGATAGAAAAAAACACGATATGCAGTATAAAATTACTTCATTCAAAATCCCAGCACTAGGACACTACATGCACCTGATGTGTGTGTGTGTGTGCGTGCGTGGACAACACACACACACACACACACACACACACACACACACACACACACACATCAAAATGTCCGATCATTGTCTTAGTGCCAGAGCATTACAATGAAAGGAAGTCGGGGTGAAGGGTGAGAATGTCTTCGAGTACATCAAGATTTGTGATGAAGTAGGTACACAAAGCAGAAAACAAGAGTCCAAGGGGTCTGAAGGGCGCGATAACTGGACAGTTAACGATATGATGTGATAATGCTTCATCCACTGGACTGTGACAGAGTTTACATGGCCTGTTGGCGGTCGGTCGTCCGGTGATTTCCCCTGGGGAGCGATACCCCAGGCGAATGCGGGCGACGGGCACATCACAGCGGCGGGTGAGGGTGGGGTGCTTGCCATAGGTGTGTCTCACGCCACGGTATGTGTCATAGTGCTGGATGGTGACACTAGTGGCACGTTCAGCATCGGTAAGCAGGGCTAGGTCCTCCCTGGACTCCTCGAGAAGGATTCTCCTGACAATTGTCGTGGACACAAGGAGGCGGATGGCAGCTAGGGGGAGGTTGCAGGCAGCTTGGGCCAGGCAATCTGCCTGGTCGTGGCGGATGTGACCAACATGAGCTGGGATCCAAATAAAAGCGACCGTGATACCAAGAGCATGAGCCTGATGAAGGCGAGAGTAGAGGGAGGCGAAGAGATGGGAGGGGAGTTGTGGGGGGCTGCGAAGTAAGGCAAGGGCAGCTTGGGAATCGCTGATGATTAGATCTGGTAGGTGATGACAGATAAGGAAGTCATGGGCGGAGCGTATAGCAGATAGTTCACACTGGGTACTGCTGGCCCAGCTGGGAAGGCGGTGAGAGGTGGAGAAGACAGGGGAAGCAGAGTTAGTAAAGGCAATGCAAGTAGCTCCCGCCCGGCCTTTAGGCTACGGCCACACCGAACGCGACGAGCGGGGCGACTTGAGCGGGGAGGGATTAGGCGACACGATAAAACACACTAAATCCTATGTGGATGGCCACACTGAATGAGCGGAGAGGTTTGTCTCCCTGCTCACCCTCCACGCTTGTCGCTACGCGATGCAGCATGTTTCAAAATGTCGCGCACTGCCTAGCGACACCCCCACTCAACAGGCATTTGCATCAAAATTCAGTCGTGCTGGTACTGCGTGTTGGGGCGGTTGGGTTCTGGTAATTATGTCTGCTGAACATCTTACTGGAGCCGTGTACCACAGGCGAGCTGTGTGGGATCCAAATGGTCCACTCCACAAAAATACTGGAGTGTTGAAGAAACACTGGGAAGATATCTGTAAATAACTGCATACAAATGGTAAATCATAATCGAGCATTATTTTGTCATACGATTGTTTAAGTAACGTTTGTTCCACTGATGTTATAAAACCTCTCAAAAACCATTAATGTCTAGGATTCATACGAGTATTTAGTGCACCATTCCCTCTGTTATACCGCAGGCTTAAAATTGACAGATATGTATGTACACTATATATATATATGTGTATATGTATGTATGTAATGAACATCGACAATTTTATTATTTATCAATACATAAATCAATGAAATATAATTCAATAAATAGTGAATTGTCCAGCGGATATTCCACTATAGGCATGCTTCTGACTATCTGTCGCCCGCAAGGACACCCATCGCGTTGACGCTTACCTCGCCGCTAATCACCCGACGCTACCTCCCCTCTCATTGCGTTCGGTGTGGCCGTAGCCATAGCGAGGACAGAACCGTCAGTGTAGACGTGAATAGGAGGGGAAGGGTAGGTGCGGGCTACGGAGTTAAGGGTTTCAGTGATGGAGAACTGTGAGGGGATTGGTAAGCGGTCAGAAGCAGTGGCAGAAGGTTTGCAGTGTACAGCAGGAGTCTTATGTGTCCAGGTAGGGGGCAAAGGGTCAGTAGGGATGGGAGTGCCAAGATCAGCACGGATGATGGCAGGATCGCGGCCAGAAAGCTGGAGAGGACAGTTGAGTGCAGAACGAATTCGTTTTAGCCAGGATGCCAGGCCTGGCACGTAAGTATGCCGGATCTGATCTAGGTGAGTGGAATCTGAGAGAACGTCAACCAGTCGGAAGGAAAAGGATGAAGCAGGAGACGGAAATGTGGTCAGACACTGTGTGGCAATGCAGACTCCAAGCATACGAATGCGATTGGTGATGAGACACAGATTGAGTTCATGGAGCATGTTAACTACTCTGGCAGACCTGGGGCAGCGAAGAATGAGGCGCATTCCCCGATTATGTACACTTCAGGTGGTCGGAGCTGTGCTGGGGGGACAAGGGAGAGAGGGATAGCATGATAATCAAAAAGGGAGCGAATATATAACAGGTAAAATGATCAAGCGACGGGGATGCTAACCCCATGCGAGTCACAAGTGAGAGTGCCAAGGAGTTTAAGTGTGCGGTGAAGGCAGGTGCAGTTAGTGGAGACATACTGGAGGGGTTAAAGAGGAAAGAAAGGTGAGTTCCGAGATATGTATAATGCTGCACTACCTCAGGATGAGAGCCGAGGAGGGTTATGGTTGTGCAAGCAAGCCTGTGGAACGTTAATGTGTTACAGACCCCCACCTCTGCCGTCTCAAGACCGTGGAGGTGTTGGCAAACCCCATTTTCTATGAGTTATTTGTGAAGCCCGTGAGGAGAGTAACCTGTATAATGGTGTGTGTGTGTGTGTGTGTGTGTGTGTGTGTGTGTGTGTGTGTGTGTGTGTGTGTGTGCATTTAACATACTTTTATTACTTGTACACGATTTTTTCAACTTAGGAAGAAGGACATTTGTTAGTGGAGGAGTTAGTGAAGGCTGTATCTAACATCTGCAGTTAGAGAAGTCCCTCCAATGCTGAATAGTCTCGTCTGTAGATAGCAACGAACATGGAAAAAGACGATATCGTAGTGACAAGATGAACTGCCTCACTTCGGCGACATCTTTCTCACTTTCCTCTTGCTGTCTCCAGGCGGTTCTGCTCAGCGTGGGAGAGACTTTAGGTGGAGAAGTTGATGAAGGCTGTATTGAACCCCTCCAGCCTGAAATGTCTCTCTAAGCTGAGGAAAATCGTCTGGTGGTAGCAAGTGTGACTGAAGATGTGCTTGCGCTGAAGGGGTTAAATGTGCCTGGTTTCTCCTCCCCGCTACTAAATGCGCTCCATAACCCAGCATGCAGGCTAAATACATCGTATTCTCACGTGTATTTCATCTGATTCGTCTGAGTCTTGTGAGCCTGAGAGTGTTAATGAATTACGGCCGGTGAATAAAATCATCATTCAAGAGAGATGTACAGATAACTCAGAAACTTGGGGATTCTCAGGTTAACCCCTTCACTGAGATGATGTCTTTTTAATCCTGTACTAGCTGTCTTTAGGCGATTTTGTTGGGATTATGATTGACTTTTAAAACTGCACGTGTTAAATAAATCCCCCCAGTAATTCCTTTAATAAGAGGTATTTCGTAAGTTGAATGAAATCGTGTGGAAGTGACAAAAATGAACTAAGATAAGATCAAAGGCCGCTAACAAATTAAATGGTGGACTAATTTCTTCGTTTTTTTTAGTCCCTTGAATCCGGTTATGTAGCTGTTTTCAAGCTACACCCACGCCCACGGAACGAGAGCGGGGATTATGTTTTTAGCGACGTGTGTGTGTATGTGTGTGTGTGTGTGTGGACAAAATAGTTCAGACAGCATTTATCTTTGTGTGAACAAAATAACTAAAGCATTTTTCATCTGATTTACATCAAACTTGGTGGATGAGTTGATCAGCCAAGAGGTTAAGAGGCAGACATATTATTTTTGAGAATAGGTCAAGGCAGATGTCACATGGCGAGATCAACTTAAGCGGCTTATATTCGAGGTAGACTAAACTTTGTAGAAGTTGAGAATAAAACAAGGACATTGATGGTCGATTTTGAAAACAATCAGTCGAACGTCAAGGTCACAGGAAAGGTCAGAGATCAAGGTCACTGGGCAAAATCAACTCACTTTTTATTTGATTTAAGCGAAAGTTGGTGGACGCGTTCAGAGTTAGGCAAGAATGAAGTAAATCGATTTGAGAGTATTTACCGAAGGTCAAGGTCACAGAGCAAGTCAGATATTCGGTCCTTACTTCAGTTGGTGTGGCGGATGTTGTACTGTCTTGAGTGGTATTTTTTGTTCATTCTTGCTGTATCCGTACGATTTTGTTCACCTTAGAAAAATTTGTCAAACTGGAGGGGTTACAGTCATCAGTGGCCATTGCATTATTAGAAGTCATTCGTGTAAGAAAAAAAAAAAAAGTTTGGTGATTGAGTAAAATGAAAAATGTCATCGGAGTGAAGGGGCTGTCAGTCTGGAAGCAACAACCTATATCGAGAAGTTCCCCCTTCTGTTTCCGGACCCGGTGCACCTGAGCGGCTTACTAAACTTATATTCATTGCGCAGAACTGAAGGTTGCACTACATCGAGTTGGTGGATGGTGATACAATCAACATATTTCACCATCAAGAGCTCCCAGCACATTGTTGTAAAGAATAAGGTAACTGAGATAAGCATTTCCATTCCTTCTTTGTAATCAATATATGCTCCCACGTCTTGATATTATCATGATTTTTTTTTTTCTAATGGATGTAAGATCTCGTTGGCTTCGCGTTACTTACTTTTGCCATCATCCCTGAATCATGTAATGTATGATTTGAAACCTCGTTGGATTCGCATTCTCCGAGAACGAATAAACGCATTCATACTGACAGGTCAGGGATGTAGAAGTACCAGTCTTACAGAAGCAGGTCAAGTAACAGTGTCGGCAAAGCCTCATATCTAGGCACCCTAAGTGAAACGATACCGGTACTGTGTTTTGGACAAGTGTGCATATGCGTACATTTAATGCATTCACTGCATATATATATATATATATATATATATATATATATATATATATATATATATATATATATATATATATATATATATATATATATATATATATATATATATATATATATATATATATATATATATATATATATATATATATATATATATATATATATATCACCTGCCAGATAGTAATTCCGTCAGCGGAAAAAAAAAAAAAACGCTGCCAAGCCCCTGTCATGTGTATATTCATACATACTTCATCTAACCAGTTCTATTTCTTGTCAGTTTACCAGCCTTGTCTTTCATAATTCACTTTCCTACACATTTCAGATACATTGTCCATCCACCTTCTTGGCCTGCCACGCGTCGTCCCACTTTGAAACTGATATACCCTTTCATCACCCCATCTACATCCATTCTCTCTGTAAATGATCATACCGTCAAAGCAAACACTTCTTCATTCTGTTATCAACATAGTTCCTCACACCACATCTCAACATCTTAAGAATATCGTTGTGTCTTATCATATCCACTCGACGTACTCCACACACAATCCTCTCCAGTCCAATTTCTGCTGCTATTGTTCTTGACCTTTATACAGTACACTTATGCCATACCAGAGTCACACGCACGCGTTAGTATGGGCCCCTAACACACCAATTTGTAATTCTCTTGTCGATCTGTTGCTTTCCTGTTCTCCTTTTTCCTCACAGCATTATTCACTTCTGCCAGTGTCACATTTGCAGGCACAACATTCCATCTTTGTGCAGCACCAACGTCAGTCATGTTTACCAGTGTTTTGTTGTCATTATACCCAATCAGCAGCCCTTCAGAATATAGTATATATTCATTCCGCCTGCTTGTTAATAGGACCGACGTGCACATGAGCGACGAAGTGCAGTTGCGGACGTAAGTGTCGCTTCGCTTCGTTACGATAAATAACGAGACAATTACTTACTAAACTTAGTGACGCGATCTTTGGTGTCCAACAGACTTTTCAAAATATTGTGCAAGTAGTCCTGTATTTTTGTCCGTCCCTCCATGCTTCACAACGTAGCCCCTGGTGTTCAAATGACAAAGGTCGTTATAGGCGTGGTCAGTTAAATCTGGTAAATTATTTCGTGGAGTGGCCGTGACAGCATTAAACTATACTCTCTTCGTTTAAACTTGCTTAAATTTGCCATCTCTGTCCGTTTGGATGCCGAGCTTCAACGAGCGCTTAACACTAGAATATGGTGCTAGTCACGATGGAGTGCTGTGGAAACGATTTGGAGCGTAGTATTGTCATGTTATGCCACTGAGCTGCGAGAAGTAGATGCAAAAGGACGAAAATCTCTGCCAGGTTAA
This sequence comes from Coenobita brevimanus, assembly GCF_032717465.1. Classification (NCBI taxonomy): domain Eukaryota; kingdom Metazoa; phylum Arthropoda; class Malacostraca; order Decapoda; family Coenobitidae; genus Coenobita; species Coenobita brevimanus. The sequence goes on along the minus strand of NC_137056.1, from coordinate 34,131,046 downwards.
GGTGAACGAACCATTTAAATTATTTTTCCACACAGCAAAGAGCAGCCACTTTGTTTCAATTGCCACTCATCATTTTAGCTGGAATTAGATATGAGGATCTTGATTTATTTGTTTTGGAAGACAGATAAACGCTTGGCCACAAACTCTTACCATCATTTGTTTTTTCCCTTTCGTTCATTAAACTCTGTGCTGCTCCCTCTGCAAATTTTTGTAAACAGCAGGATGATAATATTATAATACTGAATATGGACAGAAAAGCCTGGAGGTCCTTTTGTCGAGGCCAATTCTCAAAGGATGCGGTGCGAGATAGATAGATGGAGGGGTGGATAGATGGATAGATAGATAGATAGATATAGGGTATTGTGGAGAATTGAGTGCTGAACCCTGTGACCCAAGGGCTTGTGGGTGAATACAAGGTCGTGGAAGCTCTGAGTCATTGTGTCTTCCTCTCCCCATCTCACGCCTGGCGCTGCTTCTCACCCAACCTTCCGCTTTATGTTATACGGCTCAGTACTGCAGGAAAACAACCACGTAAACATACACTTGACATTGCCGTATTCTCGTTGATATTATGGGTTTCGTTGCATCCTTTGGCGGTGTATTATGCCTGATAAATCTTCAAATCCTCTTTATGTTATATATTTTTAGCAGCGACGTAGTTTGCCTCATTAACGTGCGATGATTGTGAAAGAGGTGATGATGCAAATTAAATTGTTTAGGAAGAGGTGGTAGAAGTCTGCTGTGTTCCCAAAATTACGGCATATAATCTAGGTTAGTGGCTTGTGACAGGGTTTAAAGTATTATATTTTGGGAACTGATTTGGTTAGCCTGATTTCGCTGTTAACCTGCTTGTCATTGAGCCAGATTTGTTGTTTTTGATGAAGACAGTAAAAGCATTGGCACTGCAGCTGTATCGAAGGAGCGTTATTGATGGTCCAGGTATGCCAGGGAAAATTAACGCTTGTGTTCAGTGAGATCGAAATGAGTTTGTCACGAGACGTCTGTGGTATGTTGCGTAGTCTAAAAAGTATTATAAATTATTTTCCCTTTGCGTGTCTAGCGGCGTTGTGGGTGAGGGGGAGGGTGGGGTGAGTAAGGGAAGTGGGAAGTGCAGAGGTGTGGAGGCGAAGGGGTAAGGGTGAGGCTTAGGGTGGGGTAAGAGAAAGGGGAAGCTTGAAGAAGGTGTGGGGAAGGAAGGGTGAGAGTGTGGGGGATGGTTGAGGGTGAGGATGAAGTGTGGAGGAGAGATGAGGGTGAGGGTGAGAGAGATATTGAAGATGAAGGTGAGGGTAAGGGTGTGAAAGGGGTGAGGGTGAGGATACATTGTGGAGAGGTGAGAGTGAGGATGAGGGTGATGGTGGCTGTGGGAGAGGTACTGAGGGCGATTGTGAGGATGAGGATGGGTGAGGGGTGAGGGTGGGGGTGGGGGATGAGGAGGTGGGAAGTGGTAGGTGTGAAGGAGGTGTGGAGTGCGGTGTGTGAGAATGAAGAGAGTCAACATGGAGGAGCAGTGAAGGAGGCAGGTGGTGGGGCAGTGTGGCCAGGCAGCCTTTGTGTCCTGCCCCAAGGATGTTTGCCCGACAGTCTCCTCTTATAACCTCTTATCTTGTTTACTCCCGCTTTGTGCCAGGGTTTGTGTGTCGTTATGTGTGTGGCGGCTTTTGTGTACTGACGCTGGTGGCGGTGTGTGCTTCATGCGGTCGTATTCTGAGTGGCATAGCGTAGCGCCACTTCCATGGCGATTTTTGTTATACCTTGATTTTGTCTTGTACTGTAAGCTGTTTACATCGTTTTGATATGGACAGTTTGCATCAGTTACATACAAGAGGATACTGATGTGCTGTGTACAGAATGAATCGCTAAGAAAGATTTACTACCTTCGCACGCCACCATATTTGACGAATTATACAGTGACATTCGCTGTTTGTTTTATACGGCTGACTGGGTATTTGAAGTAGCAGACAATACATAGTGTAGCACCAGTCACGCTGCCTTGTCAGTGTTTACTGCATAAATATATGAAGCCATATACGCATCATACAATATTGGTATCAGTCTTTTATAGAATACAGAATGTACTGATTCTGCACACCGTAACTGTTGTAAAAACTTAAGTGTACCTGTAAATACCTGTAATAAAATTATATATAAACCTACCCCACCAGTACCAGTGTAATTTTTGGTCATGTTCATATATCATAATGGTGTAAAGTGTGTGTGATGTGATATTAATAGCTGGTCAGTAGCGAGGATACAGTGCCGTTTATCTTTGGTGGTCTGCTGGGGGTTGTATCTGAAGTGGCTGTGGGGATTTCATAGCACCTCTTCCATGGCGATTTATCCTGCACAGTACATCTCAGTACCCACCTGTACATTACTGGTGAAAACTTTGTCGGTATTACGTTGATATAAGCAGTAGAGAAGAAAATGTTAGACGTCACATGTGAAACTAGAATGGCACTCAGTAGAGCGCACACCTCCACCAAAACCCAACATGCAGTTCCTTTTAATTCAGTCAAGTCTAGTCCAATATGGAAAAAGACTGCCCCCCTATAAAAGCATATTTAAATCCGCTAGATCCGGAATTTTATATGGATTCGCGCCAAACCGTACACATTCGTAGATACCAACATCCTAAATATGCCTGATTTTTTTTTTTTTTTTCATAAAAGATCCATGCAATATTCACTGATAAATTTACAAAAATGTCGAAAAACGCCCTATCTCGCAATGTTAAAGAAAGTGAAAAAAAAAAAATAATAATAATCCTGCATACGCATCCTTATACAGATCCGAACCAAAATTTAATGGAGTCTATTCTGGGCCAAGGTCCATTCATCTACCAAGTTTCGTGGAAATCCGTCCAGTAGTTTTGGTGTAAACTTGCTTACAAACCAACCAACAAACAAACAAACGGCCAGGGGTGAAAACATAACCTCCTTGGCGAAGGTAATAAATTGTAAAGGACGTGGTGTTACGAAGCCTATGCAGTTTGGAATATGGCCTTAGAGCTGCCTAACACCTTGTATTGAGATATTTATTTTGCCTTCCATACACTACCTTTTTCTTTTATGTTATTATTGTCCTTAAATATCAAGGAAGACCACATTAATAACACTAAAGCGAATATGGACCTGGCATCAAGAAAATTAACTATAGTCCATTTACCTTAACTTCGCCCAGATTTTTGTCCTTTTGCAGCATATTTCACGTAGCTCAGTTGCAGAATAAGACAGTACCGTGGCTCTACGTCCTGTCTGTAGCGCATAATGGCGAGTAGCATCACATAGCGTTATTCTATTGTTACAGCTCAGCAATCAAGATGGAGAGCTGGCAATTTTAGTCCAAGGTAAAGTAGAAAGAGAGTAGTAACAGGTGGTAGAAAGCCACCCAGGAAGACGAAAACATTGCCTCAGGTGTCATAATACAGTATTGCGTGACTGACAAGGATACCGTCCAAAATGTGTACTCCTTAAGTCATGCGAAGCCCTCTTTTATGTATGTATTTTTTTTTCTAGCTGTTACGAGACGATATCATTCAGTTTAGGATTGACATATTATTTGTTCTAGCTGCTACGAGACGATATCATTCAGTTTAGGATTGACATATTATTTGTTCTAGCTGCTACGAGACGATATCATTCAGTTTAGGATTGACATATTATTTGTTCTAGCTGCTACGAGACGATATCATTCAGTTTAGGATTGACATATTATTTGTTCTAGCTGCTACGAGACGATATCATTCACTTTAGGATTGACATATTATTTGTTCTAGCTGCTACGAGACGATATCATTCAGTTTAGGATTAACATATTATTTGTTCTAGCTGCTACGAGACGATATCATTCAGTTTAGGATTGACATATTATTTGTTCTAGCTGCTACGAGACGATATCATTCAGTTTAGGATTGACATATTATTTGTTCTAGCTGCTACGAGGCGATATCATTCAGTTTAGGATTGACATATTATTTGTTCTAGCTGCTACGAGACGATATCATTCAGTTTAGGATTGACATATTATTTGTTCTAGCTGCTACGAGACGATATCATTCAGTTTAGGATTGACATATTATTTGTTCTAGCTGCTACGAGACGATATCATTCAGTTTAGGATTGACATATTATTTGTTCTAGCTGCTACGAGACGATATCATTCACTTTAGGATTGACATATTATTTGTTCTAGCTGCTACGAGACGATATCATTCAGTTTAGGATTGACATATTATTTGTTCTAGCTGCTACGAGACGATATCATTCAGTTTAGGATTAACATATTATTTGTTCTAGCTGCTACGAGACGATATCATTCAGTTTAGGATTGACATATTATTTGTTCTAGCTGCTACGAGACGATATCATTCACTTTAGGATTGACATATTATTTGTTCTAGCTGCTACGAGACGATATCATTCACTTTAGGATTGACATATTATTTGTTCTAGCTGCTACGAGACGATATCATTCACTTTAGGATTGACATATTATTTGTTCTAGCTGCTACGAGACGATATCATTCACTTTAGGATTGACATATTATTTGTTCTAGCTGGTACGAGACAATATCATTCAGTTTAGGATTGACATATTATTTGTTCTAGCTGGTACGAGACAATATCATTCAGTTTAGGATTGACATATTATTTGTTCTAGCTGCTACGAGACGATATCATTCACTTTAGGATTGACATATTATTTGTTCTAGCTGCTACGAGACGATATCATTCAGTTTAGGATTGACATATTATTTGTTCTAGCTGCTACGAGACGATATCATTCACTTTAGGATTGACATATTATTTGTTCTAGCTGGTACGAGACAATATCATTCAGTTTAGGATTGACATATTATTTGTTCTAGCTGGTACGAGACAATATCATTCAGTTTAGGATTGACTTTTCGAAGTGTAGGGGTTAGATCCAGCCTTCGATAACTTCAGTGCAAAAGGTCTTCCCAAAGCTTAATAAAATCGTCCGGAGTCAGGGACAGTTAAATAAACAGTACGTCATTGCAGTAAAGGAGTTAATATCGAGGTCATGTCAGAAGGAAGGAAAGGAACATAGGAAGAATTAGATGCTGAGGAAGTGGGGAAGGAACAACAGTACGATTCTTTCAGTGACATCTTACTCTACTATTATTACTTTAACTTGGCCTCTAATTCCATCCACACACACACACACACACACACACACACACACACACACACACACACACACACACACACACATATATATATATATATATATATATATATATATATGTATATATATATATATATATATATATGTATATATATATATATATATATATATATATATATATATATATATATATATATCCATCCATCCATCCATCCATCATCCAATCCTACGTCGCCCCATGAGGAGCGTAGGAGCCTGGGGCCAGGGAGTTGGTCCTGACATTTAAGCTGAGAGTGACCAGCCTCACTCATCCCTGAGTGGCATTATGTGAGCAATAAACCCCAACCACCCTTTGGATATAAACCTTCACCAGCTCAATCCGATAGGAGCACAATAATTACCCACTAAACCACCAGGCGCCAAAATTTGGTTATATGGTTACCACCCAGCGTAGTAAATAGTTTCCTGGTGTACAGGAAACCATTTGGCTTGTCACTCAGTGTAGAGTCACCCATAGGCAGAAGGAAAAGGAAAGAATGAAGGAATGAAGGACAGAAGAGAGAGTGTAAAGTCACCCGTAGGCAGAAGGACGAGGAAAGAATGAAGGAAAGAAAGATAGAAGAAGATGGAGGAGAGGACAGGGCAGACATCCGAGAGCAGCACTACATTGAGTGAGTGGATGGTGAGCGCCCCCACCTACCACACTTATATATATATATATGTGTGTGTGTGTGTGTGTGTGTGTGTGTGTGTGTGTGTGTGTGTGTGTGTGTGTGCGCACTTATATATATATAATCTATCTATCTATCTATCAATCAATCTATCTATCTATCTATCTATCTATATACATATCGCCTGGTGATTTAGTGGGTAATTATGGCGCTCTAATCAGATTGAACCGTAGCAGGTTTATATCCAAGAGG
>NC_137056.1:34087472-34119972 GCF_032717465.1 Coenobita brevimanus | reverse complement strand
AGTTGTTTCGTCTCAACCATAATTCAGTACGCAGTCATGTTCGAAAACTTGAACGGAAAAAATAAATAACACTGTTATATGTGGAAACTTATTCACGTACAAGATCTGCCTCTCCTGCACGAGACTCCTCATTGATGTTGTTAATAACACATTAATGCAGTTTAAAAGAAACCTTGATAGGCTCTTACACACACTGTAATGAGTGCCAATGGGATCTGCATTCTGAAGCAAATAACCAAGTATTTCCTCGGCATGGACCCCAAGGCCTTTGAGATACTAACTTTTCCTTGTAACTCTCTCTCTCTCTCTCTCTCTCTCTCTCTTTCCTTCCATAATGAACCTGAATTTGCAGTAACTTTCAACGATAAATAAATAAATAGATTAATAATGTATGTATGTTTATGTATATGTAGAGCACAACGATTAGTGATCAGTACCGACCTGAACTTCTTTCCCTCCAGAGTGTGTGGGGTCATCGCGTGCCCGGGCAGAGCTGCATGATCGGTGAGTACAGTGGTCTTTTAATGGGTAGTAATGGTTCCCTGGCCTGCGCTAATGGCAACACACGGCATTCTCAGCAGGCTTGGGTCCTTCCTCTGAATGTCTCTGTGAGTCTAATGGGCAGGGCAGGTACGTTGATGGCCAGGGCTGGGAGGGGATGGAGGGGGTGAGGGAGAGGGATAGATGTGGGCGTAGAGGGTGGGGGGAAATGTGTGTGGAGGTTGGGGGATGGGGGTGGGTAGAGGTTGGGAGAAAAGGTACATTAGGGAACAGAAGGTGAGAGAATAAGGTAAAGAGTGGAGACAAAGGGAAGGGGGGTGAGAAATGAGGAGAGGGTATAAACAGAGGAGAAGGGGAAGGGAAGGGGAAAAGAATGTGTCGAGAACCAAAGGGGACAGAAGGGTAGATGAAGGGAAGAGAGGAGGGGGGAAGAGGAGGCAGAAGTGGAGAGAGGAGGAAAGAGAGGGAGAGAGAGAGGAAAAAAGTTAGAAGGGGATAGGGGGAGGAGGTGGAGTGGTTGAGAGGAATGGTTGTTTGGAAGAAATGAAGCTGATGAGGGTGGATTGTTGGGTGGTTTTATGAGAGAGAGAGAGAGAGAGAGAGAGAGAGAGAGAGAGAGAGAGAGAGAGAGAGAGAGAGAGAACTTGTAATTTGTTAAGTTGCTGGAAGAAGTAGTTTGGCTCTGTTTGCAGCACCTTGGGTCAGCATTCCAAATACGGATGGAGATAAAAGGCTGTCTCATTTGTCAGCACACGGATCTGCTGCTCCCAAAACAGCGTCTTTCCTCTGTATTAAATCCCGCCAGCCAGGTCAGGAATTCATTTGGATATCTTAATTTTGTATAAGATAATATTGCATGAGACTCGAGGGTTATTTTCATCCTGCTTGACCTGGCGGTAGTTTGCATTGTTGGAGACGTAATTATTTTTCTTGTTTATACCAGGCGATTATTACTTTGCTGGAGACCGGTGGAGTTATTTTTATCGTGTATTCCAGACGATTTTTGCATTGTTGGAGGCGGGGTAGTTATTTTTCTTTCCCAGACGATTTTATTCAGGTGGAGACATACACTACCCTACAGCTTTTTGTCTTGTCCATTGGGGTCCATCATCGAGAATCTGAACTAATAATATATTCCTTTATTATGCATCTGATTCGCGATTTTATTCAGCTGGGGACGGATACACTAACCTCCAAAACAGCTTCTTATCCTGACCGTTGGGATCCGACTTAGAAATCAGGGACTTGTATAGAATGGCGTAATCAAGAGGCAAGACGGGAACTTCCCTTTACATGTTCGCTGTGAGGATTTAACTGGAGTGTTTTTCATTAAGTATATTCATGAAGAGTATGTACGATGGAGCAAATATATCTGAGAGAGTGGTTAAAGCATTATAGCTGAAGTTTAGCTTGATTGTTAAGAGTGAAGCACAATTGTGTCATGTTATCAGTGATGATGATGGTAATGATACCTTAGGCTCACCTGAATGTGAATCCAGCAAATTGCAGGCTGAAAGTGCCCTCTCCTGCAGTCCACCATGCACCTTGCAGAGGATGTGGGAGTTGAGGAACGTTGTTGTAACCGGGGAGCAGAGCCGCCCAGCTACATGCGTGTCACCAGCACCTCATGAACGTTAATATGTATATGTATGGAGTAATGAGAGGGGGTGAAAGCAATGGCAGTTGGCAGGGCAGTGGTTGTGAAAAGAGGAAGTTATAAATGGGAACTGTCTGCACTTTTGTTTGCAGATGATGCAGTGCTAATAGTAAATGCAGAGTGGAAATTACCAACTCTGGTTGAGAAATTTGATTGTGTGAGAAAAACGTAATGTAAAAGAGAATGCAAGGAACATCAGTTATGGTATTCATTTTGATGTAGTGTGACCGTTGGACTGCACCTAGTGACAAGCCAAATAGGTTCCCGTAATCCAGGGCACATGTTAATACTGGTGATCTAGTGGGTTAACGCACTTCAACTGGATAGGACTAGAAACGTGTACGTTCGAGGGGTGACTGCGGTTAATTGCTTGCATGATGCCACTCGGAGTCGTACGAGGCTGGTCACACTCGCCTTAAATGTCGGGAATGAGTAGCCTAGCCCGGAACTTGACGGTCCTGGAACAGAAAAGAAATGGATGACAGACATGTAAATAGACATTATGAAGTATAGCTTCAGACTGAATGGTGCAGAAATGGATATACCCGAGTGTTCAGGTATTCAGGCAGTATGCAAAAGGTGATGATAGCATGGAGGATGAATGAGGGAAATTGTTCAGCAAGAAAGCAAGATAACAGGGCATTGAGAGCCGTGAAAGGAACTAATAATGCAGCATGAGAGTTTAGAATGTATTGTATAACAGCATATTAATTCCAGTACTAATGTACAATAGCGTAACATGAACGATGCTTTTCGGGCATAAGGCGAGAGTGGAAGTCGTTGAAACAAGTTACTTCAGAAGTCCGTGTGGATAGACATGAAGTGATAAATAGACAGATGATAAAAGTCGTGAAGAGTGAGTTATAGGGTTTGATGTTGTGGGAGAAATATAAGGAAGTTGTCTGAGGTGGTTTTATCATATGGAAACATTTGAGTGAGAATGAGAGATGGACTGAGAGCATGTATGAATGTGAGGTGGCTGGAGGAGATGGAGGGAAAGACAGATATCACGGGAAAGAGAATGTGTGAGAGTGTCAGGGAGGGTGGTAATGTGTTGTGGGCAGAGGGTCGCTGCTTAGAAGGGGAAAAAAAAAAATGTTGGAGGTTCTTTTGTTGAGGCCACTCCTCACATAATATGTCAGGCAGTAGATAGATACAGATAGATTTAATTCCCTCTAACTCCAGACCATATTATTCACAACATAAGAGGAACTCTATACAGCAAAGTGGTTCAGAATTATGTGATGGTAAAACTTAGAGATTTTTTCCTCAGCCATGTATTGTTTTAACTAACACTGCCCCCCCCCCAAAAAAAAAGGCTCTTAATTATTCCCTTGACCCTGAGTACAGCATTGCCATATATTTGCTGCTGCCAGACGATTTTATTCAGCTTGTGGGCACACCGCTAGATATTTAACCCTGCTTGTACTGGACGATTGGATTTTGAGTAGCTAGAGATGGATGCGCAACCCTAATGTTTCAGGGTGGATCCCCCCCCCCCTTCCCCGAGTCCAGCTCTTGTGATAGACTTGATACTCCGTTCCCTAAGGTCTGTCAGCCTTCACATGTGCCACACAGCTTTGCGTGTCGCAGCATCGGCGCTGATACCCTCCGTCCGTATTCAGTCACGTCACATTCATGACTGGTGTGATGGTATTAACGGGATGCTTTCATAAGTGTTAGTTGGTCGTGGAAAATTATTAAAGTATGTTTTAACGACTTGCAAATCGTCACTGTTACCTGTCGCTGGCTGGATCGAACTCGCATCCTTTCACATACAACTTGACCTGCAATTGGTGTATTATGCTCCCTAATTCCAAGCCGTTTTACACAGCTGAGAGAAACCTGTCACAGCAATAGCTTTCAGGGTCCTGTAATCTGTTCACTATATTCTCACTTATTCAGGACGAATTTATACCGATGAGATACTACACAACAATCTTATTTGGAATAATGTAAGCTTTTATCAGCGTTGGTAGAATTTAAGTTTTGTTCTTTCTTAATGCAAACGGTGGTAGACATACGAGAGAAATCCGACGCAGCATAAGGATTAAGACTCTCTCTCTCTCTCTCTCTCTCGGCACGAAACAGTCAAAGAGAAACGGTAACTGGATTCACTCAAAAAACTCTAGGTATATTTTCTGTTCTAACTGAGATTTATTTTTGCAAGAAAGACAAGGGATATATGGTACATAATCCTCTATGACTCTTGTTTCTCCTGTAAAAACGTGTATGAGTTTGTGAATCCGGGTCTGTCTCATGCACTTAAATTAATTGCATTGATATATATATATATATATATATATATATATATATATATATATATATATATATATATATATATATATATATAGAGAGAGAGAGAGAGAGAGAGAGAGAGAGAGAGAGAGAGAGTAATTCTGTTGTTGTAGTTCAGGTGATGGTGTGGAATGGAGCATAATTCGTCTGTAGCTAGTATTGGTGTGTGTGTGTGTGTGTGTGTGTGTGTTTACAGATTTTTAGTGAACTTAATTATGGACCATTCACAATTGAGAGAGATATTTTGTGGAGATGGTGGTGGTGGTAATTGTAGTGAGTGCTATTGATTGATGACAGTCGTGGTTATTATGATTGTGGTGGTAATAATGGTAGACTGATGATGTTGGTGGCGATAATTTTAGTGGTAGTGGTGATAATATTGTTAATTGTGGCGGAAGTAGTGGTTATCATAGACACGTAATGCTTGTGGTGGTGGTAGGCATGATGGTGATGGTGGTAATGGCAGTAGTGATAATTGTGGTGGTGTTGAAGGTTGTGGTGGTAATTGTAGGGTTACTGATGATGGTAATGGTGATGTTAGAAATGTTAGTTCTGGTATTTGTGGTGGTGATCGTTGTGGAGGTGGAAGTAGTGGTGATAATCTTAGTGGTAGTGGTACTGTGTTGGTAATGTTAGTGGCGTTGGTAATGTTTGTGGTAATGGTGGTGGTAGTAATGTTTGTGGTGATGTTGGTGATGGTAATGTTTGTGGTAATGGTGGTGGTAATGTTTGTGGTGATGTTGGTGATGGTAATGTTTGTGGTGATGTTGGTGGTGGTAATGTTTGTGGTGATGTTGGTGGTGGTAATGTTTGTGGTGGTAATGGTTGTGGTGATGTTGGTGTTGGTAATGATTGTGGTGATGTTGGTGGTGGTAATGTTTGTGGTGATGTTGGTGTTGGTAATGATTGTGGTGATGGCAGTGATATTAGTGGTGATGGTAATGATACTGTTAGTCGTAATGATAGTGGTGGTGGTAGTGGTGGTGGTGATAATGGCGTGTTGATGACTGATTGACCAACATGTAGACAATATCCAACTTCACCCTGGCGTAACATGGAACTAACACATTTACTTATCTTGTTTTTGTTTTTGTCTTGTATGTGTGAAAACTGAACATGTTGATAATAGTTATGTTTACAGTGCAGTTCTAAATAACTTACGGGTTTCGTCTTTTAGTGTTGTTCAGTCTGTTTCCATGAGGGTGTGGTGTGGCGTACAGTTCTTAACAGTTACAGATTTCGTCCATAGTGTTAGATAATCAGTAGGGTCGTAGGGATGAGTGGTATTCGAAACTTAATTAAGCATCATCTCTTTTGTCAGACTTTTGCAGTTATATTTTCAGATTTCTGTTAATCAATCCCGTGACGTATTTTTGTTGAGCCGTGATTTACTTACTACAGTCACGAGATTCACCTGAAGTATCTTGAAAATAACTACTGTATCATAGTACTATCGTTTTTTTGTCGGTTTTTGCGAAATGCGGTGACTGACTTCCGTGGAGGTTTTCCGTATTTTCTTCAGATTAGGTTTATAGGTAACTTACCTTATCCAGCAACATATTTTGGCGGGCGATTGCCATTCGGCCCGAGAAAGCTTTTGTTTCATCCAGACAAGCTATACCTTCCCAAAACATCAACGTCCAAAATCCATATCCAGCACTGCAACATTGCTTACTTCTTCACTTACCTGTACTTTCGTGTCTGTTAGAGATTTCAATGATTTGGTTACTACATGCTAACACCATTTTCTGTGGAAAAAAAATGGATTCGATACTCCGTACTACCGTCATTTCCTGTGGAAATTTCTTTAAATGATGTGAATGTTACTTGGTACCTTCATTTTTTGTTGGAATTTCTAACATTGTCATTTTCCTACTTGCCTCCATCGTTTTATTTTCTGGAAATTTTTAATATTGACCACTTTGTTACTATCTGCCATGTTGATCAAGTGAAGGCGTCCACGGGGCGGGACACTGAATCGCGCCTGAAGGCCAAAGGGAAAGCACTATAATATGATTAATGATCTGCAGTTTTCCACTGGGACTTAGGGCTTGATTTAGCGTACCACCCCGTGGACCCCTTCGCTTGATTTTATTCTTGCTATCTCCAGACAGTTATGTTAACTTAGAGTTTTCGACCTAGTTAGGTTAGATGGAGCCTTAATTAACCCTTTCTAAGCACAGTAGTTTTGCGTCATTATATTAGTATTTAAACTAGGGTCAGGGTGATGATGATGATGATGTAAGGGTCTAAGTGCTTCCGGTGATGATAGAGTTTTTCGTTGTGTAAATAGGTACCGGAACCAACGCATTCCTGAATCTCATCTCTTTTATGTATCTGCCCAGAATCATGCAAAGTCTGTTCTGCGCTTTGCTAAAAATAATTTCATTCGTGCTAAATGCTCTGAACTCTTCAACTCAGATTCTTCTCGCTTCTTCTGGCATCTTGCCAGAAGCCTTTCTAACTACTTCATATCATCATCCTTTCATCCTTTTTTCCACTCTGATGTCTCTGTAGCTATCTCTTCTACTGAAAAAGCAGAACTCTTTTGTTCAGACTTTCTCTTCCAGTTCCACCTTAGACGATTTCAGTGCTGTTTCTCCATCACTTCCCTCCTCTGACTTCCTCGTGGCTGACATTAAAATGTCTTCAATTGATGTATTTTCTGCCATCACTGGCCTCAATACGAATAAAGCATATGGTCCTGATGGGGTCCCTCCTGTTGTCCTTAAGAACTGTGCTTCAGTGCTTACACCCTGCCTAGGTAAACTCTTTTGCCTTTCTCTGTCCTTCTTGCTGGAAGTTTGCTCTCATTCAGCCTGTCCCAAAGAAGGGTCACCATTCCCAGCCCTCTGACTATCGTCCAGTTGGTTTAACATCCTGTATTTCAAAAGTTTTTGAGCCTGTTCTTAAAAAAAAAAAAAAAAATGTTAAAACACCTTTCCTGTTACAACATTCTTTGCGATCGTCAGTATGGGTTCCGCCAGGGACGCTCCACTGATAATCTTCTCACCAACCTTTCAGACTCCCGGTCACCTTCCTTTCGGGACTTCGGCGAAAGCATTGCCATTGCACTTGACAAAGGCTTTCTATCTAATCTGGCATAAACTTTTAATTTCCAAACTGCCTCTTACGGTTTCTATCCTTCTATCTGTGCCTTCATCTCTAGTTTTCATTCTGGTCGCTCTATAGCAGCTGTTGTAGATGGCCACCGTTCTTCTCCTAGAGCTACCAGTAGTGTTCCTCAGGGCTTTCTTCCTTCTAATCATCAATGACGTTCTTCGGTCTTAGCTGTACCGGTACGTCTAACCCTATCCACTCATACGCTGATGACTCCACCCTTCACCTTTCCATTCGCATCCCGCAGAATCCATCTTAGCAGGTACTTCAACAACTAAGAGATGAGGCTGTGGCACACCCAATGTCTGACTTGGCGAATATCTCTGATTGGAGTAAAGGTACCGTAATGTTCTTATTTTTATGTATCAAAAATTCAGTTCTTACATCTTTCAACCCGACAAAATCTTCCGCAAAAGTATTGTCTAATTTTTAACTATATCCAACTCAATCCTGCATCATCTTTAAACATACTTGGGGTTTCAGTCTTTCGGGATTTGTATCGGAAAGATCATATTACCTCTCGTAAAATCTGCTTCCAAGAGATTAGGTGTGCTAAGTCGACTCCGTGCCTTCTATACCCCTGCACAACTGTTGACTTTATACAGGGGTTATATTCGCCCCTGTGTAGAGTACCGTACAGCTCTCATATGTGGGGAGGCTCCCCACATACAGCTATCCTCCACAAGGTAGAGTCAAAAGGTTTTCGCCTTATTAACTCTCCTTCTCTTACTGGCCCCCTTCAACCTCTGTCTCATTACTGCACTGTTGCATCCTTGTTTCTTTACGTCAGTCCTCTGAACTGTCTGCTTGCATCCCTCCACCACTACAGCGGGCTCGTAGCACTCGTCTAACAATAAAATCTCATTCTTTTTCTATCCAGCTGTCTAATGTAAGAGTTAACCATTACTTCCAGTCCTTCGTGGATGCAACAGGTCAACTCTGTAACTGCCCCCCTCTGTCTGTATTTCCTACTGCCTATGATCTCTAGTCTTTCAAACGCAGTGTGTCCAGGCATCTCAAAATGAACAGATCTTGAGTTTGGCTCCCTGTTATCCTGTTTTTTTTTTTTTTTTTTTTTTTTTTCCCTTGGAGGGAGCAATCTCGCGGGCGTCTGGCTTTTGGTTCCTTCTTCCTTGCCTTAAAAAAAAAAAAGTTTTATTTGTCAAACTGGTTGCCCATGTGGAGCTTTTGTAAACTGGTACTGATCGTATGTGTTGTTTGTAGCCTATTCCAGAAGTATGATCTGTTGTGTTGGAAGTCAAAGCTTGTGGGCGTTCAGAGTGTAACAAGCCTGGGAGTGCATTTTGTTGTTTGTTTATGATGTATATTGTGTGGCGAATGATGTTGATATTATGTGTACTGTCCTTTCTGTTTGTAGTGTGTGTGTGTGTGTGTGTGTGTGTGTGTGTGTGTGTGTAGAATATTGCATAATGTTAAATGAGGTACGTTTTGGTGCACTATGTTGTTGTGAGGAGTGTAATGACAGGACTTACGTAAAAACATTAAAATAACTCCAACCTTCCGTGACTGGTTCTAGCTGAATGTGAAGCGGCCTGAAAGAGCCTGAATTTATCTACTTTGTCCGAGGGTGGCCTGAATGGATGACAGGACGAGCTGAACTGACCTAACGTAACCTGACAGGACAAACTGAACTGACCTGATTGACTCGACACTATCTGAACTGACCTGACCTGACATGGCGACCTGAGCTGATCTGACCTTAACTTACTACCTGATCTGACCTGACCTGACCTGAATTTAACTGACCTGTCCTGACTTTACCTGTGTCAACTGATCTAATTATACCTGATTTGGTCCAACCGAGGCTGAAATGGTTTATGGAACTGAAATGGCTAAAATGCACCACCTTTAATATAACTGAACCTAACTTGGCCTAATTGAACGTAAAGCATTTAGGATGAGCCTGACTGGATCTGAATGGGTTTAAAATGACCTGGAGCGACCTGTATGGCTTGAAAATGACGTTGAATGACCTGGAGGGATTAAAATGACCTGATGTAACCTGTGTGGATTTAAAATGACCTAAAGCGACCTATCTGGATTTAAAATGACCTGACGTTACCTGAGTGGATATAAAAAGACCTGAAGTGACCTGAATGGATATATAAAGACTTGAAGTGACCTGAATGGATACAAATAGAGCTGAAGTGACCTGAATGGATATAAAAAGACCTGAAGTGACCTGAATGGATATAAATAGAGCTGAAGTGACCTGAATGGATATAAAAAGACCTGAAGTGACCTGAATGGATATAAATAGACCTGAAGTGACCTGAATGGATATAAAAAGACCTGGTGACCTGAATGGATATAAATAGACCTGAAGTGACCTGAATGGATATGAGACGACCTGAAGTGACCTGAATGGATATAAATAGACCGGAAGTGACCTGAATGGATATAAATAGACCTGAAATGACCTATATGAATATAGAAAGACCTGAAGTGACATGACTGGAATAAAAATGACCGGAATTGACCTGAATTGACATGACTGGTCCTGAAATGAGTCGCTGTTGACCAGATGGGACCTAACTGGATGTGAGGGAAAGTGGGGTAAGATGAATGGACTGGATATTTGCTGACTGGATAGGATCAATGAAATGGCGGAGGACAGGGCGACATGGAGGCGATTTGTTTGTGGCCACCCCTTACGGGATTAAGGCGTCTGGCAATAGATAGATAGATAGGAGTGGGGGGTCGTATTCCAAGGACGGTATTTTTGTGAGTTAAGGAAGCTCCCTAACATCTCCTCCTTAGCGATTTACTTCTAGATATGGGTTTTGTATGTTATTTATTTATGCAGAGTACGTCGATATTGGAAGGATTTATATAGTACAGAGGACAGTAAAGGGAAATAAACAAATCGCTTAGGAAAAGGTGTTAGGGAGCTTCTTCAGCCGACGAGAATACGGGTCCAAGTAGCTTAATAACTCGTAATTCCTCTTCCGTAGCGATTTATGTAGCACTTCACACCTCAACCACCAGAATGCAGATGACGTCCTTCCAAATGTAACCACGCTTTTACCAGACAAATATATTAAACTTAGGAATGATATCTCGTACTGAAGGGACTAATTAAGGCGATATCTAACCCACACAGTTAGAAAAAAAATCCATAGCTAATTAATATCGTCAGAGATGGCAAAAATTAAATATAAGGCTTCCCAGGGCTCAGTAGTTTAATAATCTTGTGGTTTGTTATTGATGGCAGCGGTGTCGGTATTGCAACGATATAAGTAACATGCACGGGATTGTTAACGTGCAGTGTGCAAGATAAGTCGGTCAGGGAGAGGTGCTACGAAGCCTTCTATGCCGCTTAGAATACGGCCTTTGATGTGCAGGACCAGAGAGAACCTGCACTGATCTAACTGGACCTGCACTGACCTAACTGGACCTGCACTGACCTAACATGACCTACGCTGACCTAACTGGACCTGCTCTGACTTTAGTGGACCTGCCCTGACCTAACTGGACCTGTGCTGACCTAACTGGACCTGTGCTGACCTAACTGGACCTGTGCTGACCTAAGTGGACCTGCACTGACCTAAGTGGACCTGCATTGACCTAATTGGACCTGCACTGACCTAACTGGATCTGCACTGACCTAACTGGACCTGTGCTGACCTAACTGGACCTGCGCTGACCTAACTGGACCTGCACTGACCTAACTGGACCTGCGCTGACCTAACTGGACCTGCACTGACCTAACTGGACCTGTACTGACCTAACTGGACCTGCACTGACCTAACTGGACCTGCACTGACCTAACTGGACCTGCACTGACCTAACTGGACCTGTACTGACCTAATTGGACCTGCAATGACCTAACTGGACCTGCACTGACCTAACTGGACCTGCACTGACCTAACTGGACCTGTGCTGACCTAACTAGACCTGCACTGACCTAACTGGACCTGCACTGACCTAACTGGACCGGTGCTGACCCAACTGGACCTGCACTGACCTAACTGGACCTGCGTTGATCAATTGTAAGTGAATCTGACCTGATCCAACTGGACCTGACACTCTAACTGAACTTGTATTGATCTAACTGGACCGACGTCGATCTTAAGTGGACCTGACGATCTAAGTTTACCTGATTTGATCTAAGCGAATCTGACTTAACCTAACTGGACCTGACTTAACCTAACTGGACCTGACTTGTTCTAACTCGACTGGACGATCTCACTGAAGTTGATGATCTGACTGGACCTGGCATGATCTGACTGGACCTGCCATGATCTAACTGGACCTGACCTGATCTGACTGGACCTGACCTGATCTGACTGGACCTGACCTGATCTGACTGGACCTGACCTGATCTGACTGGACCTGACCTGATCTGACTGGACCTGACTTAATCGGACTGGACCTGCCATGATCTAACCGGACCTGACTTGATCAGACTGGACCTGACTTGATCAGACTGGACCTGACTTGATCTAACTGGACCTGCCATGATCTAACTGGACTTGACCTGATCTGACTGAACCTGCCATGATCTGACTGGACCTGACTTGATCTGACTGGACCTGCCATAATCTGACTAGACCTGACTTGATCTGACTGGACCTGCCATGATCTAACTGGACCTGACTTGATCGGACTGGCCTGCCATGATCTGATTGGACCTGCCATGACCTGACTGGACCTGACTTGATCTGATTGGACCTGACATCATCTGACCTGCACCTGACGATTTAACTGGACATCCGTTGACCTAAGTGAACTGAATTACCCAAAGTGACCTGAATGGACTGGAGGTGACCTGTTTGGACTGCAAAATGACCTGTTTGGATCGAAAGTGACCCGTTTGGACCGGAAGTGACGTGTCTGGACCGGAAGTGACTTGTCTGGACAGGAAGTGACTTGTCTGGACCGGAAGTGACTTATCTGGACAGGAAGTGACTTGTTTGAACCGGAAGTGCCTTATCTGGACCGGAAGTGACTTGTTTGGACCGAAAATGACTTGTCTGGACAGGAAGTGACTTGTTTGGACCGGAAGTGACTTGTTTGGACCGGAAGTGACTTGTTTGGACCAGAAATGACCTGTGTGGAATGGCAGTGACTTGTTAAAACTTGTATGTGTTTACTTGTCTCTACCGAAAATGACTTCTTTCAGCTTGCAATGATTTTTTTTTTCCAGAGGTGTTTCTTTCTTTTTTTTTATTTTATTTATTTATTTATTTTTTTTTTACTGGATCTGACCTGATTATATTGGAATTTACGTGATTGTACCTGATCGAATCGGAACTGATCTGATTGGACCAAAGTTGACCTGACTGGATCGGAGTTGACCTGGCCTGACTGGACCGGAGTTGACCTGACCTGACTGGACTGGAGTTGACGTGACCTGACTGGCCCGGAGTTGACCTGATCTGGCTGGACCGGAGTCGACCTGACCTGACTGGACCGGAGTTAACCTGACTGTACCATAGTTGTCGTGACTGGGCTGGAATGAATGTGAAGGGCGTGGATAGACCTGAAATGACCTGAGCTGGCTACTGAACTAACAGTGCTTTTGAGGTCAACCACGATATTAGCCCCTTGACTCCAGTGACCTAGTGTTGTTTAATTCTTGCTCTCTACAGACAATTTAATTTATCTTGTGGGAAGCCTCTGGATGTAAGGGGGTTAGAAAAAATAGTGTCCATTTCAATTTCTCAAGAATGAATGATTTTGTGAAGGTTGTGTAAAGTTGTCAGGTGGTGGGAGGGATATAACGAGTGTCCTCAGGCTGAAGGGGTTAATGGGCCAGGTCAAGTGTTCTTTGGCCAGTCCTGCTCACGAGACGCAGGTGCGTGGTTGATGTATGCCATTGTTACCCGTCCCCTTCCCGGAGGGGCTCGGGGGCGGGTATTGTTTTCACTCGGTTTGTCTGTCTGTCTGTGTTTGTTTGTTTGTTTGTTTGTTTGTCTGTGTCTGTGTGTGTGTGTCTGTCTGTCTATCTGTCAGTCAGTCAGTCTGTCTGTCTGTTAACAACTTTACGAGAAAACTGCTGGTGCGATTTTGACTGAAGTTAAAGGGATGATGGGCCATGACCTTCTGATCGCCTGATTAAATTTTGGGCCCAACTGGGCCCAGGCCCAGACTGTAGCCCCCCCCCCAAAAAAAAAAAAAAGTGTCGGGTTCAAATCGTGTTTTCGCCACAACTGCTTTCAGCTTCGTCATATCGAAATAAAACCAGAACCTAAAGGTGTATCTTTCAAATCTGCATCCTATAACATGCCTCATTACATCAGGGGGGGCCACCCTCCAGTTAGCAATAGGGGGGTGAATTGCAGGTGGGTCGGGCCTAAAATTTCAAATGACATAAAATCATAAATATTCACCCGATTTACCCCAAATTTGATATGTGACATCTTTGACTAGATATCCTGTTGTTTTTATACGTCAGCATTAAATTGACTGCCTGGGACGGGTTCGTTGTGCCATGGCATCGCTTCTTGTTTTTTTTGTTTTTTCGATGGTAAGTGTTTTGCTATGGGGATTGACTATATACAGTATCTATCCATCTGTCTGTCTATCTGTCTGTCTATCTTTATCTGTATCTGTCTGTCTGTCTGTCTCTGTCTGTCTGTCTGTCTGTCTCTCTCTCTCTTTTTGTGTGTGTGTGTGTGTGTGTGTGTGTGTGTGTGTATATATATATATATATATATATATATATATATATATATATATATATATATATATATATATATATATGTATGTATGTATGTATAATATAAACTTTAACCTTCTTGGACATTGTTTTAAGCAAGTATGTGCACTATTTATACATGCACCTCCAGCCTTCACATGCGAGTCATCAATAAGACACTGATCATGCACTACTGTCATGGCTTGAGGGTTGGAGGAGACGTGGGTGCTGTTAGGCACGGACGAACTTTCAGCCTGGCCCTCACTGTTGGACCTAAATCCCAAGAATAAACTACAAGAAACGCCTTGTGCATTTATTATTTTTTTAATTATTATTACCACAGAGCAACAAAGTAAGAGGGGTTTGCATTCAGGTCTGCAGGTATACTACTGGATGTACAGGGACAACGGGGAATCAGATAAGTTCAGTTTAACCGGTCCGAGAATCGAGTTTCGGCTCTTCTAATTTGCGAGCCAATTGTGCTAAGCAGTACACCACCGGCTCCAGCCCCCCCTTCAGTATATTATTTGACAGGAAGCTGAGAATTTCAAGTGTTGTGTTGTTGGTTGGTATTTAAAGAGAACTACCGTGTGGAATATAAATATCAACTGTTTATATATTTCCTTAACCAATCTTGAGTTTTATGGCATGTATTTTAAAGATATGTCAAGCAGCAGAAGTGGTTATGTTTGTTGTTGCGTCAGTGCAGCTTACCCACTGATTTATGTATTTGTGATGAGGTCTGCGTCTTGGCCAGCAGCGTGGTGGACGCTGATTGATGTGATGGGTGGTATTTTTATCGCCTACGCAGAGGATAGTTAATGTTTTTGGTTACGTGTGTGTGTGTGTCTGTGTGCTTGTCTGTTCGAATTTGATTTCTGAGAACCCTGATTTAGGAACCTGATTTTTGGGTTGGTAGCAGTTGAACATATGGTAGGTCTGTGTCGTATATGAGGGTCAAAGGGTCAGTGTCATTGGAGTGAAAAGAAATATACTCCATGTGGGTTGTTCTCCTCCTTCTCGTGAACATTCAGGTGGATGATTTATTTGTTTGTTTATTTTTGTTTGCTTTACCTGGAGTTTGGTTTCGTGTACTGTTACTGTATTGGTGTGTATGTGGATTGACTGAACTACTGCAATAATTTACTTGTGGTGCCTCAACATTCAGTCATAGTATGTTGAGGTTGTGAATGTCTTTTGTGTTGTTGTTGTTGTTGTTGAAAGAAGGTGTTGTAGAATGGCGTGTGTTGTGCATGAGGCTTCAGTGGTCTACCGTTCGGTGTTGAACATGTGAGTGTTTGTGTCTGTTGTTCTGTTTGTTGTTGTACTTGTTCGAAGAAAGTGTTGTAGAAGGGTGTGTTTTGATTTAGTTCGATAAGGTGATGATGGGAGTGTGTTGGGGTGGATGGAATGATTGTGGGGGTGTGGCGGTGTGTGGGGTGTGTTTAGAATGTATGACTGTCTTCGTATAGAAGTAGTGGGTGTGGTAGTGTGTGGAGTGTGTTTAGTATGTATGGGTGTCTTGGTATATGGGTAGTGGGTGTGTGGGTGTGGTGGTGTGTGGGGTGTGTTTAGTATGTATGGGTATCTTGGTATATGGTAGTGGGTGAATGGGTGTGGTGGTGTGTGGGGTGTGTTTGGTGTGTATGGGTGTCCTGGTATATGGTAGTGGGTGTATGGGTGTGGTGGTGTGTTTAGTATATATGGGTGTCATGGTATATAGGTAGTGGGTGTATGGGTGTGGTTGTGTGTTTAGTATATATGGGTGTCATGGTATATGGTAGTGGGTGTATGGGTGTGGTGGTGTGTTTAGTATATATGGGTGTCATGGTATATAGGTAGTGGGTGTATGGGTGTGGTGGTGTGTGGGGTGAGTTTAGTATGTATGATGACATGTATGGAGGAGTGCACTTTGCTCCACATGTGTCTTGAGTTGCTGAGGTAGTGTTTGTTGGAGGGTGTGGTGTGGATGTTAGGGCTGGGTTGTTATAGTTGTTGTGAATGACGTTGTGGTTGTTGTATGGTTTGCTGTGTTTTGTGTTGGGTGTAGGGTTATATTCTAGTTTTCGTAACTACTTTTCCATAGCCATTTATTCTTCCTCAGCAACTTCTTGTGTCATTGATGCAAGCTATGTCGAGATTAAAACTAAATAAATAACTTACTAGAGAATGTTGGTGTAATATGCAAAATTAATCGCTAAGGTAGAGGTGCTGCGAAGCTGGTTATAGCATTTATTCTTCGGTCGTCAGGAGTGGTTGTTAGGGTGTGTTGTGAGAGGACTCTTGTGTTTATGTTTACCTTATGAGTGTGTTTTTGCCTCTTTTTCGGTTGTATTTTTGGCTCTTAGAACCTGTACTTATTGTGAGCTGCGTTGTGTGTGTGTGTGTGTGTGTGTGTGTGTGTGTGTGTGTGTGTGTGTGGCGTTGGGTGTGTAGTATTGGTTGTGTACTGTACCGTGTGCGCGTGTGTTGTAGTACCATATTACGCTTGTATTAGTTTGGCGTTGCATGTGTGGTGTTGTGTTGCGTGTATTCTGGTGTAGCATGGGATACGTGGTGAAGTTGGTGTGGTATCGCCTGTGTATTGGTGTAGTGTAGCGTATGTGGTGGTGAAGTGTAGTGTGTGCTGGTGTGGTTGTGTGTATGTTGGTGATGTGTATGTGTGTGTTGGACCTGTACTTGTGAGGTGATGTCGCGTTTGTTGTGGTGTTCACGTAATATTGCCCGTGTTCTGGTAGTCCTTATCTTTATTGATGTAGCGGAGTGTTGGTGCAGGAGGTAGGCCATACTGCTTAACTCTTCGGCAGCAGTGAATATTGCAGACTGAATAAATTACCTTTCGTACTCTGGAATATTATACAAAACGTGACCCTTTCTTTCTTTCTTTTTTTTTTTACAGTTTTAGAGCTTTGGTTTTGTTGATTGTGGTTTAATCTTTTAACATTAACCTAAATTAAATACAAAGTAGGTATTTGCAGCTATAGGGTTTACTCCTTCAATACGGCGAAGTAATATTATTCTTTGCTACCACCAGTCTAATTCATTCTACTTAATGCCAGCGTCATGTGAAGAGTTAATGAAGGCTGCATCTAAACTCCTTCACTTCCACACGTCTCCTTAAAAGATGAATAAGATTACCTGAGAGTGGCGAGAATAAGGTACAAAGTAAGTCACCGGATTGAAAGGGTTGGTAGCGGCCCCTCCACTGCAGCGGCCGCCACAGACAAGGAGAGAGAGGGAAGATTTGGCCTCTCGATAAGGACGCCGAGGAACCAGACGTAGGGTCGTATTTTATGTGGCTTCGAGATTTCGTAACACCTCCTCCATAGCTACTTATTCTTCAGGTTACACTTCAGTATTTTCTCGTGTGTTACTGATTCACCTCATGTCGATGTTGAAACGCTATAAATGACACCAGAGAATGTTGGGGTGTAATATGCAAAATGAATCGCCAAGAAAGAGTTGCTGCGACGCTTCCCCTGCCACCTTGACTGCTGACTTTAGGCTATCCTTCTTTATTGATGGGGTACTCCTTCGCATAACTCAGACAGCCACACTGGTACCTGGTGGATTGTGTGTTGCTGATGGTAAAGTTGGTGATGGTGGTGATAGGTATGGTGTTGTTAGTGGTGGTGGTGAGAGACCTGTGATGGTAGTTGTGAAGGTGACTGTGTTGCTGGCGGCGACTCTGGTAGTACTGATGGTGGTGATAGAAGTAGTGTTGATAACCGTGGTGGTGGTGATGGTAGAGGTTGTTGTGGTATTGGGAGTCATCGTTATGGTAATGGTGGTGGTGTTGGTGACATTGGTGGTAATGATAGCGGTGTTGACAGTGGTGGTGGTAGTAGTGGTGAGAGTAGTGATGGTAATGGTTGTGGTGCTAGTAGTGTTGGTAATGATGGTAGTGATGCAGGTAGTGATGTTGGTGATAGTGGTAGGTAGTGGTATTAGTGGCAGGGATGCTTGTAGTCGTGGCAGTGATAGTAGTGTGTGTGGAGGGGGGACGAGAGGTCCCTGAGCCAGTACACACATGTAGCACCACTGACAATGTGCACATGTTTCCATAGCCGTAGTTGACCGCTGCAGACAGGAACAGTATACCATAGTAGACAGGCGTAGCAGTCACAGTGCAGAGTTAAATGTTTGGCCCTTAGACCAATTAATGGGCGTGGGTGTTGAGCTTTGAATGCCTTCCAATATATATATATATATATATATATATATATATATATATTTGTGTGTGTGTGTGTAGTTAAGATACGAGTATGAGGGTCATAAGTCAAAAGACACCGTCACTGGAGTGAAAAGAAATCATCCCCAAGGGAGCGGTAGGTTTTCGTCTCGGGGGCATTGTAGTGTGGCTTTATATTTGCTGTCGCCAGACGATTTCATTCAGCTATGAAAAGACCACAAACTCTCTGTACACCTAGTACCTTTGTATCATCTATGCCAAAGCCTCTACTGCCCAGGGGCCTGGGGTTAGGTTACTCATTCCAAATATTGAAGACGTGAGTGATAAGTCGCTTGCTCCTGAATGGCATTATGTGAACAGTAAACCTCACCTTCCCTTGAATGTAAACCCTTGTGGACCACATCCAGGTGGAATGTTTTAACCTACACCTGGCATCCATCTGGTTATATGATTACCATTCAGAGCAGTAAGTGGTTTCCTGAGATACGAGTCTCTCACCAAGGCGTTACTGAGGGTAACACAGCATTGAATGAGTGGATGGTGGGTGCCACCACGTACCATAGCTTTGAAAAACTAATACTGGTCAAGGGATGGTGACCACGTGCCTGATATTTGACTTTGAACGGTGACCTTGACCTTTGATCGAACGGCTCGGAAATCGAACCACTTCTTCCCATCCCTTCACACAGTATATGTGCCAGGTTGATAAAAATCGGATCAAACATTCATGAGATAACCCCGCGCCGTGCCTTGATCCTAATTGGGCGAGGCAGTGATTAGATATTTTGTTAACATAGATACGTAGATAGATAAGCACATAGAAACGAACTCGATGACAATACCGACGCCTTCATCCTCTGTGAAACTGAGTATCGAAATATAAAGCAGTCTAAAAAGTGAGTCAGTTGAATAGGCAAGTTGTGAGTGAAGCATGTACTGTACCTAATTGATATTTTGAGAATTTATCGCTGGAAAAGGAGGGGGACCGGTAGCATCAGCGGGGTACAGCAGCGCCGACCCCTTCAGTAGCATGAATTCTTTTTTTTTTTTCTTGGTACTGTCAGTCGGTTGTGCCACGTCATCTTTAATAGTATTTCAGTGGCCAGTCGCATCGCTGAACCTCTCTCGCAGTGAAGGGGTTGAGGATCGTATTGTAAGTGGAGATTTCGTATCACAGCTGACTTTGCGATTTTATTTTTTCTGTACGTGATTGCACAGTATCCATTCTCAGGTTGGTGATGCAAACTGTGTCGATGTTACAGAGATTTAAATAGCACACAAGAAAATGTTAAGGTGTAATGTGTAAAATAGGTCGTTTTGGGGAATTTTTAGGCTACCACGAATCCTGCTATACCGCCTGGAATAGTGGTCCTGGTATGAAAGGAAGAAGCAGCAGGGAAGAGTATGTGGTATGATGTGTAGTGGTGTAGCTAGTAGGAACAGCAGGTAGTGAGGGAAGTAGCAAACGTTCCAGCAGCAGCAGACGGGCAGCAACATTAAATAGGGACAGCAGGATTCGACAGGGGCAACAGTGGTAGATGGGGAATGCAGGAGTAGAAAGCAGCAGTAGATCCGGAATGCAGGAGTAGAAAACAGCAGTAGACAGGGACAACAGGAAAAGATGGGAACAGCAACAGTAGCTAGACAGACACAGCAGTAGTAGACATGGCCAACAGGAATAGATATGGACAGCGGCAGTAAGCGGAGACAGTAGCAGCAGACAGGGGCAAGAGAAGCAGTAGATAAAAGCAGTTGATAGTTTCTGTAGAGAGTAGCAATAGACAGAAGCAGGTGATAGGAGCAAAAGACGGTAGCAGTAAACAGCAACAGTAGACAGTAGCAGGAGATAGGGCCGGTAGACAACAGCAGTAGACAGTGGAAGTAGACAGCAGCAGTAGCAGGGTGAGGGGCGGAGGAACAAGTACTGTACTCAGGCTCTCCCCCCTCCCTCTCCCCCTCCCCCTCATAATTTTAGTACATTCCCTTCCCCTCCACTACCCCGCCCTGCCTCACCCTGCCTTACCGCTCTGGCCTGTCTCACTCTGCACCCTGCCTCACAGCTCTGGCCTGTCTCACTCTGCACCCTGCCTCACCGCTCTGGCCTGTCTCACTCTGCCTCACCCTGCCTCACCGCTCTGGCCTGTCTCACTCTGCCTCACCCTGCCTCACCGGTCTGGCCTGTCTCACTCTGCACCCTGCCTTACCGCTCTGGCCTGTCTCACTCTGCACCCTGCCTTACCGCTCTGGTCTGTCTCACTCTGCCTCACCATCCTGCCTTGGCTCTCTTTGCTGCACCACTCGCCTTTCCTCTCCATCTAGCCCTGCCTCCCTCTTCCCTGCCTCTCCCCTGCCCCTCCCTCTCCCTGCCTCAGCCCTCACTCTCTGCTCTGCCTCATAAGTGTACTCATTCACTCATCATTTCTCACCCTGCTACACTCACCCTACCTCCCCACACACACACTTTTTTTCATTTGAGTCACAAGCCAGTCAGGAGCCACACACTATTTTTGCTTCATATCTTATCACACTTGGTCTGTCTTACTCATTCTGCCTCACTCACCCTGTCTCATCCACCCTGTCTCAGTCACTCATCCTGCCTCATTTACCCTGTCCCACTCACCCTGCCTCACCCGCCCTACTTCACCCACCCTATCTCACTCACCCAGCCTCACCCACCCTATCTCACTCACCCAGCCTCACCCAGACTGCCTTACTTACGCTGCCTTTTTCACTGAGCCCATAAGACTTACTGATTAAAAAGGAAGAAAGAAACTAAGACCTGTGGGGTGTTTCAAGATACAGTACTTAACCCTCCACAACGAAGACTTTTTTTTTTCTTCTTCTTTTCTTCCTCCCTCCCCGCCCCCCCCTTTTTTTTTTTTTTTTTTTTACTCTTGCTATGTCCAGACGAGTGTTTGAGCTAAGGTGAGGTTTTTCCAAATTTAGGGAATAAATATAGCCTTAATATACATCCCGTCTCTGGTGCGTCACATCCCGGATATTACTTCCCTTGCGGCTAACCACTTCAGTGCGATGGCGTATATTTACACTTTATATTTGTTGCAACTAAGAGATTGTTTTCAATTTTGGAGAGTCACCTGGTAGTGTAGTTGTTAATGAAGGGTGTAACTAAAACCCTCAAGGCTGCAGTGGCTCTTCCAAGTTAGATAAGTTGCGTGGCGCACAAATGAAATTAAAATGACGTCCTCTGGCTGAAGGGGTTGACGTAAAATTATAGTTGGGAATGATCTTCGTCAGGGAAAGATTAAATTTATGTGAAACTACCCTTCTTGATTGAACTAACTCCTTCGGTTAGAGAGGCTTTTCCTTAGTTGAATAAAATCACCTGATGGAGACTCCTTATAAGTTTCGTGTTTGTAATTGTGTTTGTCCAGGATGAAGTATTTGAGTATGATCTTACGAGTACTTCCCAGCATTAGTACTCTGAATAAATACATGTACAAGTCGTTACGCAGCTCGTTGGACACATATAGCCTAGTTCACAACACAAAAAGCCATACAATTTATGAAGAATTATAAAAGTAAATAAATGAATATGCATGACTTACAGTATTTGATCCTTATGAGAAGTACCTCCACACACACATTACGAAAATTCCATCCGGCGTGAAGGCAGACAGGGTGATTCTTTTATTAGTTTTCATACAGGACATTGGCTAGAGGTTGTGGTGGCTGAAGGAAAATAGTAAACAAAAGAAAAAAAGTCGTAACTAATGTAAAAAATTTTTTGTTTTGATGTAACAGCAGATCACACACCAAGGACCCAAAGGACTTTTTTTTTTCCTCTGTCTGTCTGTCTGTCTGTCTGTCTCTGTCTGTCTGTCTGTCTGTCTGTCTCTCTCTCTCTCTCTCTGTCTGTCTGTCTCTCTCTCTCTCTCTCTCTCTCTCTCTCTCTCTCTCTCTCTCCATATATTCCTGTTTACCAGCCACCTACTTACCTACCTGCCTGTCTACCTAAAACGTACACACCTACCTTCCTGTCTACCTCTAACCTACCTACCGACCCACCGACCTACCTACTTCTCGCTCCTCTTGACACACGTTTAGTTACTTTTCTTGCCTCACTCACCTTACCTCACTCACCCTGCCTCACCCTGTCCATCTCTCCTACCTTTTCGGTCTTCTCCTGCTATTCCGTTTTCTTCTTACATTTCCCATTTTCTTATTGATGTAACTTTTTCCTTCCATTTAGCAGCCTTTTCATAACCTCTTCTTTTTCCTATTATTCACCTTCTCTCTTTCCTCGTTACTCTTATATAACTTTTCCTTTGTTT
Source organism: Coenobita brevimanus (assembly GCF_032717465.1). Taxonomy (NCBI): domain Eukaryota; kingdom Metazoa; phylum Arthropoda; class Malacostraca; order Decapoda; family Coenobitidae; genus Coenobita; species Coenobita brevimanus. The sequence continues at coordinate 34,097,245 of NC_137056.1, read as the reverse complement.
TCTTCCCTTTCATTTCTTTCCGTCGCTTTTTCCGTTTTTTAACTCTTTACTTTCCTTCCTTTCCTTTCCTTCTTTCTTTTTTTTGTAGCTTTCCGTGTTTTGATAATCATTTTCTTCCTTTCTTCCCTTCCTTGTACATTTTTATTTGATTTTGTAAAGCTGTTCTTCCTTTTTCCTTTCTTCACTCCCCTTTCTTTCCTTCCTGTTATTCTTTCCTTTCTTTCTCCGTTATTTTTCCCTACCAAGCTGCTCATTTTATTCCTTCATTGTTAATTGTCTTATATTGGAACCCTGTCCTCTCCATTCTTCCTTCCCCTGCTGTCTTTTTTCTTGACCTTCATCTGCCTAGCTTCTTTTTATTCTCCTTTTCCTTTTTTCTTGTTTTCCTTGCATTATTTTCTTTATTAATTCTACAATCTCCGTATCTTCTTATTTTCCTGTTGCAATCTTTCTTTCTTATTTTCCTTCCTCCTGTTACCTCTTCTTTCCCGTTTCCCTGTACCTTCTCATACATAATTTTCTTCTGTTCAGTATTGGCTGCTATTTTATTCCAAACATTATATACTTAGAAAATTATCTCCATCTTAAACAAACGAACGGTGATTAGGGACATTGTTATTATTTAAGGTATGTATGTGTGTATGTATGTACGAGTGTGTATGTGTAGTGCCGATGAATGTATGTATGCAGTATTTATAAGTAAGTGTAGTTTGCCCAGGTAAAGTATGTGATGTAATGGACTGACACTCAAAATATCAATAGATCTGTACTTCAACTTTGGTGTTGGAAATTGTGGTACAGTTTGTCGTGTATAGTTGATGTTACGAGGGGCGTTCAAAAAGTTTTGGCAACAGGGTAATAAAAGCAGAGTTAATAGAGATACACATTTATTGAAGTTCACATTCCTTCAACATACTCTCCTCTAAGGTTTACACACTTCTGGAGCCGTGTCATCCACTTAACAAAGCACTCCGAGTACTCAGAAACAGTTGTATTCTTCAGTTCTGAATTTATCCTCCTGGCAAGGTCCTGTTCCCTTCGAAAATGGATCCCAGCAAGTTTTGCTGACAACTTAGGGAATAGCCAAAAGTCACATCCTAAGTTGTCAGAAAAACTTGCTGGGATCCTCTTCGAAGAGAACAGGACCTTGCCAGGAGGATAAATTCAGAACTGAAGAGTACACCTGTTTCTGAGTACTCGGAGTGCTTTGTTAAGTGGATGGCACGGCTCCAGAAGTGTGTAAACCATAGAGGAGAGTATGTTGAAGGAGTGTGAACTTCAATGAATGTGTACCTCTATTAATTTTGGTTTTATTACCCTGTTGCCAAAACTTTTTGAACGCCCCTCGATATGGAAGTTATAATTAACCTGTAGAATCCCGTGTCGCTAAGAAAAGAATGAACTAGTACACATCCTCATGCTGAAGGGGTTACCAATATTCACGCCTGTTTGGTATCGGAAATTCTTAAGTCTTGTTGTGGGGGAAATTATGTGAACTGTACCTAAACTTTTATTCATACAGTACCCATTTTCTCAAGGCGTATTTTACTCTTGTGGACCCTCCCTACCCCACCCATCACCAGTCCTGTTCATCCCACCCATTTCTGTCCTTCCACACCCATTTCTTTGCATTCTTTCTCTCTCCTTTTTATTTTTTCCCCTTTTTTTCTTTTTTTTCCTCCTCTGGTTCTTTCATTTTTGGAGGATTTTTAACATCAATTTTTCTCAGTTCCCGTCACTTCCTTCACTCTTAACTGGCCTGACAACCCAGGCGGCGACTCTCTCTCTCTCTCTCTCTCTCTCTCTCTCTCTCTCTCTTCCTCGTCCTCGTCTACTACCTCTCCCCTTCACTTCCCTTCCCCTAGCCCCATTCCTTCCTCCCTTCTCTTCCCCCAGCAGCCCCTTACCTCCTTCCAGCAACTCCTCCACTCCCCTTCCCCTTTCTCCATCCCCACCATCAAGCCCCTCCTCCTATATACCCCTTTAGCATTGTCCCCCATCCTCTCCCTCTTAACATATCTGCTATACTCAGCTTTTAGCATACTTCTCCACACCTTTCCCCTTCTTGCTTGTGTCCCTCCAGCCTTCCCCTCTCCCCCCTTTCCCCTCACCCCTTTCCTCTCCCCTCCCTTCCCTTCCCCCTCATCATCTCTGTCGTATTTATCATGCAGTATCCAACCCCTCACTCCCACGCCTGTACCCCTTCTCCCATATACCTCTCCAGTCTCCCATCCCCCTCCCTCTCCCTCCTCCTTTCCCTCTCCCTCCCCTTTCCCTCTTCCTCCAGCACATTGCCATATCCACCCATCACCGTCCTCCCCCCATCCCCCCTCTCCCATATACCCCTCTTCTCTCGTCCCCCTCTTTCTCCCCATTCCCTGTTCCTTCTCCCCCTCCATGTAGTGTATCTGTCATATTTACCCATCATCATCCAACACCCCCTCCCTCCCCACCCCTCCCTTTCCCTTTTCCAGCCTCCCCTTCCCATCTTCCTCCCCCTTCTTTCACCCCTCCCCCCTCAACATTGCTGCCACCCCCCATGTATCCTTCCTCCCCTATCTTTTCCTTTTCTCTCTCCCCTTCCCTTCATCTTCTGCTTTCCCTCCCCATTCCTAGTCCCTCCCCTTTTCCCAATCCCCTACTCCTCCCCCACTTAATACCCTTCCCCTCCCCTCCCCTCCCTTCCCTCCCCTCCCCTCCTCTCCCCTCCCCTCCCCTCCCCTCCCCTCCCCTCCCCTCCTATCCCCACCTCTCCTCTCCTCTCCTCTCCTCTCCTCTCCCCCACTTAATACCCTCCCCCTCCTCTCCTCTCCTCTCCTCTCCTCTCCCCCACTTAATACCCTCCCCCTCCTCTCCTCTCCTCTCCTCTCCTTTCCTCTCCTCTCCTCTCCTTTCCTTTCCTCTCCTCTCCTCTCCTCCCCTCCCCTCCCCTCCCCTCCCCAACTTGATACCCTCCCCCTCCTCTCCCCTCGCCTCCCCTCCCCTCCCGACATATCTACCATATCCACCTTGCAGCCTCCCACTTACTCCCCCCCCCCCTGAAAAAAAATAAAATGACCAGCCGGGAGCAACCACCCCCTCCCCCCACACGGCCGTACCACCACACCCCGGGGAGACTCGGAGGGGCCGGCCACCACGACAGGTCACAAGGCATAAATTCCTACCAGACCTCGCTCGCAGAATCCCAATGAGGGGGGAAGGGGAGGGGAGGGAGGAGAAGGGGGAGGGGGAGGGGAAGGGGGAGGGGGTAGCTTCTTGATCATTTGCGTACGGGAAGGAGGGAGGGAGGGAGGGAAAGGGGAGGAGGCACACTTCCTACTCTGGGTTTTCTTTAGCTTCGTAAAAAATTAAGTCTGTCTGGCATTTCTCTCTCTCTCTCTCTCTCTCTCTCTCTCTCTCTCTCTCTCTCTCCACAGACATTTTTATCTAACTTAAGGAAGAACCCCATTTTGAAGGGTTTGTTATATCCTGTTATCTAACCTTCCAAATCGAAGAGCCCATCCAAAGCTGAATATAATCACGTTGAGACAGCAGGCAGGGGTGTTACGTCTCCCTGGTTGTTCACTTTCTATATGGATGGAATTTTAAGAGATATTAGATAGGGCAATGGCTGGAGAGTCTAATGAAAGACGGTCGGGTTCGGAAACTTCCTGTACTGTTGTTTGCTGATGATACTGTATTGTTAAATGAGGATGAATGTGAACTGCAAGGCTTGGTGAATGAGTTTGGGAGTGTATGTAGGAAAATGTTTCTAAAAGTGAATGTACATACGAGTAAAGTTGTGGTCTTGGGATTAATGAAGTTACAGAATGCACAGACTGTATGGTGAGGGAATGGAGAATATGAGTTCATTCAAGCAGTTAGTGTAATGAGTAAGGGTGAGAGTTTACCTGATGAAGTGCTTGAAAGGATACAGGATAGAGAGGTTGCTGGTTCATTGAAAGCATTGTAGTGATAAAGAATAAGGAACCGAGCATGAAATACGAGAAAATGTCCCTTCATGATAGCATTATGATCCCCACTCTAACATACGGAAGTTAAGCGTGTCCCGTGTTGGAAGGACGCAAGTCAGGAGTGAGAGCAGAGGAAATGAGTTATCTGAGAGGAGTATGTGGAGTTACGTGTACAGACTGGCAGATAAACGAAGATTGATGAAGATGTGAGTGAAGGTGTTAGGGAAATACTTTGATATGGTTTGGACATGTGGAAACGATGGAAGATAAGAGACTGATAAGAAGAGCGTATGTGAGTGGGGTGAAAAGGGAGAGGGCGAGAGGGAGACCTAGGATGAGACGGAGGAATGGTGCTGAGAGAGATACTGTACATGAGTGAGGGGTGTGTGAGTTGGAGGGAGGACAGTCAAATGCTATAGAGGACAGTGACGGGGAGACGATTTGTTTGTGGTCAGTTCTTACGGGATTAAGGCGTCTGTTAACAGGTAGGTATGTAGGGAGGGAGAGAGAGAGAGAGAGAGAGAGAGAGAGCGAGAGAGAGAGAGAGAGAGAGAGAGAGAGAGAGAGAGAGAGAGAGAGAATTTATCATTGAATGTGCTCTTGCCATGTTTCCCTTCAGTGTTTCTTTTATCCTCTCACGGTGACATTAACGTCGTGATTTGGCGCTTTCTTAAGACATGCTTGTTGGAGATAAGAGTATATTCTGCTCGTTACACCTCAGTATTCTCTCTCTCTCTCTCTCTCTCTCTCTCTCTGCCTGCATGCAAACCTAATCTACGATAGGGAAACGATATTAAGGTTGCAAATGTGACCCCTGCTCTCCCCTTCCCTATCCTGACAACATAATTCCGTTCTTTATACCATCTTTTTCTATACCAATTTTATTCCCCAAGATGATCACCTTTCCATTTTTCCCTCTTTTCTTCCCCTCACTTTAAAAATCTTAGCTTTAACTATCCTAACTTTAAATATCCTGACTTGACAGAGTAACCCAAGCAACTCACATATTAACCTAACCTAGACTTTCCTGTTTAGAAGAAAGTGCAAAAAATGATACACAGAATGGATATCAGTGGCAGGATACGTGGGGCTCTGTCAGACTTCCCACCGCCACCACCACCACCACCACAGTGCTACATAGGGACGAATTCTAGGAGGCACAAGAGACCAGTACCCATTCCTTTGCGATTTATTTTGCATTTTACACCTTCATATTCTTTGTGTGTGTGTGTGTGTGTGTGTGTGTGTGTGTGTGTGTGTGTGATATTTATAGTATCGATGTGCCTTGTGTCAGAACGTACAGGAAGATAGAAACGGTATGATATGCAAAATAAATCGCTAAAAATGAGGTGCTACGAAGCCTGCTATGCTATATAAAACACGGCTCATACACTAACAGGGACATGTCACAGTACTCGTCACAATTGTCCATCATCAGGTACAGTGCATTGGTGACAGTAGTTAACATAATAGTAACTGCAGTAGTAGAGGTAATTCAAACAATTTCTTGATGGTAACAATACGAGAAACGTTACCTTACCATGGACCAATTTTCTTCTTTTAGCAGCATATATCAGGAAGATCTGTAACAAAAAAATAAACAGATAAATAGTCAAATAAATAAAATAAAAAAGCTGTACATTATTGACATAAATAGTGGTGATCATTGTCCACCCATCCCGTGCCTACATCTTCCTCAGGTGACAAGCCTAATGGTTTCCTGTTGCCCAGGAAATAATTTAAAGCGTTGGGTGGTAACTAGATAACCAAATATCAGGATGATGTGCCTACAAGGGTGTCCCTGTTACCTGGATAGAAAGAGGCAAATACGGCGTCCATCCAGGAACCGGACTTGCACACACTTTCCTGTGCCTCAGTGTGGCGAAATGCTGTGCACCGCAAGGGAACCTCGGTTCATTGCAGGGGATGACCCTGCAGAGGCTCCAGGGGCTATTGTCTACCTATGGTTGATGGGCCTATTCGGCCAGACATATCAGGGATACTCAACTACTACTAGTACTACTACTACATAACACTTCATGATTATTGTTATATTCTAGCGTTAGTCTGTTGCTACAACTTGGCATTGAAGATAGAGAGATGGACGTCTTAGACCGAGTTAAGGTGAAAAGAGAGTTGTTAAAAACGGAAAGACCAGTGCTGTGAGTGTCATGATCATACTGTATATAAGGTGTGAGTATAGTGGGCCTCATGTGCTCCTGGAAGAACGCATCCTCATGTTTTGAGTAAGAATAGATAACTGCGAGGAGTGGTAGCAGATTGTCCTATCTGACTAACGCTGAAGTAATGGAGAATTTGTAATAAGAGTGTGTCACCCGCCTCCAACAGCTTCATTTATGCAGTGACGGAGGCCATTGGTAGTTTGTTTATGGCGCGTCTCTCCAGTGATGTACAGTCGCCATCAAAACTCCTGTCGCGTTTCCAGCTTCTCCAACCATGGTCTTTGAAAACCAGTGTGGTGAATTCGCAGCAGCTGACACTGATGGCTTTATTTGGCTATAGATCAGTGCCATCAGTGTCGGTTACTGCGGATTCACAACACTGATTGTCAGAGTCCGTGGAAAGGAAAACAGGAGACAGGACTTTTGATGTCGACTGTACCTTTAAGAAATGTCAAATTATTAATTCCTTCACTAACATGGCGTCATATTTATTTTATTGTTCGTAAACCCAGAGGGTCGTTATATATCTTGAGGAAAACTTCGTGTAGTGAAAATGGTCATTGAAAGGTAACACTCACCGCCCATATCGAGTACACGCTAGGGCTGTCTCATGTACGACTGGCGTGTTGGTATGAGCGTCTTTTTATTTTTTTTCGACGTCGGCGGATTTTATGGTAAATCGATAAAGTCTGTTTTAACGAAGCTTAAAGTCCTTAAACTGTTCCTGTCCCACGCGAGCTTCAGACCTGCATCCATTTGAGACTCCATAAGATACCCTCACATTCGAGATCACTCCTAAACTTAGTTAATTTATTTGGTAGTAGCAGAAATATAAAAAGGCGTCATCGTATTGATCCTGTGAAACCTTTCAATATGATGACTTCATGTGAATTATATTTCTGCCTGCAACAAGACTGTTGTATTCAGCATAAGAAAGACCACTTGTGGTCGTGGGGTTAATTCAGGTGCTCCTCACCTGGTGCCCCCACACATATCTCACCCACACCTGCTTTCACGTCTAACCAACACACCTGCCTCATCCCCACTGGCACATCTGCCTATCCCCCACCCCCACACCTGCCTTACTACCAACACACCTGCCTCATCCCCATCCCCACACTTGCCTCACTTCTCACAAACACACCTGCCCCACCCCCAACCCCACACGTGCCTCACCCCCATCCCTACACCTGTCTTACTCTCCTCCATTACACCTAGCTCACTCCACCCCACACCTGCCACACCCCACCCCACGCCTGCCTTACCCAGCCCCACACCTGCCCCACCCCCAACCCTACACCTGTCTTACTCTCCTCCTCCACACCTATCTCACTCCATCCCACACCTGTCTCGCCCCACCCCACGGCTGCCTCACCCAACTCCACACCTCCCTCACCCGAAATCTGCATCCCTGTCACATCCACAGCTGCCTCACTGCCCACAACTACCTCACCCTTACACCTGCATCACCTTCACACCTGCCTCACCCTTACACCTGCCTCACCCTCACACCTTCCTCATCACCCACGACCACACCTGCATCGCTAACACGTGCCTCACCACCCACCCCTACACCTGGCTCAGTCTCACACACCTGCCTCACTCCCACCCCCACATCTTCCTCATCCCCACCCCCATATCTGCCTCTCCCCCACCCCCACATCTACCTCACTCCCGCCCCAACATTTGCCTCACCCCTACCCCCACATTTGCCTTACCTCCACCCCCACATCTGCTTCACCACCACCCCACACCTTCCTCATCCTCACCCCCACACGTGCCTCGCCCCTGCTCCCACAATTGCCTTGCCCCAACTCCCACACGTGCCTCGCCCCTACTCCCACACGTGCCTCACCTGCACTCCTACACCTGCCTCACCTCCGTCCCTACACCTGCCTAACCTCCACCCCTCCACCTGCCTCACCCCCAAACCTGCCTCATCCCAACCCCAACACCTGCCTCATCCCTACCGCCACACCTGCCTCACCTGCACCCTAACACCTGTCTTACCCCTACCCTCATACCCTGCCCCACCCCTGCCCTCAAACCTGCCGCACCCCTGCCCTCAAACCTGCCTCACCCCTACTCTCAAACCTGCCTCACCCCTCATACCTGGCTGACCCTCACACCTGTCGTACCCCCACACCTACCTGACCCCACCTGCATACCTGCCTCTCCCTCACACCAACCGATCCCCATTAACCCCTGCACTACGATGGCGACATTCTACATTATTTCTAGACTATTATTTTCACATTAAGGGATATTGGAAGCTGGGGGTTTGCATGTAGCCTTCATGAAAATGTTTATTACCGAAAATCTCCTCTTAGGCAGAAAAAAAAAAATATTCGTATATAGAAAGAATAAATATAAAAAGTACTCAGCCAAAAGAGATTAATTCAGCCTCTTCCGTAAACCCGTCCACAATAATGACTCCTGTATTTTATTTTCTCTACCTCGAGGCTACTTTATAAATCTTAGGAGACTTTATTGAACTGGATGGGGATTGATATAGACTTCGTTAACCTCTTGGGTACGAGAGGCCTTTCGTTGGTTAAGTGAAGCGGTTAAATCGTCTGACGGTACAGAAATAATGAGACGTTATATTGAAGGGGTAAATGGAGATTGTTTGTAACCATTTCACTGCGAGAGGTTCCTTGTAGGTAGTCATACTGAAGGGGTGATAGCACCACCTGTGACCCTAGTTGACCTGACTGGTTTCGGATTAACAAAAAGAGAGCTTGGCCGTATGCTAGTCAGATTGCGAGGCTTTTTGACACCCCTACCTGAATGATTTATCTTGCTCATTACATCAGCATTTTATCCTGTATGTTAATTGATGTGTTTTCGGCATCGTCATGGATAGGGTATATAACACAGGAGAATATTAATGTCTGTCTTCCTGTTGCCAGACGCCTTATTCCCGTATGGGGTGACCACAAACAAAGCACCTCCCCCTTTCACTGTCCACACACACTTCGCCTGCACGTTTTGGTGTGTGTGGGTTCATGAATCGGTGTTTTAAGTCTAGCAGTCTCCAAACGAATTTATGCAACTTTGGCGGGATTTTTCCAACAGTTCATAGCATAGATGACAATTTTAACCCTTCAACCCGAGGATGCTTGATTGGCTTTGTGTGGTGCTGCCTCTAGAGTCTAGACGATATTATTCAGTTTCTCTCTCTCTCTCTCTCTCTCTCTCTCTCTCTCTCAAGTGTTGTTTCCATATTATACCATGCTGATCTCGTGTTGAGGGAGGTAATGAAGGCTGTACTTAATCCTTCGTGTTCAGAATACTTCACTTAAGCTGAATAAGAGTAAAGTGAATAAAGTAAAAGAATAAAATACAATTGCCGTCCTCTTGTTAAAGTTGCTAATGTGCATGAGAGAAAATAAATCGCTAAAGAAGGCGTGCTGGGTAACCTCTTAATCCCTTCAGCCCGATGATGTATTTGCCAGTTTATTCTTGCTACTGCCAGACCATTTTACACAGTCCAGGAGAGAATTCTTGAACTATAGGTTACTTTCCTGAACCGCCACACTGCTAAATGCCTCCCCTAATCCGAAAATATATAGATAAATAAAGAAATAAACAGATAAATAATGAAATAACTAAATCGTCAGTAGGTAACAAGTAT